>NW_026623249.1:3577311-3699904 GCF_030028575.1 Malurus melanocephalus | reverse complement strand
AAAAAAAAAAAACCAAAAAAAAAACCCCAGATAATGAACATACAAATGTTAGGTAGTTTGTTTATGTAGAAAAAAAGGCCCTTCTCCTTAACTTTCATTTGAAATTATGATAATAGCTCCATTAGCTTATTGAACCTCTCTCTTGACCTGTTTTTCCCGGATGAATTCACAGTTGTCTTTGTCCAGAGGTCATGAGGAATATTGTTAGAAGCCTCTGACAGTCCTGGTTTCTTCTCACCATAGGCTTGTTTAAAATGAGGTAACATTCTTTCCAAGGAGCTGGTGCCTTTTATGATTACCGGTTTGGACAGAACTTGCACTAGCTTGCCAGTGCTTGGGATTTACTTGATCTGGGATGCTTGCCTTCTACAAAGTACCATATGTGTTGGGGTAAGAGCCTAGTTGGAATGTGTGGAATTTCAGTATGACTCAAGTCATCTAAAAGGCATGTGCTTTAGGTATGGGAAGGTACTCCTGTTAGTTCTGTACAAAGCATAGGATAAATAGTTGCTACATAGGCTGTTGGTGATTATACTTAGAAATTGCTGAGCTGAACTTTTAAAATGGTTCTAAAGAGCTAATTTAGTGCCTGTGTTCTTACGTCCATTTACTATTCAAATACAGGAGTATTAGGGCACCTTTTTTATTTTACATAAGTGTATAGGTGATTGCTCCTGTAATTCTTTTATTAGGCTATGCATTCTGTCTCCCTCCTCTGCTATCCCTTTCCCATTTTTAATTGTCATTACACTGAAAACAGATTCAAATATTTCAAATATAATTTATTGTAGGGGGTTTGCAAATTTTATGATTATCTTCTTGTTACTGTGATTTTAAAAAACATTAATAATGTTTTCTTAAAGTCATGTGATAAGCTGTCCTTTTAAGAAGTGAATTATGTGACTCATGAACTCATTTGAGAAGTTAGGCATGTTTACGTATAAACAAGGATGGTATTTTATTCCTAAGAAAGGGCTTTAAAGTAAGAAGAGTATTCTGAAATGAATTTTTCAGTTTTTGTGGTTTGGTGTGGGTTTGGTTTTTTTGTTTATTTTTTTGTTGTAGTATATACCTGCCTCCTGGAATAGTATGACTCAAAGTTACATTTAATTACCAACCAGTGGTTATTGCCTGATCCAGAGCTTAGATGGGAAGATTAAGTTTGTATTGTAGCAAAAGGACCAAGACAGGAAATATATAGCTTTCTCTGATCTGTCCTAAACACACATTCCAGTGAGGCTTGCTGTTTTCTCTTGAGTTAGAGTAAGGGGAATGATTGTTAGAACAAAAACAACCAGTCTCTCTTGGATAGATTTGTGTTAAGAGACTTTATGTCCCTGGAGACTATAAATATAGCATGCTGTCTGAAAGTTTCTGATAGAGCTATGAGATCCCAGAGCATGACAGAAATGACTGGCCTGTTACTGATGGGAGCTACCAAACAACTGAGAAGTGGTAATCTCCTTGAAATATTTCAAACAAACATTTAAATAGAGATGGGGGAATAGTTGAGCTGGAAAGAATAATGCCCAAGGCAGCTTTAATGTGGTGGCTTTTACAAGTTAGCTCTCAACAAAGTTTTTGCTCCTTATCAAGCTAACAAGCCTAATGCCCTTCTGCAGTCACTGGTTCATAATATTCCTCTCCATTTTGTTTTTCCTTTCCAGTTTCTCTGTTTCCTCAGTTTGGAGGTTCAGGGCTGCTAGAAGAACATTAACCATGTAATTTGATAGCTGTTTTAAAAACATTTCTTTTTCATGAATTTAAACAGCTTGATAAACAAGCCAGGCCCAGATCTGGGCAGCTATTTTGTCTGTGTAAGGACTTACGTTGCTGGTTTTGCTGTTTTGAGTATTAAGGGCTGTAATGGAGAAAGGAAACCTGGCTCTTTAAAGGGAGGACGCCATTCAGCAGGATTCTCAATCTGTTCTACTTAGAGAGTGGCAAGAACCCCCTTTTTCAACAATAGTCAGTTGCTGTTAGAATTTAGCAAACTGAATCCTAGCCTTGGGACCTTTGATGCTTCTGTAATGTGTGGCTTTCTCTAATTCATTTTTATTGGAATACTATCAGCCACTTCTGCCACTGTAGCTCTGCCCCTGCCACGATCAATACATTGCCACAAAGTTTAATGAAGGAATCCTCTATCCCAAGACATCTGGTAGTGCAAGTCTTCATCTTCCTTGCTGCTCAAATAAGCAACATCCTGGTTAATGCTTTAAATTTCATCTGCCTCTTCATGATGACAGGACACTGTAGGAAAGATTTCCTTTCCACTTGGGTCATCCTGCTTCCTCTTATATTTCCATGTATCACAACAAAAATAAGCATACCTTCTGCTAAAAATGGATGCCTTCCTTTATTTGTGATGAATATGAGCATTCAGGGTAGGTGGTAAAGAGACTTATTTCTGTCACTAGTATCTCTGAATTCTCAGGATACAGTGTACTGCTGTGGTTCCTTTTCATGAAGATTGCACAGCAAGAAGGGACATTTTAGGCTTGCAGTTTTTGCTTACTCTGGCTGCAAATGTACAGCTGCAAAGGTGGCATTTGAGAAAGAGAAAAGCCCAAATGAGCTGATTCTTGTCCTTTTACAACACGTTACTGATGTAATAAGTGTGAAAATCAGATAAATACTACAATGTCATCACTCTAAGGGATTTTCCTGCATTGTTTAAAGCTGCTAAATTGGCTTTTTTGCTGCCTCCTTTAAAGCTCCAGATCTGTTTGTGTGTGTGGGAAGAAAGATTGCTAAAACCTGCCATGCTCTTCCCTCATGGCCTCCTGGCATCCTCAGCAGTTGAGCWGCTGTCAGGGAGTTCTTGTATTTGAGTGCTAGAGAAGTCCTGAAGTTATTTCAGATTAGAGGGGTAAGAAAACAGGGCATGAGCAAGTTTTGCACACCCAGCTACTCATTTTTATGAATTGTGCTGTGGCAGAGAGGAATTCTGATTAGCTACAAAGAGATTTAAAATCTAAAAATTGGTCTGTATCTTAGATGCACAGCTCAACATATTTTAGGTCTTGGTACCAATATATGCAGTTGCTTGCTTAGGTGACCTGGAGAGAAGCTATGATGAGCCTTGTGGAAAGATGGGGAATAAAAGAAAGATGCTCTGGGGACAGAAGCATTGGAATTAGTTTATTACGATAATTAAATTATCTTTTGGGCAAATTACTTGAGACTCTTTAGAGACGAAGACTGAATTTCCTTTCTGTTGGGAGCTAGAATCATCTAGTGAGGAAAGACTTAATTCTATTTTTATCTTTTACTCAATAAATACTAAACTATAAAMGTTTTGTCCACTATCCCAAGTAATTTGAAACTGATCATCTGGATGTGGGAAACAAGACTGAATTTTTTTAACCCCTAGTCTGGGTGGATGGAGGATGTGACCCAAGGCGGGTAAAGTCTGAATGACAAAGGACAGTTTTTTCGTTTGTTTTTAAGAAACGGACACTACCGTCTTTTAGAGTACCTCAGGTTTAGTGATCATCAAGGGGAGTTGATTAGGGGAGTAGTTTAATTATTGAGAAAAAGCACTGGCAAAGACTGAAGAAAGCTGACTGATCTCTCATCAGTATGTATATGACTTTGGCCATGTTGTTTCAAAGCTGAGGATGTCTGCATGTTTATGTTAACACTGGGTCTCCTTGTCCTTGGAATGAAATTGCCTCATCAGCAGAGCCCCTTAGGGGATTGCTAGTCTACCCAAGACGTCATCCTCCTCTTATAAAAGGGGAAAAACTGCCAGTTCTAGTGTCTCTGACCCCTTCCTTCCCCTCGCTTCCATTTGCAGAGCATCAAGGGGCGGACCTTACTTTGCAAACTACACATCTTGCTCTCCCTTTGAGTATTCATTTTTCTCCTAGCAGTAATTTGATCTTGGACTGTTCCAACTTGCCTGGAGTGAATAAGCAAAGAACAGCATGTTGGRAGTCTTGAGTTTTCTCACTAGGCATAGTTTTCATCATATAAGGATGAGAATTTCTCTCAAGTTTTGAACAAGACTCAAGTTGAGAGGTCCTCTTGGATTATTTTTTTTTTCTTTAACATATCTGTGTCTATATAGAGGGCCTTAAGGGCTTGTAACTGTTCAGAAAAGGATCGACATGACACTGATGGAACCAGAAATGCAGATGACAACACTCCAATCAGGTATTACTCCAAACGTATACCATGGTTAGATTTTGCTAGTGAATCATGGTTGCTGAACTATATAGGAAGTGTCAGGAGGCTGTTTGACTTTGGATAAAGACAAATTAGAGAACTGTGGTGATTTCAGTGCAGGTTGCAGATGGGTACTTTTGGGATGTTAAGTGCTATTCAATTTAGAGCTTCAACAGAGATAAAATTATCTCTTTTTTTTCTTCCCTTGTTGGTCTCCAGTGTTAAATTTACGTGATTTGTGAAGATTAGAGAACTCCAGTCAAAGCTAAGACTTGTTCTAAAGACTTGTTCCTCCATTTAGCCTTTGACTGATTTATGTGGTTTTACTGCTAATTATTTTTTTGATTAAATTCTTGATACTTTGGAAGGAGTTTAAATTGAGCAGTTTGGGAAGAACTCTTATTTGGAACTTTACAATACTTGTTTTATATCTTGAAAGTCTGTTTCCTTGAGAATGACAATGATACTTTTTTAYATGATTCTGTTGTAAGTAGTGTGGCCTTTTTGTACTTACCCATTAGATATGTACAGGGTTGCATTTCTCTCATGTGAGACATGCTAGAGTGAGAATTTGCTGTTAATGGGACCATGGTATACTTCTGTAGGGCATTTTTATTTGAGTATCTAAGAGATTATGTAGTCATGGAAATGAATAAATAAATTTATAGATTTTAATAACATTTGCTCTACGGATGGGGACAAATACTGTACCCTTGGTAAGATTTGGCCATAAACTTCTAGTAGTTTAGGAGTTTGGGTTTGCATTGGTGAACTCTTTATCTCTTATGCAGTAYTGTCTGAAAAGCAGCACAGAGGTAATGCCAAAAGTGTCAAGACAACCTTGTTCCTGAAAGTCAAATGCTTTTTGTTTTCCTTAAATAGTGACTGGGAAAGAGACAAGTAAACCAATAATTTCTTACTTTAATGTAGGGTTTTTTCTCCCAAAATGGTTGGGTTTTGTTTTTTAAGTTTTTTTTTTCTGATTTGATAGTGTCCCTATTTCCCTAACTTAATTTTATAGGTTTTTAAATATCTGTGAAGATTATATATGTCTGTAAAAATCCTGTATGATCTTTATTTTGTAGTCTTGCAGTCTGAGGTAAGGTTAGGCACTAACAAGGTGTTTGGTATTGAACAGGATCCCTATGGTAGGATAGTATCTAATCTGGCTTTGTTGTAAGGAAAACTCCTATGTAAAGGCCTGAAAAAAGATGTTGAGTTTAACATTCTTTGTTTCTARTAAGTTTTAATTTTTTTTTCCCCAAACAAGGAAGAGCCACAGAAWATACATTTCAGGGTTCTTGTAACTGAATCTGTACATTGTATTCTCAGGAAACTCAAAAAATGAAATAACACTTGTTATAATTACAAAAACAGCCTTCATACTAATACTGCTTTTTCTCAAAACCTTGTTTGTGGCTGTGTTTCTTGTTTCTTCCAAATTATGGGAACTCCTGAGGCTTTCATTTAATTCTGAGGATGAGGGTTTCTCCCACTAAGGAGTACTTGTATGGAGCTTTTGCTTAAGTCAGCTAACCCTATTGCTAGATTAGGCAGTGACGTTTTGTAACGCTGAGGCAATTTGCTGGCAAGCCTAGCTTACCTGATGAGGGATACAGATTTATTGCACCTCGTCCATCAGTGGCCACTCTTTTCTCTCCTGGATCGACCACTGCGGGGAAAACCTTAAGCAAGAAGCAGGCAAATGTTTACGTAAATGGATTCACAAGATTGGYGTAGAAATTGAGTGTGACAACAGAAACGTGCATAATAACTTTTAAAGATCTGTCTTGACTAATTGAACAGTATTACAAGCTTCTAGATAAAGAAAACAGCTACTTGATGATGAGGCCAGTTTGTTGAGTTGTAATATTTAGAGACTTCAGATGTTGTTGGCTGCTGCTTTTGTTTGGCTTAGTGAGGTAGTTGTATATTGGGCAAACTGCTTGAGACTTTAGAGGCTGAAATTGGACATCCTGTTCATTGAGAGCTAGAATGAGGAAATGAGTAAAAAGGCTTCTCAAGTCTTAGTCCTGATGTTCATCTCCAGAAACCTTACTGGAAAGATGGAAGCTGGAAACAGTTGTCCCAGTCAACTCATCAAAATTTCCCATCAGCCACTGAAGAAATAGAAAAATCATGGCCTAAGCTGTCTAAATAAATGATCCTGGTAGAGCTTACACAGCTTGTACTCCATAGACCAAATGTTCAAGACTGCAGGTCATGAGGCTGTGCTTATTTACTGCTTGGGCGTTAATGGGAGTCCACTCAAGAAGCAGCATATCTGAAGCCATTATTGACCTAGGACATAGTGTTTGTATTCCATGTTGGTGGGCATATAAAAAACAACTCCTTTAATACTAAAGATGAGACCACATTCTTAATGTTTTGGAGAAAGAACTGAGTGGGACATCACAACTTTAATCTTCTGGAAGCAGAATAGTTTAAGCAGGGAGGGACTGTTTCTTCAGAACAAAAAATAACTGAAATAAGAACAATATGAACAGTGAGGTGCATATTGTATTAACCAGAAAAAAATAAACACGCCTGTCAAACTGAAAAAAAGAGGAGTGAAAAAAACAGTGCAAGTGGTGACAGCTGAGGAAGGACATAGTAAAAGTGAAAATCAAACTGAAAAGGCATTCCAAAAAGGCAGTAGACCCAGAAAAAATACAGAAATAAAACCAAAACTCAACTGCTGTATTTGACGTCTCATTGGACTACTGAACTTATTTGAAGAAATGTTATTACTGATCCAGTCATTCCAGAAGCAGACAGACACAGTGGGGTGGGCAAAATTCTACGTTAATTTTTAAGCATATGGTTTTGAAGTCAGCCCTGTGCCAGTTTGTGTTTTCATTCTGTTGACAGTGAARCTGATGTGCAGATCTGTACTAGCTCTTAGCAGTGGGAGCTCTGTCGTTAGTGTTTTTTTCTTCAAGAGTGACTTGGTCTTTTTTTGCTGCCTTGACTCTGTCACCATTTGACTCATTTGTTTTCTTTGTGTTTATTTGCTGATTCCAAAAGCTTGCTGTTTCCTTCCCATTATCTACTTCAACCTAATCTCCCTATGTAGCCTCTTCTTTTGCTCCCCTGAAGTATTTTTATTATTTGTGTCACTGTCTAATTATCCCACATAAAGAACTTGCAAATTCTTTTGCTGTTGGTCACTGTTCAGTCAAGATATGGACTAAATAGTTTTGATGTGAATCTGGCCACTGAAAGAATGAGTCTTGAATATTATTTTTTCTTTTTTTTTTTTTTTTAATGGAGAGGCAAGAGTGCTGGAAGCACAGTCTTTTTTTTGACACAATCTACAATTCAGTTACACTTAAATGTTTTCAAAAAGCCATATGAAAGACTCATGCAACTGGGGGAAATCTCGGGAGTCTTGGGTGTGCTGCTGGCCTCTATATGCAAATTCTATGCTTAAATCAGAAATACAAACTTTCAAATATAATTTCACTTTCCTTTTATTTTTACTTGTTTTTGCCACAAGTTTCTTTGTATGGCTTGTAGCAGGTGGCTGGRCAGAAATGGGTGTGCAGTACACATACAGATGTGTGATCAGCCAGAGAGAAACCCTAAATTTCAGATAATTTTTTCCTGACGTTTTGCACAAATGGATAAGAGTTATGGCTACTTAGGTTCATGCAGAGTCTAACAGTGCGTTGCCAGAATTAATGGTTAGTAGCACTAGGCCAAATGGCTACTTCTGTTAATGAATTCTATTTCCTTATGATTTTGCTCTGCTTAAAATGTTTGTTTGCTGTTCTGCATAGCATTGGTTTGTTTCAGTGCACAACACTGTTGTTTGCACTGTCTTCGTATATACTGAACATCAATAATTGTCCCTTTTAATCTTACCTTCTTTCTGTGAATATACTGAAAAAAATAAGATTGTTCAGGATAGAGTAGTCTATTGGATAAAATCTCTGGGTTTTGATATGTTTGTTCTATTGACCTGCTGAAAAAAAAAATCTTAAAATCTATTAGAGATCAAGGCAGGTATGCAAACCTAGAAGCAAGTGGTTCTAAACTGCCAGAAGTTTGGTTTAGATGAACAAGAGGGTTTTTTCCATGCATATTTAGAGAACAAAAGAAGAGCTGTTTTGAAGTCAGCACTGTAAATGAGCACAGAAATAATTTCTCTATAGTGGATAAAACTTGATAGAATTCTGTGGTCTAATTTGCTTTGCATCCAGCTAGTTCAGAAAAAGGAACACTTATTTCAGCTAAAAATTTGTGTCATTTTGAATCAAATGCAAAACTTCCCTCGTTTTCCAGGAAAAAGTTGGGTTTTTGAGCTACTTTAGCAGATTAGGGATATATTAAATTCAATTTAGGAAAAAGCAGTGCTGATCACTTCATCCTTTCTTTCAAAACAAAACTCCCAGGCTCTTTTTTTTCCCCTCTGTACAGGATTTAAGTTGAAGTGCTTTATGGATGTCGACTACTAAACTGCTTTTAATAGGAATAAAGGGGATATACAGCAGATCTGTGTATTCTTAGAAGGGCAATGTCCCCCTTCTCAGCTCTTTCAGGAGTAAAAAGTTTCAGAGCTGCAGTTTATGCGGTTGGTGTTCTTTTCTGCTTTAAATAAAGTTAAAATTTAGTATTGGCTTTTAGTACATGAGGAATGACCTTTTATTGATGCAGTAAAATGCTTTGTGTCTCCATCTTGTCTTTTTCCAGCACCTGTTACAAGGATGTTTTTTTCCATGCTGTTGTTTTCATTTCCTAATGAGAGGTTTTTCTAGTTGTGAGATTTTTTGCATTTCATTTTGTTCAAATAGTAGAACTTCTGTTTTTCTTCTTTTCTTSCCCTGTCCCTCCAACATGGAATTTCAAAATTGCAGCGAGTTSTTGAATCAACACAGTTGGGATTTTGGTTTTGGATTGAGGGTGGAACTGAGGGGAAAACATTCCTGTCTCTATAGTTTGCATCATCACTACTTTAAAAATAGAACTTTTGATTTCTGTTTGGAATCTATGTTATTTGGAACTGTAACCTTTTGTATCTAGGTAGCAAGTTCTTGGGAGTGTAAAGAGTTCCCTGCTTACAGCTCCCYGAGTGTGTATATTCTGAGTAGTGATAAAATGACTCTTCACTGGCTTTTAACCAGAATCCTGCATGTGATTCAAAGACTGAACAAAGTTATGTGAGCTTCATCGTCATCATGCACTGGGAATTCTTTCCGAAGCAGCAAATGGGATGTTCCTGAAGTCAGATTTAAATATGGAAATTTTTGTGCTGCAGCTACAAACTACACTAAGTTCTGGATTGGCTGTTATAAGACATAGAGTGAGGGACTGCACATTACTGAATTATTCTATTCATGAAAGATTTGAACATAACCTTTTGYTACCTTTTATCCCTGTGATTAACTACTGAGTAAGCACATCACAACGTGGTTGTGTTAGACAAACTAGAGATAAGGGATTGTACTGAAACTAAATATATAAAGGATGCCTTTTTTTTCTGTGTGTCAAGAATGATAGTCTACAATAAAGACTACTCATTAGAATCACTCAGTTGAGCAGTATCTATTTCTGCTGACAACCTTAAATTTAAACAAGAAACTCCTGGAAATCTATTTAAACCTGGAGCTAGTATTTGTTGAAACATTAAATCATCTTTGGAAAATAATATTATTTTCCTCCATATGCTTTGAGCATACTCTGTTTATTCTTTTTATACAGCATGTGTTACCCTATAGGTTGAGAAAGCAGTAAAAAACCACTCAGGCAGCTTTTTACCCTTATCCATTCTGTAAACTAAGATGAACGTGCAGGGACACACACACAGGCTGTGCTTGTTCTAAAACAGTAAAGATGTGGTAGACACAAAACAATTATTCACTGACTGCTTTGTCTCTTAATCCTTCTTATGGCTCCACCTTACTTTAAAATATAACTTCTGAGAAATAACTTTAGGGCTCTCTATGTACATTTTAATCAGTTTCCAATATACATAGTAAGTTGTCATCATCATACTGAATTTTTTTGTATCATTCATCAATTGCTATTGAAAACAAATGAAAGTTAAAGTGCATRTAAAGTCGTGTCAAATCTTATATGTCGTAACTAATCAAAACAGTCTTCCTTGCTGTGAAATTAATGTATTATGTATAATGGGCCCTGTTTAGTTGTTGTCGTCATATTCTGTGAGTTATGCACTTACTTACTTGATGAATATGAACCGTCTTTTCTTCAGGAAAATATTTCAAGTGCATTGGAAACATGAACTGAAAAAGAATCAGATTCTTGTTTGGGGTCTTTAGGGATGATTGTATAGAAATTATTATTATGTGTATAGTCTCAGACTGATAATTTTTGTCTTTGTGGCTCAGGCAGATCGTAGTCATATTTTTGGCCTGCCACTGATTTAGGTTCTGGATKAGTATCTGAATGTGTGCTATGCTGAGTCTCTCTAAACTGGTATGATGGTTACACCACACATTCTTTGCCTAAAGGGATACACTGCAGACACACATCCGTTCCGTCTCCCAGTTACTTGGTGAGTCCTTACTATCCAATGTTTGCCAGATTTAAGAAATGACTAATGTTTAAAAAAGTGCTYCAGTTTCCATGCCTGTGTCATAGCAGAAATTTACATTAGTGTTTATAGTCAGATTTTTTTTTAAATAATGGGATCCATGTCCAGTCTACATTTTGGTTGTAGGCATTAAAACACAATTTTTTAATGTCTAAGCATCAGTGTKAATCAGTCTTTAATGTTCTGTGTACCTAGAGCTGTAAAGATCAGTGTTAGGGATTATAGGTAACTGTTGAGGATTTGGGAATCTCTCTGATGTTATTGTTTGATGCCATGTGGAAGCTACTATAAATAAATTTGAATATTAACTTGTTTTCTGTCTGCTTTTACCAGTCTCAAATTACTTCTGCAGCACAAAAAACTCCTCCAAGACCAATAAAAAAAAAAAAACCCACAAAGAAACCACCCCCAAAATCTGAAGTAACCTACAGCTTTGTGTTGCATCTGGATTCTCCTTTCTGCTGAACTGCTGCCACCTCAGTTCAGCCTTACAGCACCCTCTGCTGTTCTGACCTTAGGGTTCTTCCAAGGAGAGACTGGAACTTGTCCCAAATTGTCTTTTCAAATGGAGAAACCTCAGCTGGTTATCTTGAAGTGGTCTGGTTTTTCATTTGTGGCTAAGGAAACATGAGGCCTGCTTTATGGAGGGGAAACTAGAATCTTTATCTTAATGGAAGAAATATTGGCCCCCTTTCCCCTCAATTTCACTGTCATGAGAATTTTACTATCAGAATCAATATAGGAAACTAGTTTAATTACATTGGCACAGAACCCTTTTGCAATTAACCTTTGTGTGCTTTAAGAATGCTGTATATTTAGCAATAATTTAAGTAGGTGAGAAATCATAAAGCAGTAGAACTAGAATTAGTCTTCTTAAGGGTTGCTGAACCCCCTCCCCTGCTGCTGCAAGTAATCAGGTCATACACTCCCCTAYATGATTTGATTTTATTGAGCACCACTTTAAAAAGTGTTAGATTTCTCCCTCATACTGGAAAACTGTCCTAGAATTTCTCTCTTTGGTTAAAAATCTTCTAGATTTCAATATTAAATCTGTAGGTATGTCAGTGGCTTTCAGTGCAAATAACTCCTCGTAGTTAAGCTGATGCAAGCCTTAGTGCGGGCAGAATATTTTCCCTAGAAGAAGCTTCATCTACKTACAGTATTCTTAAAGTAGGCAAGTCCTAAATTAGTACCTGCTAACGTGACCTGCTCAATATTTTTCTATATTTTTCTGTAGTGATGCTTATTTTAAATCAAGTCCTCTAAGTAATGTTAATGATGCTTCACAGGCATTATGCACAGCATTGGATTCCCAACAGCATATGAACCTATTTAATTATCCCATGTGAAAAGTAGGTTGAGAAATGTATTTGTGGTTCTTTGTCATCATCCATTTTCTTTGCCCTGATTGTTTTTCCTCAAAAATCATTGCAAATGAATTTGTACCTTCCAGTGAAGCACAAGCAGACTTGATCAGCCTGTAATGATAAGTGACCTTGCTGAGATTTTTTTCTTTTTTTTTTTTTTTTAAATTCTGCTGGAGATATTCTGGTTGAAGCTGTTGTTCCTTGTCTATGTTTTTCAATATTTGAGATTTGGACCTTGTGTTCACTGATGTCAACTAAAATATATGCCTTTTAAAAAATACATTGAGTGGTTTTGATTTATTGAAGTTACTGTGTGATGCTAAGGTACCACCGATTAAAAATTGCAGCTCCCAAAACATTTGGTTCAGAAAGTACCTTGAGCTTCACTTACTGCAGAACACTCCCAAAGCTTAGAGCCTTAAATGTTTTTTCACTAAAAACTGAAATAAATAGAAAACACTTTTCAGTATAGCTTTGCTGATTTCACATTACTTCAAAGTAAGTAAGAGCAAGAGTGAGATTAGTGGACTCCTCATGGAAAAATCTCTATTGCTAATCTTGAAAACCCAGAGATTAATGAGTTTCTGGAATATGTAGTGTATGAAAAGTGGTCTCTCAGGCAAGAAAATTTCAGCCCATTTAAAAGCCAAAGCATCTTTAAGTTTAAGATAGAAAGTTACTGGCGACTTTAAATAGACCAGAAAAGAATAGCAGTTTTAGACAGACATGCAATACTCTCCAGAATTTTAAGTTTGTTTGCTTTTTAATTTATTATGATTTCTATGTAGTGTGCAATACACAATCTCAATTCTGGGATTTTAAAAAAAATCTGTTGTTTTTATGCTTATTTTTTCTTCTCCTCTTTGTACTGGGCTTTTGCATTATGGTGGCAGACAAAGTGGCTGCTTATAATAAGAGACTGTTTCACTGCTCGCAGTTTTCCTTGGAGAGAGGCAGTCACTGTATGCTGTGGTTGTTGATTTAGTGYCTGGAAAGAATGAGGTTTTTTTGGACCCCTTCCTCATCTCTCTCTTGCTAAGGGAGCTTGTGTCATTGAGAAATGTTTAACCTTCTGGCCCTGAAGCAGGACTGGAAACTTTGCTGYAAAATCTAGAAGCTAAAACTAGATCTTGAAAATGTTATTTATGTCAACTACTCTTTCCTTTGATTTAATAAGGACAGGAGATTGCAGAGCTTTGGGACAGGAGATTGCGGAGCTTGATTTAGAATTTTGAGTAGCAACTAATTTGGAGAGTTAGCAGGGGGGAAAATAATTTCTTTAGTGAAAAATGATTAGTAACTGATTTAGGGGAAAAGGAGAGAAGAGATGGGGGCAGAACATGGAAAAGTGTGGGAGGACTGAGTGGAGAAAAATGCCCTAAGATCATAATTCTGGCATTGTCAAGTACTTGAGTAGTTCATTGTAACTTGTATGAGGAGGCTGGCTGTGCATAATTTTATTCCTATAACATAAGTTGGTTGTGGAGAGCCAGGGGCCTAAATTGTGGTGGGAATCTTTTTTTCCCAGGGCTTGATTTAATACCAGATACTGCTTCTTGTATATGTCTTTTTTTCCCAGACTGTCCACTTTTTTCCTTCTGCCTTCTCCCCCATCCTGGACCATGGGGATTCTTCTAACACTTCTGCAGGATTTCCAGATGTCTGGCTGCTCTGCTGGAACTACACTCCATTAACTGAGAGGACAGAAGACATTCAGAAATCCCAAACATTTCAGCAGCATAACCATAATAAATGTGACCTATCATGAAATTGCTGTGCTTGTGTTAATTAAGTATCTAGTGTACTTGTAGTACAAAGAGTCCTGATGTGCCTACAGAGTGTTGATTTTGTTTCACATGCTCTGGCAATCTACACACAGCACATGCCTTTATGTTTATCTTCAAGATATTCCAAACAGAAATGTGGCAGTTTTGTCTCTTGACATCCAATCTCTTTATGGTAAAGAGGTTGAAACTAAAATGAAGAAGCTTGACTCACGGGTAAAATAAGAGGAAACAGTTTAAACTGACCCAATCATGTCTCATGACCAGAGGAAGGGAGGGAAAGGGGTTGCACTTTGCTTCACTGCTGTTTAGCAGCAGTGACTTAGTGCACCTGCTGCTTASCCCAGCTAGCTTGGACAATTGGATTTTCTTGTGGCAAGTCTAATTCACTTTTGAAAACAAAGCCATTAAAACCCCCTCACTTTTCTGATGGATCAGAGAGCCTAATTAACTCACTGAACTTCCTTATGAAACATAGAGCCCTCAAAAAGAAGGAATGATGAGAGCATAATGCTAGATTATTTCATCTGGCTTGGGTAATATTACTTAAACTCCATACTGAACAGTGAAGCTGAGGAAGCAGATAAACCATTTCAACTCTGAAGTCATAAGTAGGAATAGAAAAATACCAAACTCTAGATCATGGAACCTATAAATGGGGGCAGTGGCTGGGTCGTAAGTCCAGGAGACAGAAAAGATTGTGTAGCAAAGAATAATACACAGTGCATGATAAACTCAAATTATTAAGAAATATATTAAATTAGAAGTATTTTTTAGAAGAATATTAAACATATGTGCATTTCCCCAGTATGAGGTTTGCCATGTTAGAATTTGCTTTGTTTTTACTCTGAGGTTGCTACGTATCTATGAATGGACAAACAAGTCCCTGGAAGAAGGGTGATTACACATCTCTCATAGAATTATTGAAGCTGGAATAAAACTCTGGAAGACATCTTCCCCAACCCCTTTGCTCAGGCAAGTCCACCTAGAGCCAGTTGCCCGAGAYGTTCAGATGGCTTTTGAATATCTCTGTAGATGGAGACTTCACAACCTCCCAGTGCACTACTGTGGCAGTGCTCAGTTGCACTCACGGTAAAAAAACKTTTTCTTGATGTTCATAGGGGAACCTCCTGTGTTTCGGTGTGTGCCCATTGGCTCTGGTCCTGTCACTGGGCAGCATTTGAGAGCACACTGGCTCTGTATTCTTWGTACTGTCCCTCGAGGTTTTTAGACGGATAAGATGTCCAGTATGTCCATGTCTCTCCTGTACTGGGGACCTCGGAGGTTGAGCCAGTACTTCAGTTGTGGCCTCATCAGTGCTGAGCAGAGAAGAGGGATCATGTCCCTTGATCTGCTGGGAACATTCTTCCTAGTGCATTCAAAGATACCTTCCTTAGCCTTCTTTGTCCAAGGGCGCATCGCTGTCTCATGTTCAATTTGGTGTCCAGTGGGATCCCCAGGCCCTTTTCTGCCAAACTGCTTTGCAGCCACTTAGCCCCTAGCATGTGCTGATGCCCCCTCTGGGCCCAGCCAATCAGCCAGTTTTCAGTCCCCCTCACAATCTCCTCATCTGACTCAAACTTCCATCTTCTTCTCTGTGAGGGTCTTGCAGGAGGCAGTGTCGAAAGCCTCACTAAGGATAGACAATGCCCACTGCTGTCCTCACACCAGGTCTGTCTCTGCTCTGTAGCTGAAACCTACAGACAGTTTTGCTGTCATGCCCAGGGAAAAATATTTTCTGATAGGAGAGAATTGTGAGTTCATAGTAAATCCTGGCCTTACTATAGCATAGTTGCTAAAAGTAAGCATATGGCAATGTCTGTACTGTTAAAATTAGTTTTGTTCTAAAGAGCTTGTTCATAAGTGACTTCTGTTAAGCCGGCTGTTAGATGTACTGTCAGCGAGCAGCCAAGTCCTGTCAGATCATAACAACTGGCAGCCATATCAAAACCATATCCTTTTCCCTTGCATGTATRTCTATTCAATTAGATTGTCCACCTGTTTGCTTTTATGCAGTCCCACTTTAATTGTCCCTCTCTTGTGTCTGGATTCATAAAACAGATTTGGTAGCCAAGGAAGGAAGGATATAAGGATGTCTAATTCCAGTTCTGACATACAGACTCTGTGTTATATATGAATCTCTCTACTTGTTTTAACCCAGTTTAACCAACCAAAGGGTTTTTTAACAGATATGAATTGTTTAGAATCCATGAATATGARGTTCTGACTGGTAAGTTCTGGTAACTTATACCAAAGCAAGAAAGGAAGATCCTAAAGGCAACTAATGGAAAATAGTGACCGAAGACACTTCTCTGCATTTTGTTTCAGGTGAGCTTATGGATTTAGGAGGAGGCAGACAAGCAGAATAGAAAACTGATGTCTCAATCAGAACKTCATGTTCCAAGCACACTTATCTTTACAGTTATAAGCACTTAGGCTACATGCCTTCCAATGCTTTTAGKCCAGTTGGTGATTAAAACTCGGGAGATTTGGCAGGTTTTGCTGGGAAGAGGATACAGTTTCACAGTTACTTGCCTTTTCTCTTTGCTTTCATGGCTGAGATTACCAGAATGCTTGATCATGAGATAAAATTTGTTTTTAAAGTAATCATGCTCCTTGCAAAGGAGGCCTGTATCTTTGCACACCCCACCCCCCATTTTCTTTTGGGTAACCAGAAGGTCAGATAAAACCACATGCAGTATATTTTGTGCTTTCTCTACTTCTCTAAAATCTTTTTTGCCTTCAGATTTTGTCAGTGAATTTAGTATCACGGACACTTAAAAAAGTAGCAGTCTCATATATGTGGAAGGGTCTTTGGAGCAAAGGTTTGGAACATGGATATATGCTGACTAAGTTTGGTATATAAAGCTACAGTGTTAGKTTTTGTGGCAATTCCCAGTATACTTGATTTTACTTTCTGATACCCTGCTGAAAAGCAGGGTAGCTCACCCTGGTTTTCACTGCAGGGAGCTTTTGTCTGTGCAAGATTGCTATTTCTTGCATGAGTCTGGATTTTGCTGAGCATTTTTTTCTATACAGGCATGATTCTTCTCAAAAACCTGAAAAAGAACTGCATATTTTTGGTCAATAGAGATTGTTTGGGTAAAATGCTATCTTTTGGTCTGGTATCTATCTGTATTGTGATCAAATCATAGGGGAGAGGCACAAATGATGTACAAATGGGGAGAAATGATAAATTTCATATCAAGAGTCTGTCTTCTTTTATAGCCTTGAAAAGTTGTAGATAAAGGAAAGTAAACCTGTGGTTTGGTTGATGCAGGATAGGGTTCACTTAAAAATGTATTCTGTGGAGAAGGAACAGTAGTGCTGTCAAAACTGCATCTTTCTAAAGTGATAGGCAAGTTAGTCCCATGAAAGCATTAAAGGACTTTTTCCACCAGAGCATAACCAGAATATTTTTCCTGCTTATCAAAAGCTGAGTAATTTAGCAGCATGCAAGTAAAAAGTACCCCAGATCTCATMTAAAATTCTCTCCCTCTTGAGACTCATCCTTTATGTTGCATTTAAGGTCTGAGTGGTCTGGATGTGTGGAGGGGGATGAATCCTTGGAAGACACTGGAAGTTTTTTCCAGAATCAGTATCCATATAATGAGTTTCACCATACTAAACAAAAGGTTGTTTGCCTTGACATTGKTTAAGCCTTTTTTAATGTTGTAACTATAGATTAACACTCAAACACACTATACATTTTTATATTGGAAACAGAAATTTAATTGTTGAAGCCACCATGAGAACATGAGGTTGACATTGATATATCCAAGGAATAGCTGAGTTTCAGCACTGAAGGAGGAGTTTGAGCATTTGACATTTGAAGTGATTTATRGTTTTTTGGCAATGTAAGAACTGAATTTTACATTCCAGGAAGAAATTTATTTCCTTACACAAATAATCCTGAGAGTAGAAGTTTTCTACTGTGGGGTGAGATTAGCATCCATGATGATGGAAAAGGAGGCCACTAATTTTAGTGACAGCTGATCACTGAATTGGTTTAGAGATATCGTAAAACTTCACCTCCTACTTTACCTCAATGAACCCTCCACTATTACTTGATTGTGACAAAGGACTTGAACCACTTTTAGAGAAAAAAATTAAGAGTTGAAAAAACTCCACAGCTAAAATTATTAGGATTGGCTACTAACTTTTACATATGGTTAGTAATGGGATGGTTTATGGTCTTTTTAGAATTGTATCTCCATTAGTGCATAGTTTTTTCAAGTTGTGAAGAAATCCTCTGCAACCATATGGGGAAGATAGACTTTAATAAAAATCTAGATTCTGGGATTGCAATTCTATATCAGGGTAACCAAGAATTATGGTTAAGGCTCAACAATGTTGTTATTGTTCAGGTAATCAATGTGTTTGGAGAAGGAAGAGTAGCTTTCTGGGCAGAAGTCACAATCCTGTAGTGAAGTTTTGCCTAGTAACAAATCTAGTATAAACTGAGAAGTAACTAAAAGGTTTGCTAATCCTTTCACAAGCAATGGATGAACACAGAGTACATCTTGCCTGTTTCCTTTCTTGTTTAGATACTTTCAAATAGACTGCATTTTCCAAGTGTTTGCAGGTAACCCTCTTGTGCAGTAAGTGGGAGGGTTTGATAGAGAAGCAACCTTTTATTGCCAGATGTTTAAAGGATGTGGGAGAGAGAAGTGCAGGATAGTTTTTGCTCAAAAACCACAGGAATTAGTGACATAACTTCTCAAAGTCTTAGACATGCCTTAATATGAGGGGAAGGGTTTCTTCCTGCTTTCTTTTCCCAGTTATTCCCTCCTAAAACCTGCTGTTTTAAGACAAATTCAAATTGCTTCCTTTACCACACTATCCTACTCACTAAACCCCTTGGTCTGGCAGCCAGAACTTCCTCTGTTTTTCTGCTCTTGGGAGCAAAGTCAAATGTTTTGGACTTTGCTGTTTTCACTTGTTCATAGTGGTTTAATTTAAAGTCTGGAATATCTGTAAAAGGAAATGTTTTGAAATGTTTTGAAAAGTCTTGTGCTCAGTGTTCTGCACTGGTCACAGTGTATACTCATATGTCAGTGCCGTTCTCTTAAGAATTGGGCTTGATGCTCATTGTGGGTCCCTTCCAACTCTCTGTGATTCTGTGTGTGTGATTCCTCTGGGTGTTCCTGCCTGTGTGCAGTGGTGGGAGTGGGGAAATACACATCTGCACATGTGTGAGCACATCTGCTACCCCTGGAGAAGTTAAAGTTATTTGGGGTGAATGTGGGTGAATTAGCAGATTAACTGTAGACATGAAGGCTGTTACAARCAATTTTAACTTGAACCTTGAGTGACTGTCTCTGGCTTGAAACCTCTGGTTCTTTTATAACAAGCAAACTATTACTCTTAGGTAATAGCAAGGAACTGTTACTTTGATCTAAGTAATTGTTTTAGAGTAAGATAGGTAATAGTTGAGCTAAAGGAATATATGGGAATTATGTTGTGATTCCAGCTGGTGCTGCTGTCAGTTAAGCCCCTCCACTAGAGATACACACCCCAGATCAAAGATGTGGTACTTGATGTGTGAGCTCTCACTGTGAAGCTCGTTGGCTTAGCCAAGGTAATTTGAGCTAATCTTTCTAACTTTGCTCTGGAACAGAGTGAGAGCATTCATACAGCCAGTTCTGGGGGCTCACAACAGGGTGGTAACTTGAAGAAGGGCTAGTAACTTTGAACTATGAAGAGGTATGTARCAGTGTTTGCATCTAACCAGAATTTATCAACCAAAATGGTAAAAATAACAAATAAAATGTGTTTGGATATGTGTTTTTAATTTACTTGCTTGTTTTTGTTGGGCTTATGTGCACAGTGGGCTATAGTTGTTTGGGAACTAGTTATAAAACTTMTTTCTCTTAATTCCCATGCTTTTCTTCTACCCTCTATTTTGAACTTTTCTGTCATGGACAGAGTCCTTCCACTGCTTTAGTCAGCAAAATCTGCCATTTCTTCTCTGGGCTAGAATTCTCTCCTTGGGCAACACCTTTTCGTAGTCAAGGACTGCATATGCAGCTTTTTAGAGTACAGCATTGACAGAACTGCTGCCAGTGGTTTTCTGAAGAAAATCCCACTAAATTAACCAACCTGTCTTTAAAAGTTGCACCATCTTGGTGCCATAGGCAATGCCTCCTGAGCAGATGTAACACTCACATGTGGTAGTATCGAGAGCACATGCTACATAGTGCTTTTGTTTGAACATGATCTAGAGTGGTCTGGACTTCTGGACCATTTCCTGCTCTTAATCACACCCGGCTTGCCCAGTGCACTGGGTCCTGGAGGCAGGAAGGACGGGAGGCATGGTCCATTAGTGAACCAACATCTCTGCTTCCCTTCCTCTMTCTCCTTTTCCTCTTTTCAGTCCTTGTGGCAATATTTCCAGAGTCTCTGCAACACTGGCATCTGAGTTCCTGGTCTGGGGAGGGGAGAGGTGGGGAAATCGAAAGTTTTGTCTTTGTTCCGGCGCAGTTTGCTCCTCAGGTCTGCCGAGCCTGGGAGAGAGACAGGGCTGAGTTACTCAGTGTTAGCAGAGGGGGATGGGATTGCTGCTGCTGCCTTTCCACACCTCACTTACCATGTTGACTTGCCTTGCTGGTTGGAAACTGCTTATCTACGGAGTTAATCAAATGCAGATCAGAGTAGCATTCCTTGGGCTGAACTGATTCTTCTCGGTCCAGTGTTTTGCAGATAGGGATCGAGGATTTCATGTGCTGTGTGTTTTCAGGGAAAGGCAAACTGACATCTTGGCTGAATCCCAAAGAATGGAGTGGGTGGCAGAGTTTATATATGGGCTGGGGGTTGATTTGGCTCTAGCTGCTGTGTAAAGTTCACTTTGACAGCTGAAAGATGCAGAGAGAAGCACTTTCAGAATTAGAGACAGTGAGGTAATGAGAAAGTGACATAGGAAAGGAAGTGGGGGGGGGGAGGTGGGGGAAGGGAGGGCCCAAAACTCGCATTGACATCATCTGATAGGTTTTCCACCCTGTGCAGTAGCTATTTTTATGCTTTCAGCTCACAGTAATTACAGCTCAATGACAGCCAACTTGCCAAAAGCAGGGGTGGTGGTATATCCCAGAGTGGGTTGGAAGACTGAAGAGCTGCTTAAAAGCTGCAACAAASGTTTAGGTTCCCAGGCATGGCTCCTGCTGCTGTGACCTATTTTTACATCTGCATGGTGGTTTACCTTTGGCTACCTGTCACATCTAGGAGTTTTCTGAATGCTGACTGGCGGCACTAACTGTCACCAGCAGGTTGAAAAGATAAGAGTAGGTAAACTTCAGGCTCTTCCTAATAACTGGAGAAGCAAAAATGTACAATGCTACCAGCCTGGCTTTTCTTCCTCTTCCTAAAGGTCATTGTTGGTGGGAGGCACAGTTGGTGGATCCTGGGAATATCCACAGCGAATTACATAAACGTGATCCTAGCTGAGAAATAAGCAATAGAAGCGTCAGTGTGAAGTCTGTATTTATTTTGAAATATAAAATGAATTGAGTTGTARGACATCAAAGCTTTACAGTGATATGCTGCAGCATTCTGTTATTTACCAGCTTTTGTCTGCTTGCGAGCAATCTCAGACAAATCTTCAAATGTAATGGGTTTATACTTCTTTCTTAGTATTCGTCTGGGTTAGACCTTGACTGAGCTCTCTCTCATGTTGCCTGAGTGAGCATGTTTTGCAGCTGTTTGCYAGTTTTTAGCAGTACTTCGTTTATATTTCATCACCAAATTATTTGCATGCAGATCATGGCAGGCATTGTGTCCTGTGAGAACATTATTATTGGGGGAAAGAAAAGAACCTGCATTGAACTTCAGACAGAACTGGAGGTGAAAGGAGGAAAAAAATGCACACTTTAAGGTACTTATGGAGGTTGTAAGCACATTTTCTGTTTGCTTATTGATYTGAATTTAAAAATGCAATTTTTTTGGGGGGAAAAAACCTAATGATGCAGTTTTGTGTTACAGTTGAGCTCATTCAAGGTCTGTCCTATGTCAAGATTGGTGTGGCCCCTCTCTCCCTTTCCTAGATTTTTAAAGATAGAAAGATACAAGAGAAAATTAATGAATTCATTAAAAATTGTGTGTATTTGAGGTACCACTACCTATTCACTACTTAAAGGAGTGCGTAGGTAGTTGTACCTCAAATACAAGTGTTGCATTCTGTGCCCACTAGGCCTCAGAAGGCCCTGTGCAAGCCATGTGTGCACYTGGTGCAGCATCTTGAGGAAGAATACATCCCCACAGTCTGTAGCTCATTTCATACGTGAAAGTCAAAGGATGTACAGCTCCTTTTGATGTTTTATGGATAGATTATAAAAATTGGGCCGGATGTTTTTCAGATGAGAAATCTRTGGCAAATATTAGGACCCCTTGGTAAAGGTGATTGTTTTGCCAACAGTWCTTCTGCCAGTTCCAGGGTTACAGTTGTGCAAGACACTGAATGTTGGGCATGCATTAGTGGGGGTTGATCCTACTTTKCTGGAGTGGTTAATCAACTGAAACTGTTGTTGGAAATTCTGTCTGCTGTGAAATGAATTTTCCAATCTACCCTGCTTATTTTCAGAGTAACTGTCAAAGTTACTTGTTCGTACTGTGCATTGATATTTCTGTCTATGTGATCATTGATCAGACTTTCAGGACTCTTACCAGTATATCAGGATCCAGAAAAACAAATTAAACCTTTTAAAACTTTCTTGATGCTTATAAACAAGTGAAAATGGTGTCAGTGTTTCATACAAGAAAGGCTGCTCTTGGCCTTTACTGATCTATTAGAGTCCATGCTTTGCAAGGAGGTACCCCACAAATGCTTGCTCATGTGTTGAAGGTATCCTCCAATCTGGGCACTTTGGAGTTTGTCTTCATATCATGGAGGACATTATCCACATCCTTTTTTTGGAATGCTGTGGCTCAGATAATTTGGATAATTGCTCCTTCCACTAAATAACTCTGTAGGACAAATTTGATGCTGTAAGACAAAATTTTAGAATATCATGCTCAGCAAATAATAGATTTATCTATCTACATTGAGTCTGTCAGGTATTTTTCTATCCCAGCTGTTCTCTGCATAGGAAAAAAGAAATGTCTGTTGGTCTACATATCTGCAGCTCTGCAATAATGCGTTGAAAGGATCAGATCTTCACCAATTCTTAAAGTTTTCTTCATCAGTACTTGGACAATGCCTTAGGGCTGTTTCAGCAATACCTGGGTATTGGCTGGTTTGCTGGATAGAGCAGGTAGCTCACGTTTCCCAGTTTTTGTACGCTGTAGAGACCTGCTAACTCAGAGGCCAAGGTTGGCAAAATAATAGCAGGGTCTGACCTCTGTAGCTGAACCTTGTCATACTTACCATTGAGATTTTGCTTGCCAAGAAAAGTAGAACTTGGTCTGGTACTGGATAATTGTTCCCTAGTTAGTACAGTAATTATGAGATCTCTCTGCTCAGAGTATCAGGCCTGACTCGATGTGCAGTTTTGTTTTGCTGCTGAAAGGGGAGATCTGGACAATATGTACCTTTACCTTCTCCTTCAYTGTGTCTTTTAGCACTCTTATGGTGTGGGTGTGCTGGGTCTGTTTCCCAAGGCAGTTCTCCACTRTGCCCTAATGCTTACACAAAACCAGGCTCATCTATTTATGCAGTAATTTGACCTTATTGGCTAAAGTTCACTGTGAGACTAAGACTTCACCTGACTTTTACAAATCCTAAGTTTAAGATGAGAATACCTATTGAATATATGCTGGTAATTTAGGAGTGTGCAATTATGGATCTTTATATTATCACCAGAGGTATTTTTTTATTTATAGGACCATTAGAGTTTGGATTCTTTCCTGGGTGAAGGTTGAATATGTTAAACTAAGGAGACTACTGTTGCAAATAGTCAGAAATGTCACTGGTGCCATCTAGCATTTGATTGAACACTACTTTTCTTAGATATTAGTTTCATTATTAGAGACATTTTTTTCTCTGTAATTGTAATTCCAGCCTTGTTTTAAGAAGCGTGTTTTCGTTTTATAAAATCGCTTGAATGCTCTCAAACTCTTTGGAGATGAGAATTTTTTGTCTTGATTGGGACAGGAACAGAATATGAATTGGAGACTGTTACTATAATGTTTAGAGTATTCATCTCTTTATTTTTGTAATGTCCATGCAGTTATCTTTGCTTTTTAAAATTGATTTTCACCCCAAACTTCATTGCACCTCTTCTGATTCATGCTTAGCAAAATTCAAAAATAACAAAGCTACCAGCTGTCCTGGTGAGAGTACCTCCTGGCTGTTGCTCGGATGGAACATKTTTTTCCCTGGCCACTTCCAATTCCAGTACCATGCAGTACCATGGGCAGTACATATTATCAAAGTTTGTCAACCATATGGCATCTGTTCATGATGCACATGAAATAAGCTCCAGATGAGGTGACTGTAGAGATTCTGAAGTTCTAGTGCTTGCAGTAGAGGGTTATTGATTTGGGGCTGCAGATTATCTTCAGGGAGGTGTTTCTGCTGGGTTGGGAGAAAGGATGTAAGTGAAGAAGGGCTAACAATATGTGTTTGTACAGAAGTAGCCTCTGTTACCTGTATGTAGTCTCAGAGCAAATACACACAAAAACTCTCAGATTATCAGTTTCAATTTCTTCRCAGCTAAAACTCTTGTTTCTAAGGGTTTAAGCAAGAAGGGAGAAAAAGTGTGTGGCTTCTGCCCTCAGAGCAATGGTGTTCTCCTTAGCTGTGTGCACAGCGTGCTTACAGTCGGGAGATGCAGGGGGAGAGGGTACTGCTCAAATCACATGATACTGCCTGTCTGGCAGGTGTCTGCAGTGTGAGTAGAGAAACCAACTGTTCACTATTTTGGGTGAGTGAGGTTGGCTGTTACTGCAAGTGGCCCCACAAAGAAGTCCACGCATCTGTTGATAAGCAGGGCTCTGTATACTGGGTTCCCAAATGCTTATAGCTGCTTGCCTGGAACAGTGAAGTTTCTGTCTGAGCTTTGAGATCATAGGAAAAAAAAAATTTGCCAAGAGCCTTGCTGGTTTTAATCTTTAGATGTTGGCTGTCAGGATTTGTCTGTGCCTACAGAACCTCTCTGTTCTGATGCAAGCACAGACTTGGAATCTAGCATAAACTGATTTTTTTTCCTGCTCTACCGCTTGGTGCAGTGACCGAAACCTGGTAGAGAGGGATTGCAGTTGGCTCTGTTGTGAGGATTAAGTACCCTTTCCAGTTGCCTGGGACGCCTTCTGTGTTACAGAATCTGCCTTCAGGTCCAGGGATTTCGTCTAATATGTTGGATAAAGCCAAGACACTCCAGCCTGCCTATGTCGGGATTGTACCGCTTGCAGAGACTGTGTCAAAGCAAGGGAAGAGCTGTTCAAGCACATATCAGGATTCATACCACAGCTTACGAGAAGGTTAGCAGGCTCTGCTTTCTTTGTTGTAGGCACTGTATCATTCATTTGTGGRTTGGGGYTTTTTGGCGGTGTTGTGGGTTTTTTTTCTCCTGCATATTGAATCTGCCTGTTTTTTGTTTGGGCAGTAGTCCAGATTTTGTGTTTCCCACTGACTCCTGTGACCTATTGTCCCTGAGGGCACTCAAGCGTGTCACTTGACAAGCCTGGAGTTGTGTATGTAGTGGCTTGTAATGCTGAGATCTTGAGACAATTTCACTGGCCTTTTGGAAGCTTTGATCTCAAACTTCAGATTTCTTCCTCTCCTCTATGTCTGTAGGCCTCTTGTGACCAATGTTTTAAAGCTGTTTCCATTAAAGGTTTAAAGGCTTTTTCTGAAGTGGCAACTCTGCCTTGAAGAAGATAAGAGTATCATGTTTTAAGTTTCTGTATGTTCTTGTTTTGAGAGTGTACAAGGAGTGTGAGGTATATATGTAAATAGGATTTTGTTTTAGTTAATGGTATTCTCCTGCAAATATGTGTAACTTTTTAATGAGGATTTAAGAATTCTGAAAAATTATGCAGACAGACAGAGGTCAGAGTTCAGAGAGTGATACCTAGAAGAAAAGAAGAGGATCTGGAGGGATTGAAAAAGATTGAGAAGATGAAAACAGGCAGTGATCCATTCATAGTGTGCAGCATAATAAATATTAACAAAGAGGAACTGCGAAAAAATTACAGGGWAGAATGGCAGAACATCACAAAAAGCCAATGGCAAACAGCAAGATTTATGTTTTGTCAGAAATTCTTGATCTGTCTAGCTACAAGTGAAATTTTAATAGGAACTTGCAGAAGTGAACAATGACCTGGAGGACAGTGGCTTCAGAATAAAGTGATGACTGATTTTAAGAGCGAGTAATGCCATCAGAAAAAAGGGGGAAATAATTTTCTGGCATTTTGGACAGCTAAGTAAGATAAAGGTCGGGGAGGGGTAGGCACTGAGGACAAAAATCTGGATAGAATAAGGCCATGTTTGTTGCATAAATATGGCCAGTGTGTGGAAGAGGATTTTAGCAGTTGCATTTGGAGGATTTTTCTCTGGTACGTAGCTCTAGGCCTGCTGAAGYTGCCAAACAAAACTGTTAGGTTTCTGCCTCTGATTGTCACTCCCCCTACCAAGCCTGTTCAACATCTATCAAGAGCTAGCTTGCTGTTAACTTTAAAAAATATTACTATTTAGGTTGCATGTTTTCATTGGAATATTATTTGTTGAAAGAATATGGGAAAGGAAAAGAAGACCGAAGTCACAGTCCTCAAATTCAAGTTCAGGAGTTATAAATCCATTAGTATATGCAGTGTTTCCAGATTTCTTTATCTTGTTCTGGAGACATAGAGCTGCAGCATATCCAGATTTCTTTATCTTGTTCTGGAGACATAGAGCTGCAGCATATCAATCTTCAGAGGAAAAAAAAAAATCAAAATTTTTTTTAAAATCCAGAACTTGCATCTGTCCTGTATTTGCAAGCACTGATTTTCACAGAAGGTGRGCGCTTTGTGTTTGGATGTTCCAGGATATACATCTTTCATCGAGTCACTAAATATCACAAGGTGTACAGTGGGATAACATGTAGAACAAGGAAGAAGCAATTCTGTCTTACTTTAATCAATATAAAAAGGTTTGTTGCTGTCTCAAGTTGAAGTAAATTAAGGCCATTGAAATCTTGAATAATTCTGGTTATTGGAAAAGCTACATTGACTCTGCAAAGTCCAGCAATACCATCAGCCTACCCCATGGCTAATTCATGATACTCTAATACCATGTGTGATGAGGAAAGCTGCTTTCCACCAAATGCTACTGAATGAACGCTGGGGAAGAGAAATAGATGCTGCCAGCCTCGTTCATGTCAGATGAGGAAAATAATAACCCTTTGGCACTGCTGCTGCTCCGTTCAAGTCTCCTGCAGTCTTGGGGATGTTGTATTTATGCTGTAGCAGGCACTGTATTTTGCAGGGCGAAATCTTAGGGACAGCAGAGGAACAGATGCACCCATGTGTAAACCCTTATGGAAGTCCAGAATTTGCATTGAGCTGAAGCTAATGACAGTTGTGCATTAGTTTTTGGTCCCCATAAAAATGAGACAGCTTAGTTTTGTTGTCACCAAGACAGAAATTGCATGCATTTCTCTTCCTCACTCTTTATCACCTCTTAATAAAACTGGGCAAATAAGGGCTGTCTGTATTAACRCTGACAATGCTCATACCTATTCTCTTAATGATTCTCATGAGAAGCAGCTATCTAGAATAGACTACATCTTGCTTCCTGGTTTCTGGAAAACAGATGTCTCCTAAATATGATTTATATCTTTTTTTTTATTAGAATTTGACATTGAAGTTTGGGAACTGGTCATCCTTTCTACACAGAAATGGATTTGACATGTAGAAGTATAAGAACTTAAGCTTTTATTTTTCAAAGTATGTGTTAGGGCAGTTATTTGCAAAATTCCTAGACTTCAGGAATCCATAAACATGTTTGCTATTCAAGAATGCYTTGGAAGTATTTAGTTTTCAATACTAGAGCCCAGTTTGTAGTTGCCAGACCAGTTAATGCAACAGTGTAGTAGACCTTCATGAGAGATATGAAGAGGGAATTGCAGAAAGCTATTCAAAACCCTGTTAGCATTCATGTGAATGTGCTTAGAATTAAGCAAAATTAAATTCCAACTTTTCCACTTCTGTGCTACGTCTTTAATTTGTTGCTTTTAAATGAAACACTTTTTTTTTTTTTTTTTGGCAAGTCGTCCCTTCAAAGATGTTTAGTGTGACTTGGGAGCTGACAGTGAAACTCACCTGTCTTTTTCCAAGATTTGTATCTCAGGGCCCAGACACAGGAACAAGTTCCTGCATGCCATCTGATCTGCACTAACTGTGTGCACATTCTTGGTCCACAGCAAATGGGAGGTAATTTGAGTTAGCTTAGCCTTTGATTAAACTATTAATATCTGTTCAGTACTTTGAAGAGACTGGGAGTCGTGCAAGTGCTTGTTAACATTTAGCTTTCTTTAGAAGTAATCTAGACCTTACTGTCATTACARCTGTGGGCTCCTGAAGGTCCAGATGGCTTGTGGCCATACCTTATCTAGGGGGGATCAAGAAACCTGCATGTGTAGACTTGGAAACTCTCAGTCCCAAGGAGATCCCCAGCAAGAGGGCAGCCCCTGTGCCCAAGGCATCTCACAGGAATGCAGGGTGACATTTTTCTGTGAAGGGTGATCTGTGTCTTCCTGCTGCAGAGTGGACCTGAAGCTGTGGGAGATGTGTGAGTGATGCCTCATATGAATGCATGGATAAGCAGTGTGAGAAACCAGTCGCAAAACACACAGATGCCTTTCTGAAYTATGGCCTAATGCATCCCACTGTTTGGAATTATTTATGCAAATAGTGCTCTGACACATTAAAACAAAGAAAATGTGCTGAATGTATGAGCAGCTGATCTGCTGGCATTTCTTATGGCAGATCCAGAGGCCCACCAGACTCCCTTTAGCCTCTTGCTGCAACCATAGCCTGTGACTATGCTTAAGAGGCGCAGTGAAGGTAAGGTAACTGTATATTTATGAAGTGGTTTGAAGTTGGCTGTCAATTTAAATTTACTTTTGCTTAAATATCCAGTGTGCCTCATTTGACTGTGAGGACTAGAGGTGTTTCAGGGTGTTAACTCAGTGACATGAGTGGGAAGCTTGGGGAAAGGGTGRCACTGAATGACCAGAATTTTTGTAAATCAGTTGTTATCAGTGGAAGAAGAGTCATAGCATTATCCCTGGAGTTGAATTCACATGTTTTTCAGTCCTGATGCTCTAATGTGTTTTTGGTTTTTTTGGATATGACATGTTTTCCCCTCTTGCAGTTTACTGACCTATTCGTGTCAGTGTAATGATCCCCAGCTGTTGCTTTAGCCTTGGCTATTTTCATGCTGGGAATGGGAAGAGGAGGAGGAGAGGGACAGACAGCAGCTAACTTGTTTACCACACTGTGATCTACTTAATTTGTCAAAAGTGGCTGTTACAGTGCTTTCTGTAGTGCAAAGTAACACTAAAAGGAAAGAGTTACGGACTTGAATCTGCAAGAGCCGAGATGTAAGGACTCAACACATGCAGAAGACAAAAAAGAATAGAAACTGGGTGTGGTGCGATGAGTACAGCTGTCAGTAGCATTTATGTAGACAATGCTTTGAACTTGTAATGATACCAAGTAAAATTTCCAGTAAGTACTTTCCTGCCTTGTCAACTGAATTTTCTTCACAGTTGAACTGAGCTTTATATTCAGTGGCAGTGGTGCTGAGGTACTGATAATCCCAGCAACTGGGAAACATTAATATCTGAATAAAGCTTGAAAAAGCTTTGGTGGCTTTTAGATTATTTTTTTTCATAATTATCTRTTGTTTATTTTTGAAGAAAATATCATTATGTATACTTTTAAACAGCAAATGAATGATGCTTAGACTTCTTARGAGTTGTTGAAAAGCAAATGCTCCTTTTGAAAATGGAACTATGATATTTAAATTCAAACTGCTTTCTTTGTATCCAGAAACAACTTCTGGAGTTAACATGCTTGCTCACAGTCCTTGCCCAAAGATGAGAGTCAGTGACGGGTATGTTTTCCTTCTGGTTTTGGATCTACCTCAGGCTGCCTGTATAAATCTTTTCTCAGTAGTTTCATCATCCACAAGATCTGTCAGTAGTCACCTCTGATTTTTTCATCATGCTGTCGCACCTGCAAGTCATTGATCAACAACTTCGTGAATATCTATACCAAAAATAATTGCCCGCTTAGATCTTTCGTTTCATGCCCCARCTCCCATATCTCTAGTCTTTTCTGAGCATTGAGTTACTTATTTTGTCACCTGCTGCATGAATAAATTTCAATCCAAAATGTAAAAGCAGCACATTYCTTGGCATGAACCTCTGGAACTTATGGCAGAAAATGGGATATGACTCCTGATGTAGTTTAGGTTTATCAAATTAAAACACGTAGTGAGCCTGTGGGGCAAATTGTGCTTCTTTTTCTTGCAGGAGACCCTGCAGGATACATAATCTGCCCAAAGGCATTAACRTGGAGCAGAATTCATAATTTCTTTTACTTGAGCTAGTAAAAGTAGATATGATGTTTTTCCCTGGCATTATGTAATATTTACTAACCTGGTATCTCTCCAAACTAAGAGCAGACCTGCAGTAGCTGAAATATGTTGCAGTATGGTGATTGCTAAGAAGACCTACACAATGTTTTTTGCTCATCAGTGTATTCAGGGGAGATGAGATGGGTAGAAGAACTGTGCTGGTGACCCTCTGTCAGAGTTTATTGTGCTTATAATATAATCAACGTTCTTTCAAGTGAACAAAGATTTGAACTTTCCAGTCTGCAGTTATGCCATCTAAAGTTATATTGGCCTGATGCAGCTAACAAGAAATGTGAAAGAGGTTGGTGATAAGGAAGAGGATATATTGCTTTGGTACATAAATTCTTTGCAAAATTGACAGTGAAAATTGGTGAAATCCAGGCTTTCTACGCAGTCGTATTTTAAAAGTGGCTTTCAGGAATAAACAGCTGTAGAGAAAACCTTTTSTAGAAAGACAGCTTTTTGAAAGTTTTCAGTGTAAGTGCCTATGATGGACTTTTCTCCATCATAGGGACAGGAATCATCTGTTGCAATCATGCTTATACAGACCTCATTCTGTGGTCTCTGTCCCTGAAGGCAGCTCAAAGGCCTGTCACTATTCTGAGGGTATTTCCCATAAYAACTCTTCTGTACCAGCTGACAATTTAACATCTTTTTGGTAACCTCCCTCTCTGCAACACTTGTCAGGCACAAAGATTGTGCTGCCCACCTGATTTACTGGGGGCAGAGCTGAGTGATGCTCTCTGGGTGACAGAAGGGAGAGATCGACTTTTGACTTCCTCTGTGTAGAGTTTCTGTAGCTTCCTGGCAGTAAATGCATGCAGATTATAGCTGTTTTTTGTAGGAATGGAATGTGGCAGTAGATATGTTCTTTGGTTACTCCTCTCTGCAAATTTCACAGTGGTGCTGGAGCCAGAATACAAGACAGAAATTCTGTTGTATAATTTGGTTAGTGTTACAGGTAACATTGTAACCTGTCTCTGCAAATAGTTGTGGGCTTTGTTTCTTATTTTGGTGGATATTCTTCATCACTTTCACTTTCTTATGTTTTCATGCCTCTGTGTTACACTTAGGTGTGAAKGTCCTTCTAAGCTTGCTTGTAGCCATTTTCCACGCTCTGATGTCAAATTCTCCATTTTCAGAAGCRGAAGACAGTATTTTAGAAGTAGATGATAAACTAATAGTACCTTTGTGTCTCTCTGAGAGACTCTTTTACTGCTGCTGGTAAAACCTGTCACATTGACTGCAGGCAGTGTAGAGCGAGGATTTTCAGGACTGACATGTGACAGTGAATCAACTACAGTGGCTACAAACGCTGTCCCCTGCAGGCACCTCCCTGCCTCATTGCTGGACGAATCAACCGAAGAGAAATGTGTGTGCCTTTCACTTGCTTTTGTTCAGTGCATGGAGTGAAAGCCCACCTCCATTACCAATTGGAGAGAATCTTGAAGTGTGTGTAATCTGCTGCTGCTGGCAGTCCCCTCTGTGCCCTTCAGCAGAGGACTGAGCCAGCAGTAGCATGCTAAACATCTGCAGAATTTGTCTACCAGTCTGAAGTCAGTGGTCATGCAGGCCATTCTGGACTGCTGTGGTTTTTTTAGTTTGCTGATTGACCTGTTACACAGAATTATATTATTTAAGTATTTATAGCTATGATAGCACGTTAAGCCTCAAAGCTCGAATTGTTCAATCCTACAGATCTTCTCTTGTGGAAAAATGCACAAAAGTCAGTCGTGTAGATCTGTAATCCAGAGTTTTTTTGGAAGAAAGTAAATATCCATCAAGAAAGGAGATAAAAAACCAGTAGATAGATGTTGTATAGTCACAGCACAAAGATTCTGAGGGACTTTGATGTGCTTTTTATGTGTAATGCAAATTCTGGGGATCAGCTTCCACAATCGGCTCTTGTGGAGGAACTGATTTCTAATGTAGAGTAATATGATGGCCACAGCTGAATCTTTTAACTTTTTTTACAGGTAGGAGCAGAATTCTAATAGAATTTGTACTTAAACCATAAAGAAGGTGYCAGATGGTTGCAGTGCAGAGGCCAGGATCTTTATTTGAACCTCAGATGCCATGACTGTTGCATGTGTTCTTGGCAGTCTTTGAGAAAACAGCAAAGATGTTTTTAACTGCTATGAATTAAAAAAAATATGGTAATTGCTTGTAGCATCCACCTGAACTTCTAGCTAAGAGASAATACTGGGGTTTGGATAGAAGCTGGTAAAAGGAATGCTAGCTAGATAAAGAATGCTCTGAATCTTTGTTTTGCATGTTATGTACCTTGGACAAAACCACTTTTGTTTCATGTCCCATGAAATAACTGTCAGCACAATGAACCAGCTGAAGCTCAGAGATGCTCAAACTAATTGATTTAAAATTATAAGACTCAGCTTTGTGAGTTCCCTATATAACTAATAATTATTTCTTCTAAAGAAATGCTGGTTTTGTATTTAAATTTGCATACTTCTAAGTAATTTTTTCCCTACTTGTGTAAAACCACATTTGCTCTCATTTGTATTTGATTTCAGTAAACCAATCATCTTTAGTGGTTAAAAATCTGAAATGGTCTTGGAAATGTAGAATTATTCCATGCTTTAGTGGAAAACCCAAAAACACAGCTCATATGTCAAGGTGTCCCAGCTGTTGCCACAGAAATTCTTGATGGTATCTTGACCGTGAGATGATTCCTGTGAAGGGAGCTTCTAACCTGTATCTGTAGAGGGTGCCCTGTGGCAGAAGGAAGGCTGAATCACTGGGCCAAAACCAATCTCTTAGAAATGTTTGAGGAAGTTTGTGACCTTGATCTCTGAGGCTGTTAGTATACTCGAGCACTCTGCTGTAGCAGAAATTGAAGTGTGGGAGGAGAACTATGAAGGAAAAATATTTGGCCATGTCCCTTTTGCTGCAAGAGGCATGGAAAGATTTCTTCATCAATTTTAGTGTTATAAACATGTATAATCGATCATGTGTTTTATGGCTGTGTCTGGGCACTGTCTCAGTGCTTGACTTTCTTTCTCCTTGTTAGGACCCACAAAAACACATCTCCTGAATTCCGAGTTCTAGAAGAAATGAAAAATTATTCAGATTCTGATGTACCTTCAAACATTTGGTTTTTTCCTTCTGTATAGTTTTTCATTAAAGAATGTAAACAACTCCCAATGTATATTTTTTTATAGAAAACAAAATGATTGGAGCTCTTTCTTCTTATAGGCAGAGATACTTCTATCTTTCCAAGAAAAAAATGAAAAGGGTTTGAACTTGTGTTTTTCTTGTCTAGCTTGCCTTTTTTGTACTGTCACTTTAGTAGACAGCTGTAGATCTAATTGTCAGGATATGTCTAGYCATTCCTTCTTTTTTCTTCATTTGTCCCCATCTGCCATGCCRTATTAAATTATCTGGGAGAATTTCTTTCTAGGGTCTTCTTTGCAAGCTGGTTAAGGGCAATGTTAGTTCCTCCTTGTTCATTGTTTAAYGGAAAAGTACAAATGACTATARACTGTGACTCAAGTTTACACAGGGAGCTGGGAAATTGTCTCTGTTTTTCCCCCTTCAAGACTTCTCTTCCAGCTATATATAGTAACAATGGATATATAGATGGCATCAACAAGTACTGATTACAGTTAATATTTACTGTATTATGATACCAGTGGGTCAATTTTAGTTAGACCTTTCCACCTAGGTATTTTGTTACAGGTCATCTTGTTGGATATTGCATGGTAGCYAGATTCCATAGATATGGATATGTGCCTGGTTATTCACATGCTTAGTTTTCACCTAACCAGTACTACTGAGACAAAATGATTTTAAAAGAATCAGTACCCTKCACAGAAAGCCAACCAACTTTTCCTGTTGACAAGCTTGTTGCGCACTTTTACATGTTGCATATCTTACTAAATAGATCATGTTTCATGTATTTCAGGTTTATTTATTAAAGTTACATTTTAACAGTTTCAGCTGAGATGGATWATAGGTGTACCAAGATTTTATGACTAAGTGTGGGCTTCTGTGTGTTCAGTAGAAAGACTTGGGTGCTAATAATAACAAATGTATCTGATTTTAAAATTTTAATATCAAAGAAGACAAAACTGGCATTGCATTTAAAAGTAGTAGTGAATAAAATGGCATTAACTCTCCATTAAATCTTGTATGTTTAATGGAAATGGCAGGAGTTGAGTCATGAAGGAAGAAAATAAAGGTAAACGCTGTAAAATGCAACTGCTAGTCCTGATTATAAATAAACAGTAAAACAACCCTGCAAAATTCAGCATAATATTCATAGTAATAAACAAGTTTGCATTTATTTGGAGTCATATACCTGAATAGCAACTGTGAAATAAACCCATTCAATTGTGTGCAATATTGAAAACTCATCTCAGAAGTAAAGAAGTAAACTTCTAAGGCTGTGAACTGSTTCTTCCTCTGGGATCTGCATATTTTACCACCAAAGCCAATGCTGACTTGAGCCTTGGAGAACCACTAATCAGGAGTAACTGTTCTGTCCTGTCTGGAGCTTAGATTATATTATGTCTTGGTACTTGGATGGTGGTACTGATTTTTTTTGTTTTATAGCGCTGTGTCCTAACAAAATGAAAACTGCTGTAAATGCAKGTTTTATCTTCTAAATGCAGTTTTAAATTAATGTTATGTTATCCATTAAGTTAATGTGATTTATACATGTATCAAATTTGGTATGAAGCCTCAAAAATGACCTGCTGAGGTAGCTTGTTGTTCTTGCTCACACTGTGAGCCAGTGACCCTGTGGTAATATGTGAGGATGAAAATAGATCCTTTTACTTTTGACTGTGTAAGTGCTTCTGATTTCATATTCTTTGGGGACCACTTTCTCTGTAGGTTGGGATTTTTGATTCTGCTGAATTAACTGTGTCAAAGAACCTGTATTTTTCTGTCTCCACTAAGAAAACTACTTAATGCCTCATAAGATTGATTCATTAAAAGATAATACAGTATTCCAACATCCTTCGAAAACATCTTCTAAAATTTTTCCTATTTCATATTTTTCTTCCAGTAGCATGCTCCCAACAATAAAGGACTGTTGTCCTGAAACTGGGTTTGTTTGTTTGTTTTTTTGGTTGTTTCTAGCCAAAACTAGTCTTCTGGAACACGCTCATATAGACAATCAACAGACATGTGTAAGATGTATGTCATGTCAGTGATTTGATATGACCCAAGAACATTTTGAGCTGTAAAAGCTTTGAAGACTGCGATTTTATCAAGAAACAAGCCCTTCTTGTTCTGAGAGTGAGAGACAGTTAATTTTCTCTTTTTGTCTTCTTAATTGATCAGTCATTCCTTTTTTTTTGTACTTTTCAGTTGCTTTTAAAAACTTCTGGGTATTTGGTAGTCTGAAGGCTTTTAGAAGTGCTGGATGGAAAAAAAACCAATTTCGATGCAATATGACCCACATTGTGTCCTTGGATTATTGCTAGCAAATCTACTGTGAAGTATTTTGAAAGTTGTTGCTTGGGAGGTGAAGAAACTGGGGTTTTTTGTGTTTTTTTAAGGATCACTTGATAGAGGGTTTAGGTYTACATAGGCAGAATCATACTCACGTTCTCATCTGAACAAATGTTTAATGCTTTCATAAACTTCCTAAGAGGATAAGAAATAAGAGATGGTCATGAAAAAATTTCAAGTCCCTCTGTGATGTGGCTGTATGGCTTTTTTGATTAAACCTCCTCTTTGGCTTTTTGCCCCCAATCATCTCTGTTGGACAAGCACAACAGAGATGGATAAAGAGTTTGTGGGTGTTCCCCAAAGTGGTACAAGACATGGCTCCATCTCAGCATGTTGCAGCAGGATGTGCTGATTTCTGCAGTCCTTGAAGAAATCTGCTTTCATCACTCTCAGAACTGCAGTAGCGAACTGCTCCTGATCCTGGTTTTGTTTCCTGTTYAGGATATGCTTGAGATCTCCTCTTTGGGTGTAGGGAGAGTGGTCCCAATCCTGCTTCTCACAGAGAGAAGACCACAGCATGAATATAAATAAGTGGCTTTTGCCTCTAGTGTGAAAGGTTCTTGTAACAGTTGAAGGGACCAAACCAAATTTTCTTTCTATTCTTCACCCTCCCAAACTCCATTTTCTCCATAGCATGGTTGCTAAGGAAGAGCGGAGGAAGCTGCCTGCATTTTAATAGCCGCCGTTGTTGTTTCAGTAGAGAAAAGAGGTAGTGGAATGTGAGATAGTCTCAAATAGTAAAGAAATAAACTTCTGCTTAACTGTCCCTTTGCCCAGGCTTGCTTCAAGCTGTTCTTTAAAATGCATTGAGATTAATAGAACTGTATGGCTGCTACTCCCAACAACAGTGTTTGCAAATTGTGAGGATCAACAGTGTATCTGCTGCTTCTCCTTCACCCCACAGAGGGACATGAATTTTTGGCATCCTCTTCCCAGGGTAGCAAACTGTCATCTAATCCCTGCAGTTTGGGTGTCATTTACAGTCTGCTTCACTTAAATGCTTCTCTGTTAACTGCACAGTCTGCTTAAATGCAAAGCCAGCATGTATTCCCCATCAGCAGTTAGTGGATTAAAATGCTGTTAGGCTCAGAAAAATTGCCTTTAAAAAAGCCCAAAATGATAGCTTTTCTTTGTTGGTAACCCCCATTCTAGCACATTCTATGTGGCGAGGGGTGTGTTGTCAACAGAAAAATGCAGCTCTAAAACAGAAAAAGTGATCCACCTCTGCAATTTAAGTTATTCAAAATGAATTTTGACCATTGTATACTCACTCAATGATCACAAACTGTCATAGCTGAATTTTTCTTACAGCTTCTTGTAAACACTACAAATGTTTTGGTACACTAACAGCCCTTTGCTCCTTCTGTAAAGAACGGTGTTGCAACTGGAGTTTTACAGATACTGCCCTTGCTGGTGAATCTAATCTGTCTTCCTGTTGAAGCATGAAAGACCTAACGCAAGTCAACATTTGTTTTGTAAGATGGCACAGCTGAAAAACGCTCGGAGACCATTTCTCAGTGTGAGGCAAAGGTTTTCTTAGCACAAGGGACTGAATTTGGTCATGAATGTAGTATACAGCTACCGCAGGGAACAACAGCTGGTGTGCTGCATATTCAAAAGCTGAATTTGGCATTTGCTTCTGGTCAAATGTGACTATTTAATCAGAAACTAGGAACATTATTATCTTCTTAGTGTAATCAGAAGGGCTGCTGGCCGAGTGGTAAGTGGAAAAGGTGGCTTTATCCTTCAAGGCAGTAGTTACRTGACACTGTGATACTTGAGTAAGAGGCCCCAGTTCTGCACAAACAGCTGTGACARTTTTGTTCAGCAGATACCCCATGCCATCAAAGTTGTCTTTTATTGTTGCATATTGTAATTCAGTTGGTTGCGTACAGGCCATTGCATACAGTGTTATACACATTGAACTGAAAAATKGGTAAGTGTATGTGGGCTGCAAATAATGGCTTACTGCCACATTTCCTTAGTCTGTGGTCTCTGACCCTCAGAAAATAAACCTAGTCAGACCTGCTCAGTACTAGGCCAGTGAAAATTCTCCTGAAATACCTTTGTCACTACAGAAAAGTAGAGGTGTTGAATTAACCAGCYGTTTCTATCCCAGCTTGTCCTGAATTAGTGCTTTCTTGGGAGTTAAGAGGATGCTGTAGCCTCGTGCTTTAAATGGGCTCTGCAGAGGTGCTGAACAATGTACAAATAAATGACTGTGAGCCATTATGAGCATAAAATTGCTTTTTACTGCTTTCACTTACGATTGCACTTTCCTCAGTTTAGCTAATGAAGTTAGGCTAATTTCACTTGTTCTTCAGTAGTTTCTCTTAAGAATCACATGGTTTATTGATTGGGTTGCAAGGATGAATTCTTTTATCAGGCACATTGCTTTCACTGAATTTACAAAATTGATAAATAATATCTGTGAGCATACAGCCTTTCTTGTTGATAGGCAATTTAATGTCTTGCACTCTCCCATTTTTCATGGGTTTCCCAGCCGGAATTCCAGGGAGTTCTGCCTCCCTCAGCCCCTCTGTAGGGTTTAATTTGGCTTTAGCAGCCTTGCTTCCTTCCTGTTCTGCACTGCTGCTCATGCTATCCCAGTTGTATTCCACCATATGGCTCTGCTTAATCATTACCTTGGCTGGGCAACCTTAAATATCACTTGGGATTCCTTAGTAGAAAAGGTTTTGTAGAGATGTGAGCACAGACTCCCTTTGGCAGTAAGTCTCTATTCCATATAAMATTTACAAGGTCTCACCACAAGCTGCAGTTCACAGCCATGTGCTTCTTCTCACTAATTTTCAAAAAACAGGAAATGCAGACTATTTTTTAAATTTACTGTCACAAACCTGTCCTAGTATGTGAGACAGTGTTTGAAAAGAGATTTTTATTTTAGTTTTCTCTGTTGAAATGCTGAGATGCAGAAGCTGCAGTCTAGTTTCTGCAGTAGTTCTAGTCACATTACTAAATGCAGTGTGGTTTAGAAATAGAAGAGCTTTCAGATATGTATGTCGAAGGGCAGGCACGCTGCTGCAGATTTAGATGATGAGCTGCAAAGAACAACTTAGCTCATCATAGATATTTGTTCTTGTTTCTGCTTACTACAAATGCACCCCTGAACTACCACTGGAGTTGTAAATGTCCTGAAAGTGTCTGTACAGGTGCAGCCTTTGTATATTAATTATATACTGCTTAATCTGAGCTGTCACCAGCCATGAGTGGTCTTGGAATATGTCTGTGGGTTCCCTGTTGAGAAAGTTTTTGCTAAGATGAACAAAAAATAATCATGACATGCTGTATTTTACTAGCAGGGTAACTGTTGATAGTAGCTGTATCACAATATTATTTGTCATTTAATATATCTCCCACCACTGCAATTCTTCTCTACTCCTCTTAAGCTGCTGGCAGTGGTCCTCTATCCTAGCTCCCAGATTTCTCTGGAATGTTTTACTAATTCTTGGAACCGACCATTATTGACATAAAAACATTGTTCAGAATTTATTTGGGAACATTTCATACTTGTGAAATAAATAGATTATACCCAGTTTTGAGTGGGAAAATCTGACAAGCATACAAATTYCACAAAATATTGCATTTAGTAGAAGGACACCAGTTTGGAACTTATTTTCTAGCCTGCAGTTATATACTGCCCTATATATCTCCTGATTTATTCTTAATTTGAAAATTAATTTACAGGTTAAGTACAGAGATAAAGGAAATAGAAGATTGCCCATTAGTGATTGAAAGACTTGCACTTAAGTCTGTCTTTGAATTTCTCTGGTCATTCTAGACCTTTGGCTCAGCTCCATGTACAGCAGCCTTGGATTGGTGCTTGGGACATCTGTTAATCTATATATAGGATTCACACACTTGCACATRTAAACAGGTGATCTCCTAAATATATGAAATGGCATTGGGAACTCCAAGTACTTCATTAACCCAAAATGTATTCAGGAGTGAACTGAAATAGTCCTTTTTGCCCTCTTCCCTGCCACAAAAAAAAAAAACAAAAACCATCAGCTTTATGTGCTGATTACAACTTGTGCTTAACACATATGTATATATATTCATAAATCCCAGGAATTACTTAGTGCTTATAAAAAGGTCCTGAAAATGACTTTTTTCTTTATTCTCCAGTTTAGTTCTCTTGACAGTTGCTAGTTTCTTGCTGTAAAGGGACATAGGGTTTAAAAATAAAAGGTGCATGTAATGGATAGAGAAAATGGGTAATAGGTGGTAACTGATAAAGAAATAAGATATATTTAGAAAATTCATAAGGGAGGCTGCAGGCAGGAGGGAAATTTTAAGTCATTTCATGAGGTCTCTAGCAGTCTGTCTGAGACTAATTTCTAATAAATCTGGGAACAGCAGGGAGACTTCGGAAGAGTGAAAGACCAACAACATTTTGCATCACTGCTGTCATAGAGYGAGAGAGTAAAGAGTGATTCATCTGCTATCAGTTCCAGGAAAAAAACTATGGAAAATTTAATCAAGAATTTAGGTGAGATAAGAATAGCAGTATAATAATGCTGATTAACWTTTCAGTTTGTGAAAACAGGTCTGCTCAAATGTGATTTGGTTGTTTGGATGAGTGAAATTTGGTTGCTTGGGGTTTTGTCTGGGTGCAACAGACTTTTATAACGTCTTTAAATTAGTAGTGTATGGTCTATTTTGGTTTTAAGAAGTATATTTGAATTTAATGAAGTACTGCTTAATTGGATTAAGAGCTGGTTAARATCATAGAAAGCAGAAAAGTGTTTCTGGTTGAGATCAGCCTGGTGCAGTCTGGAAACACATGCAAGAGATGGTGAGAGTGTGGACAGAAAAAATACCAGTGGAGGATTAAATAATGGCATGAAAAGAAGGGTTTAGATAATTTAGGCAGACTGAGACAGTTGAGCAAAATGCACATTAATACAGGTGACAAGACAAGTGTGCACCCAAGAGCAAAAAATGCCACCCGCACCTGTGTGGAGGAGTTTTTTCTGAAAAACCCTGATTCTGGGAGGTGAAAGGTAAATTGTAGGTGTGGTTAGACATGGGAGGGAAGGTAGATGGTCGTACCAAGTAAGTGGCAGAGAGGGCTAACATATGCTACAAGATGTGTAAATAGGAAGACATGAGTAATAATAAGATTATCTGCACTTGAAGCTGGTGTGATGGAACCTGATGCTATAGGTCTGTGCCTTATCTATATACATTTAGTAAGATGTGCTAATTTAGGGTATGGATATGGGTCCCTAAATGGCTCACTAGTGGAAATAATGCCATGCAGTAAGAGATTTAATGGACTGCTACCTAATAAAGCAAAAATCACTTAGTGGCAATGTGCTCTTGGAAGRATGAAGTCCAACTCCCACCTTTAGTCCTGGGGAATACCTGCTTGTTCCACTACAGCTCCTGGCCATGTGCTCATCTTCTTCAACTCACTGATGCAAAAACTGTTGCCTGTTTTGACTTGGCTGTGGTATCTGCCGTGTCAGTGAGTCCAGCCACCAGTCAGGGGAACACGAAAGGTGATGGGGGCAGTGAGAGATTTGACACTGTCTCAGCAAGGTGTTAGATCAAATGCTCATGCAAATGTGGGTTGTGGTAACCTCGAAGTGAGTCCAGCAAATGAGAAGCTTTGTGAGCAGGTCGGCTGCAAGCTGTGTTAGCCCTCGTGCTAATGCAGTAGTAGGAGTGCGATCTCATGCTGGGTGGGTGGAAGAGTCTGGAACTACCACTTCTGTTTGCAGTTTCACAGCCAAACGAAGGGCCTTATTCCTTCCCCTCTGTGTTCCCTCCTCCTCCTTCTGGCTCTTAGCTGATCCCACACAGAATTACCATGGTGCTCTGTACATCCTCCTTCCCTCTCTCACTTCCATGTACTAAAAGAAAGTAATTTCCTGCCAAGGATCCATATATTAAGAAATCATAGTTTGTCTTAAGAAACAGAGAAGAGGTAACTTGTTTGCACACAGTGTGCATGGAGGTACCTCCACAGGTAGGAATTACTCCTCTTACTGTCATAAAGACAGTAAGTTTCAAAGAAAAGCACATCAAGAGTCAATGGAAGTGGAAGGCTGATATYCCAAGAAGAAAATTAAATGTGCGTTTAAGAAAGGATGATTAGGTGTTATGGAAACAACCATAAGAAGGAAGAGATGGATCTCTTTTTTAAAATATACAAAGACCAGAACCYTTACTGGAAAATGTATCTTAGTCAAATGCAAACTGCAAATAGGAGGTTGAAAGAAACAGGTAAAGTGTGAAGTGACATCTTAAATTTTTTGATCTCTACTTCAGGGAATGTACTGTGCAAGTCTGGATATAATGTATGGAATTAATATACTGAACAAGCGAAGTATGTAAGAAAGGAGGCATAAGGGTTATAATGGGATTACATAGTTAAACTGTAGGGCAGTTTTGCTCTTGAGTGGTGAGACATTCGTGTGGACTTTCATTATGTGGGCTATACAACAGACATAAGCTTGACAGAGAAATTCAAATTAAACCAGGGGAGGTAAGATGCCTTGCCGTTAATTTTATAATATTTTATGTTGAGGATACTTAGGAGTTTGGACTTGACTGCAAATGGGATTCAATGATACTCAGGTTGTCCTGATTTGAGACGTGTGTCTACAATTCATGTGAATTTTTKTTTTCAGTTTTGAAAGGTTGCTTTCATATGGAAGACATTTTTGGCCTTGAGAACAATCTAGAATGTTGCTTTGATTGTATAGTTTAAAGGGAAACTGCTGTTAYAATCTAAATGTTGAAAATATGACTATTCCAGCAATTTGCACGAGAAAAAGTTCCAGCTAATTGCATTTCACGCAGGTTATGAATATGTTTTGTTATGCTAAAATAAATAGGAAAAATTGTAGTTATAAGGGGTTCCTTTCGCAGTGGAAGGATACTTCTAGATGTTTCTGTGCTATTTCACTTTCACGAGATGTTTCTGAAGGTGAATTTCTGAGCTGAGGAAGGAAATCAGCCTTGTAATTTAAAGTAATGACCAACAATTTTGACATACTGTTTGATCTGCACATAGTAATTAGAGTTTTCAGGAGTCATTAGCAGCTGGGGTGTCACTCTGTGTTTATTGGAGGACTGTCAGCTGGTGTTTCTCTTTGTTTGTTTTTTAATATTAATGGTTTGGAAAGCAGTTGGTGCTCTAGAAAGAACTGAGAAACAGGCCTGGCTTTGTGGATTTTTATCACCCTGCCAAGACCCTGCGCAACTTCCTCTCCCCCTGCCTGCAGCAGCCTACGGAAACCTGACTGCTGGGGGCCACTTCTGCAATTGCAGCAGGGCAGGGCTGCAGGGTGGGAGGGGGGGTCTTTTCCTTCTGCTGCTCACCAGTGCCTTGGCATCCAAAGAAGAAAACAAGATGCATTTGAACATGTCTCTTCAGTTGTTTCTTGCACTGATGGGTTTCCTTCTCTCCCCTTTCTCTGCTGTTGTGCAGTGCTGCAGTTGAAGCTCCAGCAGCGACGCACACGGGAGGAGCTGGTCAGCCAAGGGATCATGCCGCGTAAGTACCACTTAAATTCTTTGCCTTGGCATTTTTGTGCATGTTTCTTGGTGGAGAATGGTTACCCATACGATTGAAAGATCAGGTTCTCTGCTTCTGCATGAAAAACATCATCTGTAAGAGCCCCACCCTGTCCCACACAACTTGGTCCTTCTGAAGCGTTGGGGCTACCTCTGATACTGAGGAACAGAGTAATGACTGCAAGAATAACTGTGCTGCAAAGCTGGGCTTGCATTTGATTACACTGCACAGTCTTCTGGAGAACATACAATTTTAGAAGCRCCTTATATACTTGACTCATGCTGGTAATCACTCGTAACAGGCTTCCTGCCTCTGCAGTTTCTGTTCATACAATGTCAGCTCCCCAGACCTCTGAGGCACTTGTAACTTTGTGTCCATAAGCTGACCAAAGCCAAGCAATGTGTACAAGATATTAACCAACAAGGATCCCTGTTTTACGTTTGCAGCTAGAAGACAGCTAGAAAGAACTCTGTGGGCATCAGCCATTGCCTTTCTTGCAGGGGGAAGGCAAAATCTGTGGAGCCAGGGAAAGTTTACTTTTCTGGATAAACACAGAGGATATACCTTAAAACCAAGCTTTCACTGTCAGATTAGTGTTGGAGAAAGTAGTTTTCTGTTTTGTTTCCCTCCTTCCCCCCAAAATGCAGCAAAGGTATCTGTTAAATAGTTTTGTTGTGCTTTGATACGTCTGAACTAGATGACTTACAGRGAACAATTTGAAGCAAATGCTATATTTTTGAAGTCCTCTCAGTTTCACGCAACAACTGTAGTAAAAGGCATTGGATCAGGTCTGTATTTTCCTCTTTCAAAAGCTTTCCTGTTTCCCTGTTTCACAAGCTTTACTTGAAGATGGTGCAGTATGAGAATTTTCTCATTTCTTCTGTTTCTGGGGTGCTGTGTATGACTTAGACTTTGCTGGGGGCTGAAGGTTAGACTGTCAGCTCTCTCTCTGAATGAAGAGAACCTGTCAGCAGCACTCTGTCAGCTGAAGTGGCTTGCTGGATGGCAATAATGGTCTTAAGAGGTTTCTGGGACCCCTGCTTAAAATTATGTTACCAAAGCAAAAAGAAAAGATTGTTCTGTCTAGATTTATCATGCCTGTTGTCTAGTTTTTAACCTGGAGAGCTTGTATATGAGCTTCTACAGAATACACTTAGTTGCTTTTGGATGAAAGACTAGTGTCCCAGTGACTGCCTTTTTACTAATGCTTCCCAGAGGAAAATGTTCCTGACTTCTTTTTGGTCTCCTGCTTTAGGTGGATATGTATGCAAATACTGTGTTAACTTRTGTTCACTACTGGTTTTCTTCAAAATGTGGCTGGCCAAACTTGTGATTCCTGAGAGGGGTCTGTCTTACAGGTCTTTTGAAAATGAAGCCCTTGCAAGTAAATCAAGTAAGGCATCCAGAATAATTAGTGAGTTAATTTAAACATAGCCTAAATTACTAGTCTTTGCAGATTTGTGTCCTTCATTGCTTTGTTTATAGCTCTTACATGTGAGTGTTGTGATGGACCAAAGAGAAACACGCAGGGAAATTCATTGTGAAAATATTGGCAACATGTGAAAAGGTCCTTTCTGCAATGGAGAAAACCCGCATCTGTTCTAAACATGATTTGAAATTAATTCCTCCCACTAATGGCATCATTTACCCATACCTACTGACTGGAAATAACCACACATAGGGAAATGTTTAAAACATAATTTGCCTGGGCCATTTTTGAACAGAAGATCAGATGTGAGATAAATTGTGATACTTAAAGCATAAGTCCCATTTTTAACCTGAGAAGTGCAGAGGATCACTAGGGACTAAGTTCCTCCAGAAGGCATCTCAGAGCCATGACAGCTTTACTTCTACTTTCAGGAGTCTTGAATAGACATTTTTAATTCTGCTGGGAATGTGCAAGTATCCTGCATTCTTTCTTCTCTTTGGCCTGTGCCTCTGTGAAAACATCTAAGTACTTAATCTTCTGCTGTCATCTACTACTGAACATGGCCATGCTGGACTTGTGTGTCCTTCCTGGGTTTGTTAGCCAGGAACCAAGCTCCACACAACCCTTTGTGATGATTCGGCAAAAGTATAAAACTTGGATTCCAGAGGATGGTTTGGTGATGAACTAAATGAGCTGGAGTGCTCTTTTCATGTCAGATGCTGGTTGGCTTCTTTTTTTTTTCCTTTATTTTCTGTCTGAAGAGTCTTAACACTCTTCAGAGAACTGTAATGGTTGTGGTTCTATCAGCATTGCAGCTTGCATCAGGAATGTGCTTTTGAAGCTCCTGATTGCACCTGCCTACTGTACCTTGCTTAGCACCACAAAACGAAGTTTGAGAGCTGGGTTAAATTGAAATGAAAGTAAAGTGGAAAATATTCTGCCTAGAGCTAATATGCATTCGGCCTATGGGACGAGATTACAGCTTGTCTGTCACCACACCTCCAATTCCCCTTCACATCCAGAGTGTGGATGTCACTTCCTCAGCATCGACTTTGTTTCTGTTTTGGCCTTACTGTGCTTTCCTACATGTTCGTTTAGATTAGCCTTTGATACAGTTCAGTTCCTGTATATCTTGAGGCAAACAGACATGGAAAAATCATGAGCCAAGTGTGGGTAAAGTGAAAGGTTTTGTTTTACATTACAAGCTATGTGGTGTGCAAACTTCCCTTGATATCTTTGGTTCTCCTGACTGAATCTAAACCCAGATTTAGATTTATTCTGCAATAAGATTTATTCTGCAAATTGGTACCCTAAAAGAGAAATTTCATTTCAGGCTTCCATCAATATGAGGTTTTTGGRCATTGTAAATATGAGGAGTGGGGATGACATGTTTGTGTCACCCTAAAGTRAGAGTCATGCTACTCCTACTGTACTGGTTCATAACTGAACTGGGAATTGCTTACTTTGTCCAATGTGGAATTTTGTTTATATGATAGAGTGGAAAGGCAAATGTTTCAACATTTTTTTTACCAACCTTCCYAACCCACCAGCCACCTACAGTAGGCTTTGCTCCACTAAAAGATTAGCTTATTGTAGTAAGAAATAAAACATTTATAGGCAGTGAAAGAAGATTCAAAATAATTGGGTTTTATGCTTCATTAATTCTTGCTTTCTGTTGCCACTTTGTGTAATCTTTTACTAGTAGCAGGATTCATTAGTTGAAGATTAAAATTCTCAATTGCCCTTAGAAAAAAGGTGGGAAGCAAGCCTTCACCTGCAGCTCACAWACTTGTGATCTGAGCTAGAATGACAGTATCTTGAAAAAAGGAGAGCTGAGTTTTCATATATATTCAGGTTTTGGCCTATTTTCTAACAGTGCAAGTAGACAAGCCTTTTTGCTATTTGCATTTTTTTGTAGCTACACAGAGATGATTTTCATCTTCTTGCCCTCACAAAATGCAAGTTAAACAAAATCTGCTGTCTATGCTCAACTCTTTGAACTCTGTTGTGCTGTAGAACAACATTCAAATGCTGTAATTTTTTACAGTGTTGAATATAAAGGCTATCGTAAGGTTTTTGGGGGAATATTAAACACCCCATTTTTCACTCTTGAAAAGAACGTTTAAAACAGTAGCCAATGCACATCTGAGTAGAAAGTTATGTGGAAAGTGTCTTCAACTAAAACAGCAGAAATTTTTAGGAGAAAGCCATTTGGCAAATGTAGCAATACTCTCTTACGCAAAATATGTGACTCTTTCTCTTTTGCAAGATTTAAAGCTTCACATGCCCTTTRTTTTATCCATCAGGATTGTGATATTTGACTTCTAGCTGCAAACACAAAACACAGGCAAGAATGCAAGGTTGTCATGTGGCACAATCCTACAGGAAAGCTCTTTTGACCATCACATCTATCTAAGCAGGCGAAGCAGTAGATAATTTCTGGGAAAGCGCGTTGTRCTGCTCTGTAGTAGTGCTTTTTAGTCTCTGCAAAATGACACAGGCATCCTTTGAAAAGGGTGTCTGGGCTGAAAGCTAGAAGGAAGGTGGCTGCTGGACAGGCTGAGAATTTCCAGGAGCTTCTTTTTCACTTCAGTGTATCTGATGCTTGCCAATTTTTGTGCCCACAGCAAGCTCCTTTGTGTGTTTGTGTTCTGGGATGCATAATACACGACTGTGTTTAGATCCAAAGAGATGGAGTTTATGCATGGAGATTCCAAKGTGACTGTTACACATGCTGAGGTGTTTCCATGCTCTAGATCTGTGCTACCAACACTGTGATCCAGCTTTGCTGCAGGATGTGCAGTCTGATGGATGCTCGAGCTTGTTTCGGAGTGCGAGAATGTATCTGGTCCTCCACGAGGGGAGYGTGCCATGATTCAATTGCAACATGTCACACAATTAGAAATTAATGTAATACAGCAGGCAGTCTAATGATTATGATCTCATTAGGCCTCTCATATCACTAGCTGCATTTTTCTTGTAGCCATAATGTTAACGGACAAAACGTAATACTTGTTATAAAACTAAAATGYAGTATTTGCTTTTTTGTGCGTCTGTGAGACATTGCTTAGAATGAATTCAAAAGGAATTGCTATTTACTGGGGACATTTMATGATTTAACAATACAGAACACAGGTTATGCTTTGGCAGTGTTGATCATCCTCTAGCCAAACATCGTAGTAGCTGATCTGCATTCAGCATAGCTACCATCSCAACAAAATCAAGGATCTTTAGGGTAATTCATGAAGCTAAGTGCTTGGCACCTGTGAGTTTCTAAGGTTAAATCATGTCTCCAGACTTCAACATCTCAACCTCAAAATTTGGCCATACATCCACACTTTTGTTTGTGTAGGGTAGCTACAAATGCTATTTTTGCTTTAGCCTTTACCTGATAATCTAACCACTTCTCTGTTTAAAAAAAAATAGGTATTAAATACTTGAAAATTATGCACTTCTAACTTTATTGCATGGCTCTGTATTTCATATTTATGTTAATATTTTCTTATTTTTATTTCCTATTATGAAACTTGTCAATTTAATATATATGTGCTAATCGAAGGAGACCTGTCAGTTGAGGATATAGTCAGTCTTTGGTTCCTGTTACATACAACAGCTCCAGGAGAATAAATTAAATATCAGAAACAAAAGAAAAAACTAGTTTTATAAATTGTTTAACTGTTAATTGTGAAGTAGGAGCATCTTTTTATATATGTCAGAGAAAGGAGAGGCAGCAAGCTGTTGGAACATGACAGTTATCTACAGGTGCAGTATTTTTCGTGGCATGAGCTGTTCTGCCATCATGGTGGTGACTTCAGGTGCAATTCTTCATGCTTCAGCTGTATTTTGTCTTCTACATAACAGCTGGGATAGATGAACTGCTACGCCTGTGTGGAGTTTTACTGGCTTGGAGCTGTTGCAGTATGGCTACACAGGCGACATTTCAAGGTTGTTGTGTGTTCTATTTAAACTGCAGTTAAACCCATTGCTTTAACACCCTGAAATAGCTCTTCCTGCTACGTAACATGTTGCCATCATTCTCTTACTGCTTTGTATATCAGATCTTTGTAGTGACATTCCTATATTTTATGGAATCTATTTATAGCAACAAAATTTAACTTCCCTGCCATCTAATGTCTGCTGTTCTGCGCCTTGGCAACTGCTTCACTTTCATGCTTTTAAGCTGGAGCTGTAATTTCATTTAAGACAAGGAGTTAAAAACATGTATTTGGACTGTAAATATTGTTACTCTTAGACTTGTTTAATTAAATGTGCACAACTGTGAAGTCTTTATGATCTAAAAATAATAACTTATTTTAGTAATCCATAAACCTCTGAATCCTTGCTATTTTCTGTTTCATAATATAGAGCATGGAACCTCAAAGACAGAAGCTGCAGCTAGACTTCTAATGTACTCAGTGTCATGCTCTGAGAGTAAGATTAGACCGCTAAGCAAGTACTGTAAAACAAAAAAAAAAATTGTAGGGGACACTCATAGGGACTGTTTCTGGCATGTTGCACAGAAATCTGTAACTGTTTTTATTTTAATTTGATCATATACCTATAACTTGTCTCCCAGGAATTATTTGCTGGTTATTTTTACTTTGATCTTTTTTCTTGAAGTACAATTTCAAAGCTTCCAGGCTTTGTGTGTAGAAGGAGTCTGTAAATTTAAGCTGAGTCTCATTGTCAGAGACCTAATAAAAGCATCTACTTTGTTTGTATTTTCAGATATCTGTCTCTGTGTATTTTTCACGTGTTTATATCATCTGTGGATTAATAAGACATGATTGGAGTAATGAAGTTCATTGTGTTAGGATGGAAATGTGCTGTTTGCCCTTTCTGAAGCTGTAGAAGGAAGACCATGCTCAGGTGTTTGATAGGCTGTGTTTGGTCCTTGATCCTTGCCATAATAAAAGACGTAGCTCTGCCAGTTGCGAGAGAAACATAATAATTTGAGGGAGTAAAATCTGATGTTCAATACAATTTTTTCCCTYTGTGTTCTCACAGTTGTCTTAGGTTCATTCTTACTTGTTGTCTGGGAATGGTGTCTCCTTTCTATTTTTGTGACCTCATATCTTTCCTACCTTGAGCACTCTGGAAAGTTACTGGAAGAGTTTGAAAAGGCTGATTATTCATGCAAGAAACAGGCATGAAATCTGGTCCACGAATGCATGGATCAAAGGCCTCCTGGTAAAAGTTCCTTGTCTCCCTGTTCCTCTTCAGTTTGGAGGTGGTATAATCCTAATCRTAATGAAGCTTTGCCTTTCCTTATTTTTCATTTCAGGATTTAGGTAATGTGTTTTGAATGCCAAGAGTTAATGGTGATGGATGGAGCACATTATACATTATTTGTATTTGCTGTAAATGTTTTTTCACAAAATGCCGTAACCATAGTCACTCACAGATCTGATAACTGTTACCATGGATGACAATTTCATTTTGCTCCTGAAGAGGATGAATTTTCTGAGAAATGGCACATACATTAGATTTTAAATTAGCTCAGTGTTGGTCCTTGAAAAATCTTAGTCCATTCTGCCAATAATTTCATGTTTACTGTGACAAACTTACACTTCAGGCTTTTCACACAGTTAATGAAAACCTTAAACTTCAGCTGCATCATCAGAGAGATATTGCTGTAGTAAAGTTTCTGAAAGGTTTGCTGGAAGTGGGCTCTGGAGAGGTGCCTGGTGCAGCAGGTTGAAGCAGCTCAGCTGGTGTGTGTGTCCATGGTGAGCCGAGCTGAGGGTACCACAGTTCCCCCTGCCTGTGTGCTTCAGCAGCCAGGGCAGGCCCAATGCAGGGAGCTGGAAAGTGGCTCATTTTGGGAAAACCAGCTGCATGAGCCAGTACACTGTGCAGGTTCATGAATGTTGATCGAGGAGAAGGGCTGACTCTGAGTCAGGGTGTCAGGGAGGCAGCACTTCAGCTCTGGCTCCACTGGAGCCTGGGGCTCCCCTGACAATCCAGCTAACAGGGGCTTCACTCAGCTGCCGGTTTCTGTGCCGTCTCTCTTGATTGGAATAGCTGGGCTGTGGGGAAGATTCAGTAAAGCTGCAGCACTGTTTCTGTAATGCCATGCTTTGGCAGTGCTGGCAGCAGTAGCAACGTGGGAAAGAACCTTTCTCCAGCCTTTCTGCTGTTTAAACTAGCAACATTCATAATTCTTCAATCACAATAACATTCTCATTGAAGGGTGTCACTGAAGGGCAAGCTGCATTTTGAGTGCCAGAAATGCATTTCTTACCTTCATGAATATATTTGGATTGACTTTTTAGGTCAATCTTGATTTTTAATTTTCTTGAGTTTATGTATTTAGGGATTTGAATAATCACAATTTAGCACTTGTGGCTTCTTTTCCCGTCCTTAACTTGATACTCGTATTTTAGCCTTAATCCAAGGTCATTTACCAATGTTGGGGTATGGTATCAGCAAGAATTCTCAAGTATGATCAGGTCTGTGTACTGAATGAGAAACTCCCYAGAGCTGCAAATGGAGAAAAGGGTGCTGATGGAGATCTCTCTTCTCTCAGCTGTGTTTTCTCCAGCCCTGTTTCATTTTTCTGCAGCATACTGCCCCACTGGTTAGATGACAACTCCTTCTGTTCATGTGACCCAGTTTTTTAATACCTTTTTCTTCCATGCTGTGATAAATGCGTTTTGGAAGTGGGGTGAAGATGAAGAGAGGAAGGGAGTGCTAACTGCCTTGCTCTGTGGTTCACGTTCTGTATCTCTTACCAAATCCTACCGGTTGGGAGCTCCACCCTGAACCGACAGCGGAAGTCATCGAGCCTATTTGCAGCACTTTATCTCATCTTTTTACGAAAGCATAGTAAACAAGAGAGAGAAACCAGAATTTGGTTGAGAGCAGGGGTGAATAGCTGCAGCAGAAGGCTTTCTGCCATTCTGAATTAAATCAGCACGTCTGAGGTTGTGTTTGGACATGACACAAGGTTTTCTGTCGTAGTGAAGGAAGGTTTTTCTTTTCACTTAGGGATGGGTGTAACTGAAGAGCAAAGTATTCAACTCCCTATTCTGAATTTAGCTGTAGCTTTTCTACAAACATTGTGTGTTGTCTTACCAACTGGTTTGCAGTTCCAATATCACATTGTTGTCTATGATGAGCTARGTACTATGGCCAAGGAAAGCTCATGTGTTGCCTCTCCTCTGTCAGTCTACAAGGCTGATAGCCTTGAGTAGAGATTTACTGATTACAGAAGGTCTTGCAGTCTCTGCTTCCCATTTGAGCTATGAGGATGTGTGCAGATCCTTTTGCCTTTCTTCCTTGTGTTTGGTTCCATGCAAACCTCAGTGTCTTCTGTCAGCTGCATAAGCAAATGCAGGGTGTAGGGGTATTTTGACTTCTTTTTCTCTGCAGCTGGGTCAGTCCCCTTCCCCTGCTGTGTTTCATTCTTACAGTATCTCAGCCTAGTTCTGATTCCACTTATTTCTCACGCTAGGTAACAGGAACTTGGAGATCTGCAGATGAATATCTTTGAGAGCTTTGCAAGGCTGAAATCTGCTTCTGTACACTGCAGTGTAACCCTCAACACAAATGCTGGGGCCATTTTGCCCCCTTTTTTGTCTCTGGTATTATATTGAAGATTTGGGTTTGATTCCTGAGCTTCGATTCAGTCTGTTGTTCATAGCAGCATTAGTTTGATGCTTTGCAACAGTGTCTCAAGACCAGTCTGCATGAGACAGCCTGATCTAGTGGAAACTGTCCCTGCAGCYATGGTAGAGGGGTTGGAACTACATGATCTCTAAGATCTCTTCCAACCCAAACCATTCTGTGACTCATTCACACTTCGCCATCTGCAAAATGTGGCTTGGACTAGGGGAACACTGAACTCAGGCATTGCAGTTTTGAACCCTATTTCATAGGAATTAATACATTGCTTTGCAGTGAAGATTAGCAACTTTTATCTCTGGGCTTTATATGGAAAAATGTGGGTCGATGTACATGGTCTTGTGTGCTGCTGCTTATCTTTGGGGGGGTCAGGTGGAAGGATGTAGTTGCAATGTATAGGTGCAACATTTTTGAAGCAGGGTGGAGGCACARAACAGTTGCATCATTGATCTGTGGGGTGATTTCTCATGGTAGCTGAGGGTGTGACCACAAGCATACTAATGCTTCAGGAATTCTGGAGATGAAATATCAAAATGCTCCACAACAAGCAGCAGAGAGGCTAGAGAAATAGGATGTATATGGTAGGAATTTGTGAGTTCCTTGCTAGCCAGCTTGTTTGTGACAGGARAATCAAGTCCTGCTGTCAGTCATCAAAATGTGAGGGATAAAACTCATCCTCCTAATAGCAGATGTTACAAACTGCCAGACAATCGTCCAAGTAGGACAAAAGTAGGTACAGCTCAGTGGTCCTAAGTACCAATGGTGATGCTATTGTCCCTCCTGTCACTGAGCCTTTTTTAGTGCTTGTTGGGCCATTTGTAACACCAGGCTGTTTTCCTGTGGTGGATGGGGCAATTTGAAGACATGGGGGGCTGTGGTTCAGCAGTGTGGGGGCTTCTGCTGCAGCGCTGGCGTTAAACTCAGTCTCTCATTTCTGTCTTTGTCTGGCAGGGCAGTTGTGCTTGGCTTTGCTGACACTATTATTTGTGAAGCCTGCTGTAAACCAGCATACCAACCCAGGTTGAAATAACTCTTTCAAAACAACTGTGATCTGAGTTCAGACTGTTTTGTCAGCATAACTGAAGGCTAATGTGCTTTGTCCCAGACCTAGATACAGGAACAAGGGCAGAAAGTGTAACTGCAGGTTACTGAGGCTGAAAATACCATGTAGATATCATGTAGAAATAAAATCAAAAGGCAGGCAGGAGGTAACCTAACTGCAATCAGGCATTGCAGAAGTTACTTCTGCATTCTCAACTATTTCTTTCCTGCATACAGTGGAAAGCAAAAACTCAACAGCTCATACTACTGTCATAGTTTGGCATGTTTGGTGGTTTTTTTCCCCCTCTGGCAGCACTCTGTTCTCATCAGGGCTCGCTCAAAATTAGCTGRATAGTTAGATCACAGATTCAAGTTTGGAGAGGGGCAAGTGCTGTAGGGAGGTGCTGGAGATACTTTATGGCAACAGTTTTATAGTGGAGCTCCCTGTGCAATACAATTGGAGCATAAATGGAAAGGCAGAGACAAGTGGGGCCTGGGAAAAKGGGGAAAAAGAGATCATTACTTAAGCTGGACCTACCAGCATACTAAATATTTRTTGAAATGCCTTCCAGGGAATTCAGGCTGTTAAACATGTTTTTGCACTTCTTGGGCTTAGTAAGGTGCTTTGAAATAGTCTAGCCTGATGTTTCTGGAAGCTGGCTGGTACTGCTTGAAGCTGCCTATGTAACTTGTGATGGAACAGTATTGGAATAGAGGCTTGGTGTCAGACTGGGAAGTTGTGTCGAGCAGGGTTGCTGGGTGGGAAGGGTCAAATCAGTGTTTGACAYGATTCAGTATTTTCAGTGATTTGATGTAAATGAAAGAACAGTCTGCATGTTTATAAGGCTCCGGGTTAGTAGGCTCTGGGGAGGATAGGACTGGGACTCACAATGTTAGGAGAAGCCACAACTGTGGAGTAAAATGAAAGAAAAATGCAGAATGTCTACATTTTGGAATGCCTAGTTAGTGGYATGAACTGGGAATGAAAAGTGGCTGKCTTGGTACCAGCTCTGCAGAAGTGGATTGGAGACCTTTTGTGGTTTGTGAGACAGGTACAAGTGAAGGTTGTGTGTTTTATGTACACAAACAAGGCAAACTGGCTGGGACATGTGACTGAGAAGTGTTATTGAATAATTGTTTAACTCTGTAAAAGCTGATAAAGCCTAGGCTGGAATATGTACCCACTTCTGGACACTAGGCTTCAACAAAAACGTGGATCAAATGGAAGGAGTCCAAAAGAGACTAAACAAGCCAAGGTCTRGATAATGTTATCTGCAAGGGAAGGTTGAAGCAACTGGCTTTGGTCATTTTATACAACAGGAGATTGTAGGAGAACCAATGTTTTCAAAAAGGATACATGCAAAGAGCAAGAAAATAAATTGTTCTCTGTAACCTTAGCAGCTAAGGTGGGGARCAAAGTATAAATTGTAGGAAGGGAAATGTAAGTTAGACATTCAGAAAGGTTTTTAAATAGTAAAAACATCTATGCACTGGGATAATTTCTCTGCAATAATATTGTATTTTTTCATGAGAGGTTTCCAAGAATAGGTTAAACAAACTACTGTGAGGAGTAGTTTTGTGTGTTTTATGCTGGCTGAGCAGTCAGAAAACATCAGGTGATTGGAGTTTCCTCACCCCTAATTCCCTGTAGTTGTATCTGATGCTTCAGRTACTGAGGGCTGTGGACAGAGTGGGAATGAAGCCCCATGCCCACCTGGTTCACACAGGTTCTGCTCTACCAGCTCAGCTACTCATTCACATACACTGCCAGAATGAGCCACCATAGCTGATACGGGTGAGAACAGTAGAGCTTTATCAATATATGGGTAGTTTGGAGTGGAATGGATAAAGCGACACGGTGGTGAGATGGGTTATGAGGCACAGGGGTAGTTTTGCAGGGATCAATGCTAAGGGGCTGGGAAGGGCAGCTGGAAAAAGAGCCATATCTGTACTATGGGCCTCCTTTAGAGCTTACCCAGAGCCTTATTACTTCAGATTTCTTCACAGGATTATATTTTTCTTTTTTTTTTTTTTATTTGCTGTAGAAAAGTTAACAGAGTTGCCCCACAGTTCTGGACTAAGTGGTCATTTCAAAGCCAAAAAATGTGCAAGGCGTAGTTAGCTTCAAATGGAGTATGATTTTACCATAGACACCCTATTCTGACCTGTCAACCCTATCCCACATTGCTGAGGGAAGCAGGGAAGGATTTGTGCCCTCTTGACATTTTCAGAGGTCGAATATGAAGTCTTCTGTCATRTTGCCAGCCCAGAGAGCTACATCCCAGTTCACTTTTCCAGAGGACTAGTCATGAGAGACTGAATGTGTTCTTTACAAGATTATCCCTTTAGCAGCCTGCATTACTATTAAAGGCATATTTGTTTTTCTTTTTTTCTAACTCAGGGATTCTTTTCCTGCCTTGTTCTTCTGTATGCAAGGTTTTTCCTGGACTACCTCTGACACCAGCTGTAGTCTTGCAGTTGACTTTTCTGACCATTAGCTGTGGTCAGGGAAATGTCACCGAAAGTTCATCTGCTGCCTCATATTGATAGCAGAGGTAGGCAGGAAGGGGAGCTTAAAAAATTACTGCTGTGTCTGCACATTCTGGTAGAGAGCCTTTGAAGACTCAAGATGAGTCCTGCTTCACTTGTGTCCAGGGTAGATATTTATGCAGATTTAAATGTTGCTTGCTATCTTTGCCCAAGTAGGCCTGAGCTTTTATTTGGCTTTTCTGTGATCTGCACAAAATGAATGGAAAGCATGTTCAGGTTCAAGCACGTGTGTATTTACATACAGCTCATATGACTTGAAAAKAATATTTTTTGCTTTTTGCTCTTTGCTCTTCATGGAAGTGTGGTGGTCAGACTGCCCAGGTTGCCACATAGCAGGCATCAACTGAGGCTTCGCTGGTGCCTCAACTAGCTGGGGAAGTTATTTGCATTATTGTAGTTACGGCAAAACAGTATCCCTATCATAGATTTTTGRTTTATCTCAAAGTACATTTCACAGCTTGTGTAACTTTCTCTGGTGATTTCTCTCCATAACCAAGTTTACAAAACCAATCTGAGCAGGAGCTATTTGCCCCATTTCTGTAGCAGTCTATAAACTCACTCACCATGGTTTTCAGTTATTATTAATTTATTCTGCAAATTATTCTTCATTCAATTCTGTAGTCCAGATCCCATGTATGATGCCCAGTGTGTTCAGAATTCCTGCCATGTGGACTGAATTCTACCTCTTATCCCATTCATGTGAACCTAGAAGGAATCTCTGTATTTTGCAGAATGTGTCTTAACACCTTCTGTGGCTACTTAATTTCATTCTGTAGGAAAGAGCTTGGAAGGCTCCACATGCATTAGAAGTAGTTTATTACATTACCTTTATGCAAGGCCTTTTATTTTTTAATAGTTTTTGACACTTCGTTATGAACTCAACAATTGAGAAATACTTAATCACTGATTTTAAGCTAAAAMTCATATGAGCAGATTATTTTTCACAAGACCTAGATGCAATACTTTGGAGTTACTAACTCTTTGAGCTTTGTTTTCTGTCTTCAAAAGACTTGCAATCTATCTTTAAACTGAAGTTCTTTGACTTTKCTGTTTAGCTTGATAGTAATTCAGACAGTTTAAAATATGAGTATTTCAGAAATATGAAAAGAAATTGTTATGATCCCTTCAGCTAGTTCTTAATAAAAAATACTATATTTTTTTTTTTAAAAAAAGCAAGCTACTTGCAGCTTCAGGGAAACTGTGAGGAGCTACTGACACCGTCATCACCCTCTCTCTCTGATTTTACTGTGGGACATGAGCTTYGTGTGCTCCAGAGGAGCCAGGCAGAGTGAGAGATTCCTCCAGGGTTAGTGTGGTCCTGGACAGCAGAGGATCAGTTTCTTAAAACCTGATCCATTTTGGCTCTGGTTTTAAACAGGGTCTGAGGGTGCGAGAAGGTCTATTCTATGGAGAGCCGCAGTTAATTCCTCAAATTGTGGTTTTCTGTCAGTAGAAAGATTGATCTTTCTCTCCAAGTGTTCCTGTTCTCATGTCTCTTACATGGAGCAATGTATGTGTCCTGTGGACCTGCAGGATTTGCAGCCTTGCATGTGCGCAAAACACAGGTGCAGATTAAGGAAAGAATTGCAGCTTCCTTTGACATTAAAAGATAGTAAAGGGGATTTACAGTTCATTAGCRTTGCCCCCCATCCTTCCAACCATTTCATGTATCTCTTCCATGTTTCACATTCCCATAAGGGTCCTGGACATCTTACTATCTGTTGAAACTTGTAAATGGCATTTTTTGGGGGRTTGGTTTTGAATCATGTTTGTGGACCCAACTTTAAGAACCGTGACTAGAAGTGGAACTTAGTTTGACTAGAAATGTGCCTGCATTACTCTCCAGTGGCTGGCAAAATTTTCAGGTGTTCACAGTTCCTGGGTCCCTGTGCTGTCAGACAGAGTATGGCAATTCACATTGCTTTCTACGAGCTGGAGATCTGCTCCACTGTGTTGGAAGATGCAGGAGGCAGTTGCTGCAATGTGTTTGTTAACTTAGATGGCCTGAAGGGTTGTTCAGTGAGAGAACTTCCATCATTCTAATTCATTCTCTGAATGTTCTTTCTCTCCACAGCTCTGAAAAGTCCAGCTGCATTTCATGAACAAAGAAGGAGTTTGGAACGGGCCAGGGTAAGATGCAATGTAATCTTTAGTGTTTTGGGAAAGTCAGGAATAGTGTATCTTGTGTTTTGTGCATCCTGTAGCTGTCARTGAGATGACGAAGGGAATTGTTCATATTCTGGATGTAACAGAGTGTTCTGTAGTCAGAGGTGTATTGGATGCGGTGTTGTACAGCTTGCATGTGGTGATTGTGGTTAACCCTCAGTGGACTAATTGTGCCTAAAACCCATTGAATATGGTACCTGGATTTTCCCTAGAGTCATCTTTCTAAAAGTGACTGATACTCTTCTTCCCTGGTATCCACGCACTTGACATTTTTATTTTTATGGTGCCTGTTTTGCCTTTAAATGCTCTTATCATGTGGAGCTCAGTTCCACCTTTGAGGAAGGTTTTTCTGTTACCTGCACATGCCATTGTTTATTTAGGACACTAGAAATTGAAAACTGAACAGGGAGGATTCCCCCCCCCAAAATCTTGTGACACTAAAGTCACAGACTTTGGCTCTAAAGAAAGAGGAAGCCAGGCATCACACTTCATGTGCCACCTTTTCTGACTGGGGGATTTCTTGATAATTTCTCTTCCTCAAAMGGCCTCTGGGGATATTTTTTCTGATTAGCCTACAGTGGAATGAAACTTGTTATGACTAAATTTTGTTTTAAAAGTGAAAGCAATGTAAGTAAAAAAATAACAGCTGTGATTAAGATGTGTGAGGAAGGCCCTTTAAACTGGAAGGATTGGAACAGGAGATTTTGCAACGGGGGACCAGTGACCAAAGGGCTTTTGCTTCTTTCTCCTCTTTTTTTCCTAAAACCTTAAGTTAATATTTTTATACGGGCAGCTGAGCAACTATGGTGCAATTTTCTGACTGACTTAATACTTTCTTTCTCTGAAGGTCCATCCTGATAGCCAGTACTTACCAGTCTATTACCTACTGCTTCCAGATTGCTATCCCTAAGCAGTGCAAAGAGTACCATGTTGAGCCCATCAGGGTCATCTCTGTCCGTTGCTCTGTAGTGCAAAGACACAGCTAAAAGCAKCTCTGGAAGTGAAATAAGCCTTGTCACAGCATCTGGATTCTGCCCCCAAGGGACTGTATGGGGTCTTTAACTTGACAAATAACATATCTTTAATCAAATTAAAGAGTATGCCCAAATCACAAGTCAGCCCTGAATGCTGGCAGTACATGAGAGTATTTTCTGTGAACAAGGGAACCAGTGCATTTATCTTTAGTGTAAAAGGAAATCTCATGGATATTACACTGCCACAAGTTAGCAGTGGTGCATCCAACAGGAAAAGAGGACTTCAGCTCTGAGGAAGTCCTTCCCAGTTTCTGTTGTGTGAGGCAGCATTGCACAATTGACTGAGGTAATTACAATAAATGGTCATCTTTGGAGTAAGTTCATTCCTGGGTTCTCTGGGACAGGAGATAGGTGCCTTCTACATTCTGTGCTTATTGAGATCTTAGTAAAAGGTAAAGATAGTTGTTTCTCTTCTTAGTGCTGTTTGAGATTATCTCACTCCTGTGTCTGATGAGCCTAAAGGTGGTTCTTGCTTGTGTATTTTTGCTGCAGACAGAGGACTATCTGAAACGCAAAATCCGGTCCCGGCCAGAGAGATCAGAACTGGTTAGGATGCACATTCTGGAAGGTAAGGCATATGCTGAACAGGAAAACATCAACAATAAACTTTATCATAACTACCTTTTTAAAAGCTTTCTATTTTGCCTCTGACCTCCAAACCTTCCTTTCACTTGGGAGCAAGCAGCAGATCATGCCTGTTGCATGATTCCTTGGGTGGGCTTAAATTCTGCTTGCTCAGAGATTATTCTCAGAAAAATCTGTTGTGTGAATTCAAATTGTGCAGTTTTGTGTAGCTGAACAACAGTGAAATAGAATGATCATACATTGCTCTTTTACTAAAAGGCACTGTAAAGTCCAAGAGGGAGTGAGGCAGATTTGATCTGATTAGTAAGCACCTCAGCTTCAGAGAGGGAGAGCTGTGCTGCTGCTGAGCATCAAGCCCTGGGCACAACCAAAGGGAAAAGATGGATGAGAGTTGAGTGGCATCAGTTTGAGAACAGTGAATTTGTCACAAGGGCTACTGCAGTTATCTTTATAACCTAAAYAGACATAATATCTATCATATCTTTATAGCCCATAGTTATCTATTGTTACCTATCAACTATTTTTCTGTACTGTTATCTGCTATTATCTCCAGTTACCTTTCTGAATAGAATGAAAATACTGCTGAATGGGCATGAGTTGACCATTGTTGTATTGATGCCTTTTTACTTACTTTSCCCCAAACAGAGACCTCAGCTGAACCCTCCCTGCAGGCTAAGCAGCTGAAGCTGAAGAGAGCCAGACTGGCAGATGACCTCAATGAGAAGATAGCGCAGAGGCCAGGGCCCATGGAGCTGGTGGAGAAGAACATCTTGCCTGTGGAATCAAGTCTGAAGGAAGCTATTATTGGTAAGGTCAGAGGAGGATCTTGGTGGAAAGCATTTCCCACATGTGGCTGTGATTACTAACCAGTTCACCTGCATGTCTGAGAGAGTGCAATCCCATGGCTGGTCTTGTTTTCCTGGCCCAGAATCACAGGCTTTCAGCCTAAGGATTCTAAAAAGCAGAGCACCYTCTGGCCCAGATAATCCTGTGGAGACATTAAATTATAGGGAATGTGGACATTCCAGAATAATGTGAAAGCAATTGTATACCCTAGACTCAAAAGACTGTTGAAGATTGTATCCCCTAGATTGTCTCCTTAAAATCCCTCTCTCAATATAACATGTCAACAGCCTTGGTCAGGGAGAACCCACTGACTTAGATCAGGAGGGGAGACAGAATATAAACAGGTGYGATGAAACAAAAGATGTCTGTGAACTCAAAAAGTTCAGAGGATTCAACTCCTTTAAAAATAAACCAGAACAGATGTGAATCATGCCAATGCCATTCCAAGGGCTGAAAGGAATGCTGAGGAATAGCCTTCCCACTGCCTCAGCAGCGCTTTCCCATCTCCCCAGACTGAGTGGTTATTCATCCCCTCAAACACGCACAGCTACGTTAAAGACAAATGGGACATAACTGTGAGCAAGATGGAATACTTTTCATAAAAAAGGAAAAGGACRGTGTTGTGGGTGACTCTGTCACCAGAAGAACAAGTAGTGTTCACTACGTGTTCAGTACAGAACAAGTAGTAGTTGAGCAAGGGTGAACTTGTGAACTGAAGCATAAGAGATGTGGCTTCCTTCTGAATGAGCAAAGCACGTCTCTGGATTCCTCTTGATTTTAGGAGAGGTGCAAATGACAGTATTTCCCTGCTTAGCAGGATTAATTTGAGAAATTGTAGTTTAAGATAACATTAGTACATTACAAATGCACACTCACGTGTATTTATCTACTGGACATGTATGTAGATGGACAGAAATGCTAATAGCAGCCGGGGCCACCACTTAATCCACAGCCTTTGTTGCTTGTAAGACTGGAAGACAATTTGGGATTCTGTCTTCCAGGACAGAAGAATCCAAGAGAGAGTCTACTTTCCACCACGTAGGATGAACACTAAACAAATCATGGCTAAGCCTTACATTGTGCAGTCTTCTTCTTTGGTGCCAGATGATAATGAAATAAGCYATGCCACAGAGCTGAGTTTGGGCAGACCTAAGTATCTCTTCTTATACTCACTGATCTTTTGTGGCTAGAAAGCAAGGGAAATGTTCACCCCAGTTTGCATCATTTTGTTCTACTGATAGGTAGTGAATGTAAACACTTTAACCTGATCCAGTCTGGGCTCTGTTCTCTCATGTTTAGCTGGTGCTTTAAGCACAACTCTCTCCATGCTGTCACTGTCTTTGTGAAACATCTAGTGTCAAGTGAATTAATTTTTTATCCCACTTTACAGACCACAGATGATGTTTGTGTTTTTAGTTGGACAGGTGAACTACCCTAAGGTTGCAGACAATTCCTCCTTTGACGAGGACAGCAGTGATGCCCTCTCCCCAGAACAGCCAGCCAGCCATGAGTCCCAAGGGTCTGTCCCATCACCGATGGACTCCCGGGAGCCTCTCCCTAGCACCACTGGCACCTCACTAGCTCAGGTAAGAATGTGGAGGTGTCCTGCAGTGCTCTGGAGCTTCATGCTGATTTGTGGCAGAGGATTCTGAAAACTGAACTGAGGCTTCCCTAAGAGGTATAGGCTGTGAGATTTCACAAGGGGTCTTATCTCTGTGTGGTGTCAGTGATGTCCTCCTCTGGTTATTCATAAACTGTCACAATGGTGCCATGTGGGGAAGAAGGCAGCCATTTCTTGGTGACACAGTCTGTGTGCATCAGATCCCAGCAGACATTGCTGGGAGATACAGGTGGGGGATTTTGATTCCTCTTCTGCCCTAAAAAGTTGTGCTCCTTCTCAGGGACAACTGAAGCAGTGGGTTAAAGGAGTCTGATTAAAGATTAGAAGCCTGTGCTCCTTCCTTCTAAGTGGACAGGAAGGAGTACACTTCCAGCACTCTGTTAAACTATTTTCCTCCTCATGTGTGTATTCATTATGCCTTTTTCTATCCTTGCAGGGTTCCTCCCAGCTGCAGATTGGCACAGACTCCAGTGAAACTCTTTTCCTGCCTGAGCAGCCACCTCCGCCACTGCCACCTCCACCTCTTCTGCCCCCTAGTCTTACCAATGGAGTGGCTCTTACTGCTGCCAAGCCACCACCAACACTCATTAAGGTACTGTTTTGGCTGATGTCTTCATTGTTGTAGTCTGAAGGAAGATAAGATAGCTACTTTTAAGCAGTTTTGGAGTTAGAAGAATTGGATGTGAAGAAAGGAAACATTTCTCACTAGTGTCTTCATCTGACGCTAATTGTAAAACATTTAATAGGGTTTTCTGCTCCATGGTGTATTCACCTTCTGTAAAATGGGTGCTGAATGCAAAATATTTTGAARCAATCAGTGGTATCTATAATTGGAGTCAATGAGTCTGCACTGGATGAGCAAATGATCTGGTGTGCTGGAAAAGATGACCTGCATTATGGTGCAGTGTAAGCTGCTGCCAGTGCTGTGTCTGTAATGTTACCTCAGTTAGARAAGCATGGAAAGACCCTGAGGTGAACAAATTCGAGAGTTGCAAAATTAAAATCCCAGTGTGCTTCTGGTTTACATGGAGTGTTACATTGTATCAGTGTTTCCATTCTTACTTGCTTCCTCCTTTTCTTCTAAATAGCAAAGCCAGCCCAAGTCTGCTAGTGAGAAGTCTCAGCGCAGTAAAAAAGCCAAGGAGTTGAAGCCGAAAGTCAAGAAGCTTAAATATCATCAGTATATTCCCCCGGACCAAAAGCAGGACAAGGGAGCTCCTCCCATGGATTCATCCTATGCCAAAATACTGCAGCAGCAGCAGCTCTTTCTCCAGCTTCAGATCCTCAACCAGCAGCAGCAGCACTACAACTATCAGACCATCCTGCCAGCCCCACCAAAGTACGGGTCTGCAGTGGCAGCTCTCTTAGGAAGCACTTGCTTCCCCAGCACTGTTACCAGAGATGTGGTGTTCTGGGTGTGAGGGGTGGCCGCAGGCATGACACTCAATCTTGTAGGTTCCAGAGGGCCTCAGAAAGAGCCGGTGCCAGATGAATCAGACAAAAGCAGTTGAAGTGAGTCGGCTGGCACAGCAAGGGGCGTGGACGTAGTCGAGGGCATTGGTGTGCTTCAGTGTCTAGGGCAGCACTAGTGATGCAGATGTTTCTGAACGTGTATGTTTGTCAACATTGAGGGCCTYTGGTGTCTTTCCACTGTGGTTTTGATGTCTGTGTTCTTTCTTTTCCTGCAGGCCTCCAGGAGAGCAGCAGGGTGGTGCCAGTGCCCCTGCTGTACGCAATCTCTCTGCCACAGTCAGCAGCACATCTTCAATATCCTCCGGTTCCAGTGGGCTGATGAGACAAAACAGTAACGCTGCGGTGGGCAAGCCTGGCCCTCTCCCTGCCAACCTGGATGAGATGAAGGTAAATGTCCTGTGAAGCTGCACAGACCCTTTTTGCCGTTGTCAGCGGGCAATACTGAATGATGTTGATGCCCCAGATCAGGGCTGAGGTGGACTGACAGGAGTTAGGCAAAGCAGCTGGGATTGCTACCCTGCAGTCTGTACCTGAGGTGCAGGTTCATCGGCCTGCAGGATGATCATTTTAGTCCTTTGTCTCATGGCTCTGCTAGCTGTTGATTGTTGTTCAGTTAAAAGTGTACGTTCTCTTACCATTGCCCATTTTTTCCCCCTCAGGTAGCAGAACTGAAGCAAGAGCTGAAGTTGAGGGCCTTGCCTGTCTCGGGCACAAAGACGGACCTGATTGAGCGTCTCCGAGCTTACCAAGAGCAGAACGGTGCAGCTGGCCAAACAACCCCCACTCCCAAGCCCAGCACAGCAGCTGTCCTCCCTAAAGCTGCCGAAGTGGTGGTGGCCTTCCCAACTGCCAGGCTGAGCACAGGGCCAGCCCTGGTCACCACTGGAATTGCACCAGCAGAAGTAGTTGTGGCCACAGTTACTGGTGGTGGCGTGATGAAGTTTGGGAGCACAGGCTCAACTCCTCCTGTTTCTCCAACTCCTTCTGAGCGCTCGCAAATGAGCACAGGGGATGAGAAYTCAGGCACTGGAGATACCTTTGGAGAGATGGTGACTTCACCTCTGACCCAGCTCACCTTGCAGACATCTCCAGTGCAGTTCTTGGTGAAGGAAGAAAGCTCTAAGTCCGCCTCCTGCAGCATAAACGCGGCACCCAGGTCAGAGCGGTGTAGCACTGGTAACAGCAGAGATGCAGAAGTTAGGGACAAAGACCAGATGCTGCAGGAGAAGGACAAGCAGATCGAAGAACTCACCCGCATGCTGAAACAGAAGCAGCAGCTRGTTGAGATGCTTAGGCTACAGCTGGAGCAGGAGAAGCGCTCTCAGCAGTCACAGCCAGCCCCAACAGCCACAGGAGAAGGAACAGCCCTCACCTCCAAACCAGGAGCATTTGGCWCTCAGGTCAAGAGTGAAAACGGTTTCCTGAGTTGCCAGTCTGCAAAGCAATCCAGTGGCCAAACAGACCAATTCAGCCCTGCACCAACCACTAGCCAAATGGACACTTCGAATCCAAGCCCAGTGCCAAAGAAAGCCGTGATGGTGAAGCAGGAGGTGCCAGCCGCGGAAGCAGAGCCACCATGCCAGTCCCACAGCCCGCGGCTTTTCCTTGGCCAGCAAGGGAGCGCCCTGAGCAACCTCATCAAGGCCACCCCACCCCCCACCCTCATCACTGACTCCACAGGGACCCACATCGTCCTCACCGTGACCAAGCAGAGTGCTGAGAGGCAGGGCCTCTCTTCCCATGGGAAGGCAGGGAGCAGTTGCCCACCCTTGCAGGTAGGCTGGGGTCAGATCCCATTCTRCTGCGGGCAGTTGTGTTCCTCTCTCCTCTTCCCACTCCGGTTACCGTAGGATGACTTAACGGGGTGGAAATTCAGTGCAGTAATCACTGAAAGGGCTGAGTTGCTCACTACGGTGGCTGGTAGATTGTGGCTTTGTAAAACAGAGCAGTGTAAGCAGATGTTCAGCAAAAAGACTGGAATTTGACAATGATGAGCTGTGTACAGCAATGCACGACTGGCTCTGTGCATCACAGGCTGTTCAGCATTCTTCCAAACGCACAGTTCTGCCTTTTGTCAGGCAGGATCTTGGGCTTGGACGACAAGGATTTGCTGCCACAGTTCACTAGTTTTTTAAAGAACAACTATGCCCATGGTAGTAAAATGAGCAGAGTGTATTTCACCCCTCGCTCTTTATTGTAGAGATTGTAGTTGGAGTGATAGATGGGTTGTCTTATCTACCAAGAGCTGAAATCAGACCCTGAGAGCAGACTGTTTGCTTTCTGGCTGCTCTTTATTTTAATGCGTGTCAGTATTTCAGTGTTAACAGTCTTTCATCAGAGATGATTTACTATTCCCCTGCTGGCATGAGCTCAGCACTTAACAGAAGTGTTCCGAGTGTTTCTTCCAGGAAGGGATAAATATGCCTAGGTTTTATGGCATAAGTCAAACCCCAGCACCTTCCATGACATCAAAGATAATTTTCGTTCTCAGCTGATACATTTCTTGCACTTTTTGCAGAGCAASTGGCAGTGTCTGCCATCAGGGACAGGCACTGAACAGGCTACGTTTGCTGCATAGCAGATGAGATATCAGGCAGCTGTCTAACATCAGCATCCAGTGTCACCATGATACCCTAGAGTATCTCACCAGAGCTCTGCTGCTGCTCCATAAGGGCACAAACGTCTGTGTCAGGTCTGGCAGCCCTCTAGGCATGTCATGGGTAGCCCAGGGATTTAGACTGGTACTACCTCCTCTCTTAGGACTCTGAATTGCACCCAATCTGATTTCTCTGCTCAGTGAAAGAGGATTGAATTTCATAAAGAATAAAGAGTGGGAAATACCAACTTATAAATCCTRTAAGAAACATGAGCCCTTTGTCCATGTCATGTCTGGGTAATAACCTATTACGGATACCTGTTTCTTTTTAGAGTGTACAATCATCACCCGCTAAAACTTCCTGCCAACCGCCGTGTCAGGTACCTGCAAACACCCCTCAGCAGCCCATGCAGCAGCAGCAGCAGCAGCAGCAGCAGCAGCAGCCCAGAGGACCAAACCAGTCTAAGGTAGCTCACTGTCTGCTCGCTTTTCTCCCTTGGTTTTGTTTGTCTGCTGCCAGGGTTTGTAACCCACAGGCAGATACCAGTGGGTGTTGTCTGTCGATTAAGAACAACGAGGGGCCAGAGTGGGCAGCCTTGACTCACAGAGGTGTTCCAGGTTCTTGAAGGAGTGCTACTAAACACAAAAAGTGGCTGCTGCATGGAGAGAGGGTGGTGTGGACAATGTCTGCTGCAGAAGAGGCATGGGAGCTCAGAGGGGTAAAAGGGCTGTAACCTTTTACTTGCTAGTATTGCTGAGCATGCTGTCATTTCCATCTCACTTTCTAGCCTGCTTAGCTGTCTCTCTAACCTGTAATTAAGATACAGAAAGATTATGAAGACTTTTTAGAGCTTGGAGGATCATTTCTGAGTCAGTTTCTGGAAAGGATATGAAGACAGAAGTAATTTCTAGTATATTTAGAGGGAGATACCCTTTGCAAAGGGTCAGTACCTTGGTTTGCTTTGAGACCTTGGAGAAAGTCCAGAAGGTAAATGAAGGCACCTTTTTCCTCAAAGTCCCTTAGCCTGTGTGCCACAGAGGCGTCTGTCCTGACTCTCCCAATACTTTTACCTCCCTGTGGGGTCAGAAGCCAGGTCTGCAGGTGGTTACAGGGCAGCTGACCCACACCATATTGTCTTTATCAGCAKGTCCAAACCTGCAGCAGCCTTTTTTCCCCAATGATTTCCATAAGCTGTCCCTGAAAATTGATGCTTCTAGCAAAACCTGCTCACCTAGTGTATCAAAAAGTGCATCCTAGTGGCCTATGCCACAGCAATAGTTTCCGGTCCTTCTCAGGAAGAAGGTGGGCCCCAGCCAGCAGAGCTGGTCTGAGGTTGCTGCTCTACCTGTGGGTCACAGAACAGATAGCAGTTTTCCAGAGAAAACAGGATGGGCAAGGGCATCAGCACGTACCCAGGTTGGAAGTAGCATTCAGCTGCTGCCCAGGGTTCACTGCTCCAGGGGAGCAAGTTTCCATGTGGGTCATGCATAGCTGCTGTAGAGGCAAAGGCCTGATCCTCGTTTCAGCTTATCTGCGGGCAGTTGTGTGCTGATTCATCTGGTAAAGCTGAGTCATGAGCACCACTTCCTGAAACACTTGGGGTTTCCTTTGGAGTTCTGGTGCTGCTGAGTGCTCTGGTGCTCTCTGCCCACCATCAGGCTGTGAAACTTGCTGCTAAGTGAATTTGGCTTGTGACCCCAAAGCAGGTAGAAGACAGGCTCTGGATATATTGCACAGAGTAGGCTGAACACACAAAGGAAGTGCCCTTACTCCCCAAAGTGCTGGAGGAATCCTCCACTTGGACAGATGAGGCTCTCCCTGTCCAGAAGTGAGAAGGTGGTTTGTGGTGCAACTGCTTTAGCATTGGAAAAATCAGCTAAAGATTTCCAGCTGTAAGTTGGAGGGGAAACTTGTCTACTTCCCCTGCAGCTAGGGCATAATGCACAGAGTCCAGGGAAGAAGGCAGGCTGCTGGGGGCAGAGCAGTGCAGACCTCTGTGCAGTGTTCACAGGGAGAGATGATGGTCTCTCGAAGCAGCTGTGAGACAGGAGTTGATGTAACTTTTCCCCAATTTGCATTAATTTCCTTTTCTGCCTTCATTCTAAACAGTCCTCAACGCAGCCTGGCTCTCCTGCTGCCCCTTCTCCCTCCCAGATGGACCTGGAGCAGCAACAGCACACACCGCTTTTTGGAACATCTCCTCTTCCTGTTCCCTCGGTCCCAATGAAAGACCCACCACCAGGCTATGAAGAGGCCATGAAACAACAGCCAAAGGCCCAGGTGAGAGCAATTATTTTCCCCTGGAGCAGTGAACCCTGGGCAGCAGCTGGTTTCCTCGGAGAGCAGATGAAAAGTTGCCATTGTGAATGTGCTTAGTTTCTTGATGTGGGCCAGTGATAGGGAATGGAGATAGAACTGCACCATCCCAGYTGAATTTCCTCTGGGGTAACAGACCTTTCCTCCTTGGGACAAACCATAAATCACAGGTAAAAATCCCAAGCCACTCATTGCCATTGCTGACCATACTTACCCAGCCAGTAACAGCCTGGGTTATAGRGGACCCGGTGTGCTCATTCTTGCTAGAAAGCAGTCCTGTCCCTCGGGCAAGGGAGGAGAGCCAGCAGCCCAGGTAAATAGGAAGCTAATCCTGCACTTGCTTTCCCCAGGAGAACGGCTGTTCCAGCCAGCAGATGGACGACCTGTTTGATATCCTCATCCAAAGTGGAGGTAAGGAGACAAAGCCAGTATTTCCCATAGCTCCTGGATCTGAGTCTGGGAATTGTAGAGCACCAAGTAGACAGTTTGTCATGGCCCTGCTATTTTCTCTGGTATTCCTTCYAGTGCCTTTAGCATTGGCAGTAGTGATTAAGGCACTGAGGGAGATGACAGTCAGGCCTTAATATGATTCTGTGATTCTTGATGGCTCTGCTGCATCAGATCCGGTCACATCGCTTCTGAGATACTGGACAAAGATTGAATTCTGTGGAGGTGGGCTGAAAATTCCCCATAGCCAGGCAAGCACAGGCACAGGATGAGTTTCCTTATCCCAGCTGGTAGTCAGTGATGCCTTAGTCTAGGGGGGTCCCTGTGGCCCTGGTGGGTGGGAGGGATCCTCTTGGTGTTCAACCAGACTTTGCCTCACCTGGCCTGTTTGTTCCCTGTTTGTACAGAGATTTCTGCTGACTTCAAGGATCAGTCATCCCCAGCTGGGAAAGAACCACCTGTGGCCCCAGCCTGTTCCCCACCGCCCGGCAGCCAGCCCTCCTCAGAGCTGGCAGTGCCAGGGTCCTTGGGGCAGCCGGTGCCTGTGGGCCGGCTGGAGGACTTCCTGGAGAGCAGCACCGGCCTCCCGCTGCTGACGGCAGGCCACGATGGGCCGGAGCCCCTGTCCCTGATTGATGACCTCCACAGTGAGATGCTTAGCAGTTCGGCCATCCTGGACCACCCGCCTTCACCTATGGACACCTCGGAATTGCACTTTGCTCATGAGCCGTCTGGGGGCATAACCCTGGATCTGGCTGAGGCTAACTTGGACAGCATGGACTGGCTGGAGCTGCCAGGGGGGTCTGTCATGAGCCTGGCTCCCCTGAACACTGCGGCTCCCAGCCTCTTTTCCACAGACTTTCTTGATGGACATGATCTGCAGCTGCACTGGGATTCTTGCTTGTAATTCTGTGAGCAGAGACTGAAGGGAATGGGAGTGGGAGGGCACAGGCATGCAGGGGGAAGAGGCCAGTCAACCAAAAAAAGAAAAAAGAAAGCGCTCCTAGTATTTGTACTCCTCCCCAACAGTGTCCTTCCTGCATGAAGCTGGCAGTGGACTAGGCCAGGGCAGGCAGAATGGCTGCTGGGGTGAAGTAGGAGAAGGAGGCAGGAGGAGCTGTGGGGCTGGTGGCCTCCTGCCCACTCGACACAGCCTGACCCAGCCGGGGTGAGAGCAAAGCCAGCAGTCGCTCTTCCTCCAGGCAGGAACAGCAATGGCAGCGCATTGTTCCCTAAATGTGGGACAGAGCATGACTGGGACTGAGCTGTTTCCAGAAGCAGCACTCTGCACCTTCCTGGGACTAGCAGAGAAAGGGGGTTGTGCTGCCCCAGCACCRTCGGTCTTAACGGTTGTGGAAGGCAATTCTACCTCTGGAGCAGGACACAAAGGCAGGAGGGCTGCCTGGGGCTCAGAGCAGCTGCCCTCTGTACTCCCTGCCRTCTGTCAGGGGAGGGTCTGATCTGCTGCAGGGCTGGGAGGARCTGGGCAGAACAGGCAGTTCTCTAAATGTAGCCAAAGGGAACCAGGGCTCCCCACCAACCTGGTAATGTCTAATATCTGGTTTCCCACATATTGCTGAGCTTGGCAGAGGCCTGCGAGCCTCTCTGCTTCCTTCACTTGCTTCGGGCTGCAGAACAGTCTTTTAAGGTGCTAAAATTAGGTCCTTATAGGTTAAAACTGCTGTCAGGCACAGCCCATTGCCCTCAGCTCCCACAGCACCTGTGACATCCCCAGGTGAGCAGGGCAGTTAGCCTGTGGCTGGGACTAGGAACATGAAAGCACCTGTGTGTCCTGGGGAGTGGGCGAGGGGTGAGCTGGTAATAAGTAACATATCACYGGGGGCCATGTGCAATCTGTCTCCCTCCTTCACTGTGTTGGTGCCTCACTGTACATGCCTCAGTGGAAAGCAGCAGCTRGGGATGGATGTTGTATCCAGTAGGTGAGGAAGGGGAACTGGGACTGCAAGGGGGTGTGTTGTGTGGCACAGCACAGCTGCTGGCTCAGTGACTGTGAGGGCCCCTTCCTGGGGAGRAGCCTGAAAGCAGGTATTTGGCAGCTGACCTCTGTTCTTCCCTCCCTCCAGTCCCACAGGGCAAAAGTAAATGGCTGCTTACTGTGAGCTGGTGCTGTGTGTCCCTGTAGGGYCCCACGCTGGTGCCTCAGCAGAACTGCATACTGAGTGGGTGGACAAACCCCTAATATCTCAGAGCCATGAAGGTACTATTCTTTGGGCAGGATTCTGTGGTGGAGCACCAGGCCTGTGGCTCTTGTGCTGTTACTCCTGTTAATTTACAATTCCTGTGTCAGTAGTAACTCATGGCCATACTGACCAGGTGGGACATGGCTTAGGTGGATGTGGCCACCTCACCACAAGGCTGTCCCTGCTTTGGCCTTGAGCTGGCTCCAGGCTGCTCAGTCTGAGTGAGGTGGGGGAAGCTGTGGCTCCGTAAGTCACATTGGACTGAGGTAGTGACCTGCTTAGGCAATGAAAGGATCAACTGCCMTACTTCTCAGTATCTCCCTGAGGATGCTGTCCCCACCTTTCCCCCATGCTGGGCTGCAGTGCTTCCTGCTGCGGAGGGGTAGCTGTGAGCCACATGCTCCTTCCCTGCACCTATGGTACCTGGCCCTCTTCTCAGGGGGAGGCTGTGGCACAGGGGTGCCGGTTCCTCTGCTCCATGGTGGGGCAGGTGAATGTCAACCCTGGGCTATGTGCTCTCCCTCAGCCACTGAAGTGGCAGCTGGAGGGGGTCATGCCTGTTCACAGCTGGGAAATACTCCTGCCTTTCTGAGCCCTATTTGCTTGTTAACTGCATGGGGAGCCACTTTCTTAATCATTTGCAGGGGGAGTCTGCTGGCAGTTTCCTTCCTTTCTGCCCCCTCCTCTCTGTCCCTGAGCTGTAAGCAGTCGGAGCTTCTTATCTGCCTCCCTTAGTGTCCAGGTTGGGGAGGACATCACCTCCCTTCCCCTTCCCCACAGGCCTTCTATTGCTCAAGGTACAGGGTCACATCTTAAAAATCAGAGTAAGAGACTGCTGGGCACGCCCTCTACCCTCCTAAGGCCTTCCTGAATTCTCTCCTGATGCAGCCCTCCTGCTCACTGGGAGCAGTGAGTACATAGCTGTCGCCTTACAGAGCTCGCACCAGCTTCCGCAGGGCAGCGGTCCAGCTGTGGGGTCAGGAGTCAAGGAGTTTCTTAGGAGGAAAGTATGGGGAGAGTAAATCTTTGAAATGCCAAGGGGAAGAAATGAGGCTGCCTGTTTGTCAGACTCAAGCAAAATCAGGTTTTTTAAGCCCATAGGTCCAGTAGACCCCCACAAAAAACACCTGTGTTGTTTCTTTTATACAAATCTTTACAAATCTGCAGCCAGCAAATAAAGAAGGAAATAATCAATAAAGCGCAATGAGCTCCTAGAGGAAGATGGGAGCACTCTAGCTGCAGTCCTGGCCTGAACCAGCCCTGGTTCTTTGCCCTGGGCCAGGTACTCCAGTCATTGGCAGAGAGATGTCAATGCCTGTTAGCAATGTAGCCCTTCCGAGAGGTTGCTGGTGAAAGGCTGAGCTCACAGCTACTCCTTTTCACCTTTACCCCATCCACCATCAGGTGTGAAACTGTAGAAATCCAGTGACCCAGATTTTGGCCAGAATACYTGCATTGGCTGAAGGGCTGAAGAAACTCAAGTAGTCCAGAGGATACAGAACCATGAGCCTCATGTCCCAAGGAGCCTGGCTGACTTGTGAAAGCCCCTCTGCACAAGGGGCTTCTGCCAGGGAAATGAATGATGACCCTGTGCCTGCAGGCAGAAGGGAAGGTGGTGGCTCAGCCCCAGAAATGTTAGAAAGTCTTTTCCCCAAGCAGCACCCAGAGCAGGCTTGCCCAGTTCTCTGCTTTCTTACTATTATTTGTTTGAATAATAGTTCAATAGTTCTTTGTCAGAAGAGGTATTCCCCTGGACATACATTTTTGCACCCACTGGGAAAAATGAAGTCTGATGTTCTGCCTCTACCTTGAATGTAATCCTGAATCTTTCTGCTGTAACCACTACTTGTTTGTAATGTGTATTTGACTAGCACACACTCTCCCTTCCACTATGCAGCCAGTGGTGAGGGGTGATCAGCACTATCAGTGCCGGATGGTGTTGGGGCATCAGATCCAGAGCGAGTATTCAACTGGAAAAGGATAAAAGTGACAAGTTAATGGGGGGAGAGAATGGATCTTTAAATTGAATTATTTTTTCAGTTACAAATATTTGAAGAAAAAAAATCCATTTTATTAAAAAAATTCCAAACAGTCAYGTGCTCAAAAACTTCTCTGCTAGGCTGGTGGGAGGGCTTGGGGCCACTATCTTTTCCAGCTAAGGGTGGGTGATCCCTTTGAGTCTTTCTCAAACCTGAAAAAAGCAGTGTAAGTGGTGGTGCCTCACCCTTCTCAGCCACAGGGAGATTCCCTCAGTGTTTGGAAATTACCTACTCTGCAACCAGAAGCAGGTTTCACCAGGCAATCAGAGTCTCCCCCAGCCCAGSCAGGCTGGTTTGGACTCCAGGTGGTGGTGGTGTGACACTGCCACATTCCAAAGGAAATTACCTTCACGGAAAACACTCAATTTCAAACCCGTACATATGCTGCASCTCCCACCCTCCCATGAGCTTGGACTTCTGAACAGTTCTCCTAAGGGCCTGTGCCCTGTTACTGTCCCACTTTCCAGCTAAGCCTACACCTGCTTTTCCCAGAGATGCTTCTTGAACAGACAACACTGCTGTTCCCACCACCCAGCCCTGCTTTCTGCCCGCCTCTCTCCCTCTCTCTCCTAAAGGCTGTTCTCCTCCTGCAGTGTCCCTACAACCCAGTTTTCAGTATTTCTGGGTTTTCTGGGGCTCCGCTGTGGACTTGCACTTAGGGAGGGCTGGTGGTGCAGAAGTGAGTCTGCCAGAGGGGCTGCCACTGCTGGCAGCAGAACTGGCTCTCCCYGGCTGCTGCCTGACCTTGTAGGCTGCTCTGATGCAAGGAGCTCCCTCAGTGCCAGTGCAGAAATGGGCTCACCATTGTGAAATGGCAAAAAGGAAAAATTAAACAGAGTCCTGGCCCTGTCAAAAAATAAGACAAAGCCCAGCACTCTCCCAAGACGCAATTTTTATTTACAAACCCACCAAATAAAGGAAAGTAAGAATATAATGTCATCCCATCAGTAGTTTGTGCTCACAGACAAGCGCTTTCAGTAGAAAGTCACAGACTCCATATCCAGAGCCACCACCACAAAGCAGCAATTCTCCACTCCTTACCCCACTGCCATTGCAAGGCGAGGAGGACGAGTTAGTCTCCCTGAGCCAGCTCCAACCTAAACCTTTGTCCTGAGCTACAATGGTGCCAAAATATACATGTTCCTGGAGTAAATTTACAGATTTTTGGGTTAACAGTAAAAATCATCTAGAGACTAAAATGACAGCATGAAACACCCTTGTTTAGGGGAGAGGTGACTTTTGTCTGCTCCCAGAGGAGACAAGGACCATCCCCTAAGGCTGTTACAGTGGTAACAGACTGGTAAACTTGGGCAACTCTTGTCAACATCCACACACCAGTGCCAGGGAGATGGGATGAAGCTAATGCCAGAAGAGTTCCCTCTTCTCAGCTCCAGCTCCAGGTCAAAGGAACTTGTCCAAGTGTCCCCTGGCAGAGGGGAACCCTTGGCTGGCGTGGGGAGGGGGATGTGATCTCCCTGCTACTGTACAGCAGTGAGTCTCACCAGCCCAATTCCACATGCAGCTGCAGTGCCAACTGCCAATAGCACCAGCTCTCACGGATCAAAGCCACCCCACAAGGGCCATCTCTTCCCCACAGCCACAGCCACACTCAGACTCCCTCGGCCTGTGGGGCAGCACGCAATGGCTCCAGCTAGGCTGCTGCCCTTGGCACTGGTGGGGAGGCAGGGCTGAGGAAAGCAGAAGATGTGGGCGGCAGAGATGTGGAAAGCTGGGAGGGGGCACTTGGTTTTTGTAGCCAGAACACACTCATCTCTTTGCAGCATCACCCTTGACCATTACCCGCCTCAGGTCTGCAGCTCAGCCTCTCRGCACTGCTGCCATCTGTCCCAGGTGGTCTGGCAGCTCCCGAGAGGGATTTTGTCACAGATACAAGTGGGAGAGGTGGGGAAGGACAGGGGGTGAGACATGAAGGTGTGGGGGAGAGGAGTGTGCGCCATCGAGAAAGTCCCCAGGATGGGGCAGGGTGGAGGGTCACCCATCTATGTCCCAGCTGAAGAGATGGTGCTTCACAAGCATGTCCTGCACCCCTTCCTTCAGTGGCTTCTTCTCCTTCTCCTGCAGGATGACACAGAGACCAGGGTCAGTGCACCACACTCAGAAAGGGGAGGTTGTTTCTGCGGCAGAGCCCAAGCAGGTTGAGGACAGACAGAGCAGCTTCCTGTGCRAACTCCACACCTTTGTACAGCTGGCACAGGGAGAGGCCCTGCGGTTTGGAGAGCACCAGGGAAGGAGAGCCTGCCATTTCCCTCTACCACAGCTGGGCAGGGCAGGAAGCCCCATCTGCCAGCACTGCCACACAGCTCCTGCTTCATAGCCTGCCCTGGCAGGGAAAGCAGCCCCATCCACAGCCTCTGGAGCTGGCTCAGGAGGAGGTAGAGGATGGGCTAGAGCAAAAGGCCAGGAGAGAGAGGCAGTAAGCAAAGCTCCCGGATGAATGAGGGAATGAGAGATGCCACCTACTCACCTCCCTTTTTATTGGCAGCTCCCAGTCCTGAGAGAGGCTGAAGGCAAATTTGCAGAGGACTCTGCAATGCAAACAGAAGAGAGCAATGTTAAAGCAGACTCCCCCAGACCACACTCGCAGCCTGTGCCCACAACTGCTGCCCCCAGGCACACAAATACACAGTCTCCTCAGCTTGTCCTGGCATGCCACTAAGCTTACAAGGATGAAATTCCTTGGCTGATGGTATTGAAAAGACAGCAGCAGTCACTCATTCCCTATTTCCCCCTCCTCGTTGGGCTTCGCATCCTGCCAGGCCAAGGCTGTAAGGAGGAGCTTGCTCAAGTGCAGCCCCTACAGAGCTTGGTGCAGCAGCACAGGGAGGAACAGGCAGCCCCAGGCTCTAGGAGACCACAGACACGCCTGGCTGAGGGCTGCACATAGCTGGCAATGACAGATTTGGAGGTCCCTCTCCAAAAAGCAGACCCCTGCCAGTAGCACCTCAGAGTTCTCCCAGCTGAGGTCCCACTTCAGCCCCCTCCCTCTCCCTGGAGCAAGAGAAGTGTCCTGCAGCAGAAGTGCTGTAAGGGGTTGGCATGGGGGCATCTCCCTTGCTGGCTGGGAGAAGTATGACATAAGACATGAACCAGTTCCACTCAGTCCTTYAGCTGTGCTCAACTGGCACTGCCCCATGCTGTAAGAAGGCAGCTGTGGCATGGCAGCCCAGAGGTGGAGGAAACCCCCTCCCACATTCAGCAGCAGACTGATAACAGACACCCTGAGGTGTGCACACACAGGGCTGCTCTGGCTACAGATGCTCCCACTGTTGCCCGAGGCAACTGGGTGGTGCAGACAAAAGCCAGTTCCCACTGAACAGCAGCAGCAACCAGGCTGGAACAATGGGGATGGTAGTGGATTTGCCCTCCATCTTCCTGGGACTTCACCTGGCTTGCCAGAGCGGAGGAGGGCCAGGAGCACGGATGCCAGGAGCCACATGGAAGTGTGCCCTGGCTTCCAAGTGACTGCTTTGTGTGAGATCAGGCACTAAAGTTGCCTTCAGCCCCTAATACCACTCCCTCATCTAACCAGGGAATCAGTGGGTGACTGACTCCTTCCCAGCAAATGACAGTCCAGCTGTCTCCCTAGCCCATTCCCTGCTCCCTGCTTGGACTTAGAGTGGCTGGCAAAGGACATGGAGAGCAGTGGGGTGGAAAAGGCAGTGTCTCCATCAGAGTAGGTGCAGAGCAGGAGGTAGCTGGCAGGCAAAGGATGGTCCCCAGGAGCCAAGCTCTGCTCCTGTATCAGGCAGGCACAGTGCCTCAAGTTAAGCTGTCAAGAGGTGCATTGCTGCTTCAGTACACAGCAGGAAATCTCTGCAGCTGCATATCTGGGYCACCCACGCTGCAATTCACTGGAGAGGACCCAAACCTAGCCATAGTGAGTACCATCTCCTGCAGAGGAGGAGGAAGAAATCCATTCCAGATACTGGCAAGGCCCGTGGGGACACTTACCTCAGCTCACATTTGATCTGCACCCAGCCAGGACTGCGCAGGAATGACCAGGGATGGAACCACTTCTCAACGGTCTGTAGGCTTGAGCACAGCACCTCCAGCCACAAATGCAGCACCTGCTCACTGCAACAACAGGGAAAGGCAAACTCGGCTAAAGCCACAGAAAGAAACCCCAAACCTTCAGGATAGTCTATTTTCAGCCCAAACCTTGACCCCCAGCAGTGGGAACAGGATAACCCAGTAAACATGTGTGAGCGCTCCATGCAATAGGAGTTCCTTTTTCCAGCCAGGAATCAGGCCAGCACAATGCACAAGAAGCAAGTCTCACCCAGTGGCTGCAGTGAGGGGGGGGAAAAAGGTAGTGCTATGGCCTAAAGTAGATTGAAACCTGTGCTGCATTTAAGCCCACTCTGTCCCTTCCCAAGCTCTGTGCACCCACAATGCTGAGGGTATCAGGGCCAATGACTCACTTGAGTCCAACACAGATGAGAGAACGAAGCTTCACGTCCATCTGTGCATGTGCAGCATCGTGTGTCATGTTCACAGCCTGAACCGCCTGCAGGAAGGGAACATATGGTTACTACTGGGCAGCCATTTCAGCAACACAGGCAAATGCTGCCCTCCCTGGAGCTCCCACCCTCACCAGTTCCCCTGCTAGCACCAGAGAGGCCAAGAGAAAATCTGGGAGACTCTCAAGCATCTCCCTCCAGTAGATTCAACAGGAAACTTCCACAAGGTAAGAGYTGGGCTCTGGCTTGGGAATCACTCACCCGGTAAAGCAGCTCTTCTGGAGTGAGGACTTTGCCATCTTCATCAAGCCTGTAAAGATCACAGCAGAGACCCAGCTAGCTCCGGAGTCACCCTGGGTACACGCAGACCTTTCCTGCTTTTCCCAACAGCTCTCGTGCTACTGCTGAGGCCACAGGTGCCCCCCAAAGCCGTGAGAATCCTGATACACATCCAGAAGTGAACACAGGAGCCCAGGGGACAAAACAAGAGCCACTGCCAGCCCCAAGTCAGCACAGGCACAACAGTCTGCATACACCACATCCTCAGGAGGAAGGGGCAGACTATGACCCTTTCCAAGGTGCAGAGCAGCATCAGTTAGATGAGCAAGCAGGAGCAGGGCACAGACCTGTAAGTCTTGCAGAGCACAAGGCGAGAATACACGGAGTCAAAGTCCCGTTCCACTTCCCGGCTTGCAGCCTAGAGGAGCAGAGGGACAGTCAACACACTCTGTGCCCTCACCCCAGCCCTCTGGCAACACTGCCCCACAAAAGAAACTGGGATATCTCACCTCTTCAATGAACAGCCAAGGGTGGCAGGCCCCCCCCAGCAGAGATGGCTTCTTCAATCCATGTTCAAATATGGACTTCAAGGCTGGACAGAGTGTCCCTCGCACCAAGTCCGTCACCCCCTCTGTGACCGAGTCATCTCCAGCGATGGAGTACTGAGGAACAGGAAGAGCCAACTTTCAGCACACTGGCAGGGGACAAAGCATGGCGGTGGTCCACTCACCTACAGCTTCCCTGCTCAGACCAATTCCTCTCCCAGGAGCCCACCAGAACCCCTTCCTCCCCTTTACCTTTAATGCTCTTGCATAAGGCCCCATGTTCTGTGCTACTGCAGAGGATCTCCTGGGACCTTTGTGCTTTTGTGGTGCCCAGGTGGTGCCCAGCACCTCCTGGCAGCATTTAGCATGTAGGAATGGGATGGTGTGATGCTGACTGAGCTAAGGTATGGAGAGGAAATTGCACTGAAAGTCTCTGGGACTCCGTAAGCTGGTAAAAGTCAAGACAAATAGAACCAGACAGTAATTTCCAGGTCAGGGGGTATACACCACTTTGAGGTATCACACTAACGCTCTGTTAACACTACTGTAAGTCGGATCCTCTCTGTTTCCACAGTTAGGAAGTGTCCTAGGGTAGCTGAGTATTTGTATTCCCATCATCTGCTTATGTTACAGGAAAGGTAAACAATCCCTCTGTAACTGTACATTAGTTGAGACTGCTCTGGTTTGTTTTGTGATATTCCTCCCTTCAAGGACAGTGGGAGGGAGAGGTACAAGTTGGACACATTTCCTGGAGGAGTCTCAGGCTCAGCGGCGGGGAAGAAGCTGCCTGCTCCCTGGGACTGCTCCTTTTTTTCCCTCTTCTTTGGACTTGTTTTTCCCTCGATTTTTTTTTTTTCTTCATCATCTGAGAATTAGAAGATTCCAATGGCGCGACAGGCGAGAAAGATCCTCCAGTGAACCACCGGAGTGACTCTGTCCAACCCCTCTGGGGGCCCTGGAGGGAGAAGCCACTCCCAGGAGGGAAGAGAAAGACTTTAAGATCCAACAGCTGGTCCCACATGTTTGTTGGGGTTTTTTTTGGGGTTTTTTTGGTATTTTTTTGTTTGTTTTTTGTTTTATATTTTTTCTTTTTTTCCCCCTCTCTTCTTTGTGGGCATATTATTTTTGTTGTTGCTGTTGTTTTGTTAAATAAATAGGGTTTTTTTTCTTTTTCTTTTAACTTTCTTCTCTGTGGAAAAGTTTGTCTCTAGGACCTGGGTGGGGAAAGGAGGGGGGTTTGCTGGAACTTGGGAGTGTTTGCCCCCATTAAATTAGTTCAAAACGTGACAGGGGGAAAAATGCTCAGCAGTGCAGCACATGTTTATGCACAGAGAGGTGATCTGCATCTAAGAGCCAGCCCTGAGAGAGGGGGAAGGAAGCAAGTGAGATGTCAATAGTGATTTCTCTCTGGGYGCTTCTCTTGGGGGTCTTCGGTCAGCCTTTGAGCTCTTCCTCACTTCTCAAATGCTGAGAAGAAGAGGGAGAACCAGGCCTTCTCCACTAACCCTGAAAACTGCTTAGGTCAACAGCTGATGATGTTTGTAACATACTACCCCAGCCTTGAGGACATATTGAAGTATCTGCTACAGTTAAGTGTCATCTCACCACTGCCAGCTGTAAAAGGAACTAAGACAAATGGTCCTCTTGAGCACAGCCGCTTGGGGAGAATTCACTGTCATGCTCACAAAGTATGAGCAGGATCCATAGGTACAGCCTCAAAGTAGGAAAAGAACACAGGCAGGGGGGAGCAGACAGAAACTGCCCATGGGATCCTCCTGATTCTCTCCCTGCTACTTTCGCATCTTTCTCAAGGTTAATCTCCAGGATGCTTACAACCCCAGTCATTCTACATAGGTGCCCCTAGCAGCCCTCTGGRGCCCTCATTCTCCACTTGGTCAGCATGAGGAAGTTGAACAAACAGGCTTAGGAATATACAGTGCCTGATCACATCACAAACCACTCAAAGGCCAGAGAAATCAGACAGACTGAATGAGGCAAATCTATGGCTCTTTACAACTGTGTTTTTTCAGTTATGACATAACCCCTTTTTCTAAATGTGGCATTTTTTGTAGATGTGGGTCTTTTTAAGTACCTCTTTACTYCGCTCATCCAAGATCTCCACAAATTTTGCAGGAAACCAACCTACAAAGAATGAACAAACAGATGAGCCTGATAAAGATACTGAGAAATCCTTACACAAAGCCCAGTGGGAGCTGAGAATTAATCAAGGTTCATAAGGCTCAACCCCAAACAAGGAAGCAAGCAGCCTCAAAATCACAATAATTAATTAAGGCAGCTGTATGAGAAAGCCAATTGCAGGACACTGCCCACATGCAACGATGGTGACATGTACTCAACCACCCCATGCTAGGAGGGTGGAGCCTAAACTCTCTGCTTGCCAGAAGTAACCAGGTCACTGCTGTATGACTGCACTCATACATTTCCTTTGTCCCTGGCAGGTACTCTGGGTACCTGGCAGACCCTCTGCTGTCAGAGCAATTGTTGTAGATGAATGGATGCTCTGCATCCGGCCCCACTCTCCCCAGTGCAACCCATCCTGTTCTCACCTCTCAGTCCATTCAGCTCTCCCACCCAACAGTGCTCATCCTTCTGGGATATGATCTGAAAAAGAGGGAGTGGAAAATACCATTTGAAGAGGTTGCAGTGGCAAGAGGGCTAGAGCTGCCTGGCTGTGTGTCCACAATGAGGAACTGCTTTCTTCTCAACTGCTTTGCCAATGCTCTCTTCTCACATGGCCAAGGGCCTTCAAGGGCACAAAGCTACTGCAAACATCCTGTTCTCCCCAATTTCAGATGGGATGCCCACAGCTAAAATGCAAATAGATGCTTTTACAATCTTGCCACAGCTCAGTTTGCAGTGTTAAACTGGGACTCGGGTTGGACCCAAATACATCTTTTGCACAACTTAGGGCAGCCAGGAAAGGGACTTTGTGGTGGCAGTAAGAACAACCCACAAGACAACACTCACAGGAACACACTACCTCATCCCCAGGCAGCCCTCAGGAGCACCAGCTGCTTCTGCTGGGCTCTTAACTGTGCTCTGAACTTATCTCCTTCCTCCTTTCCCTGCAGGAGAGGTAGTGCAGCATCCCAAACAAGCTGGGTCTGCATGTCCCACCCTGATGCCTGTCCTCTAGGCTGACACACCGTAATGATGTCATTCTTGCGGAAGCCCAGCTCATCATCATCGTGGCGCTCAAAATCCAGCAGTGCCTTGGCTCGTCGGCGTCGGTTGCGGGAACAGGCCACATAGTTCTCGTGATCCTGCTGGTGACTTTCCATGCTGTAGTCTGGAGTCAGATCCTAGCAGGCATGAAGATGAGAGCAGAGAGGAATGAAAAGTGACAGGTGACTTGCAGCTATCTGCCAAAGYTTGCATGCTCCTGTTCCCAAACCTTTTCCTGCTGCTAGCCAGCAGACAACCTCCCAGCACAGGGATGGCTTAAGCAAGCCTCACCCTCCAGCCATTCCACCTGGCATGTTCTTTCTCAAGCCCATACTTCAGGAGAGTTTGAACAGCCCTGTCCCATGRTGGACACTCAAAATCCATGCCTGGAGCACAGAGCAGCGCAGATCCAACTATTTCCACTCACAATGCTGCAGTTCTTGGGATCCACACACTGGAAGTGCCGTGCCACCTGGAGAATGGCCTCACGCAGGTCAGCCACCAGCTCTGTCTGCTTGATGTTCTTGGCTTTCAGTGCCTCCAGATCATCATCCCCTGGTGAGGCCCACACAGCCAGAGGGAAGGCAAGGGAAGGAAAACAAGTACATGGTATTTACTTTTTTAACATTAAAAATCATTCGTTCTGAAGAAACAAAAAAAAATTAACATCCGAAGTACCTACACTAAGGCAAGTACTTACTGCCCATCTATTCAATAATGTAAATAGCAAAACCCAATTTGACTGCATCAAATTTTAAGGAAATGGTACTTCAAACCACATATGGAACTGGAGTATGTCATCTTTGATCTGTCTGGTAAACTCATTATACCAARGTACCACTTTAGAGAAGTGTCTACAACATATAGTCAGCTGAAGGGTGGGACGTAAGACTGGGGAACTTGCAATAATTCTCTTCAACTGAAATTCTCTTGAAACTGAATCAGCTTTTGGTTGAACTGCTTCTGATATCTGTATAACTCACAGGCTGAGAGCACATTCTTCACTGAGTTTTGGAAAGATTTGAAAAACCAAGATAGCCTACTTTCCTGTGCCAGTCATGAAGTCAGAGCCGCGAGAGAAAAGCCACCTCCTGCTTTAGACCTCARCCTCCCTGAGAGCCAGACTTCAAAAGTCTGGGATGTATAGTAATGGTCATGAGTCCAAGGTAAAAGTTACCAAAGCATCTTCCAACTATCACTAACCCTCCCCGGAGTTTTTACAACCTATGTCTATGCAGAAAAATAGCTGAAGGGATGGATACTTTAGACAGCTAATGTATCTGAATGCCTTAAATACTGGGTACATGATTTGGGAACAACGAACCATTTGCTTCCTTTTCTAAAAAAAATCAGTTTGTATTAAATTCAAAGTGTAATTTCATATATCATTATTTTTATTCATATATATTTATTTTTGCTCTCTCTATAATGTACTAAAGATGTGGTAGTTTGATTAACAAAATTAACRTTTAAACCAATGTATTTTTCACTGAGCTCCAATGTTTATACAAACACAGCTCTTATTCAGGAGCCAAGTAAATCATTGGCTAGCAAATTAGTACTCTGCTTATCTTCTAACAGCATTATAAAAAACAATATGACTAAAGTTTGGCCTTAGCTAAAGCTGCTGCAACAGCTATATACATATTAAACTTCTGCTAATTAAAAAGTGATTAACAGTATYTTTTAATCATGTGATCCTAATTAAAAAGACCAAAGGTTAGGAATGTAAATAGAAACATAAAATTAGATTTTAAATTATTTTTATAATTGTTTTCTATTCGCTACATTAAATTATTTGAGAGTCGCATACACAGAGCTTAAGAGAAAACTGAACTTTGCTTCTGGACTAGAAAAATTGTGGGGCATAGTTACTTCCAGTTCAAGCAACAAAAAAAACCCCAAAGTCTCCTCCTCTGTAGCCAGGGGCAGGAAATAGAGCATGAAAGAATCTTACTATTTAGAGATATAAAGATTGCAAATAGATAGGTGAGCACGTAGAGGTCGGGGATTCCCAGAAATTTCACATTGCTAAAAGAATGTGACTAAAGAAGAAACTAAACCACACCCACACTGTGGGCTACTCTCATTTACACAGATCACTGATTCTTTCTGTCATCTCTCAGTCCCATCTGGCCCCAATACCATATTCTTCCCTCTGTACTCAGATCAATCCCACCCAAAGGCAAGCAGGAGACATGGGAAGCAAGTTCCACATTCTCCCACCTTAGAGCATACCCAGTACAGAGGAAAGCAGCTGGCGTATCCCCCAGACTCACCACACTGCACTCAGCATGTACACTTTCAAACTTCAACACAAACATTTCCAAACAGGAAACCAGTGCATGACCAGCCACACGTGAGGAGGCTCTACTTTGAGCCTGCAAATGCTCAYGAGCTACACAGCTCTGCACAGGAGGATGAGCTGTCCTGCATTCCTTTGGTGTAATGCCCACACAACAGGAAAACACATCTTGCATGTTTTCCTCTCCACTAAATTACCTTTCATTATTCCTTTCTATTCCTGCATTGGAAATCTGGTTCAACTCATTGAATTTCAACTAAAGAAAACCCTAAGCAACCTGATCCAACACAAGCAAGAGTCTGCTTCGAGCAGATGTTGGAATACAGACACTGAGAGATCTCTTCTAGATAGTGCTCCTGCGATTCTATGACTCCTGTCCAAGTTACTACCACATCTGAATTCACTGTAAGGAAGAAGAGTTAAGCTCTGGGTAAATTCTCATTCCCTTCCAGATGAGGGCTAAGTACCAGCTCTACACAGTAACTATCACAGGCAGCAGACTTTACATTTAGGATTGATTTTCAGTTCCCAGTAGAGGATGAGTTCATCACATCCAAGCTTTCCTTTCTCTCACTTGGGCTGAATTTTTCCATTCTGGTGAACTGCTGCAGGATGAAAACTTCTCAGTTTTAACCAACATTTTAAATACTATGAGTATTAGGTAAAAAACATGATGGCCATGATGAAGCCCCACTAAAATGAGAAAACCTCATCAATTATCTTGCTTCTATCACTGATATATTTTGAAGCTTGAACTTGACGTTTATCTGTGTGCATGTGTATAACTCGCTATCACCTTTATAAAACACAAGGAGACTTATCTGAGACATGAGGAAGATGCATATGGCAGCCAAGTTCCCTGCCAGTTCACTCTGTACTGACTGTAATATAACATCACATACAAAATCTCTGAGTTTAGGTTGCACAAGCAACTTTCCTGCACTTCTTCACTTCTGCATGCTTGAATTTACTTCCTTATGGGTATACTACCATAATTTTTGTATGTAATGCCCTATGTGCTTATAGGAAGCCTATGACAATATATCAACTTCCTGGAGCGTATCAGAAAAGCTCTTCTTGGGAAAGACCAGTAAAGTCCATTTATAATTCATTAGGGCAATTCAACCACAACAGGAACACCATTTGAGCCCTGTAAATTCAGTATGTTGCCTTCTTCCAGAAAAACACTTCCTGTGGTGACCRTGATGGGTGATGCACTAGACACCCTGCCCTGTCTCAGATGTCTCAGAGATGTTCCTGAATACCTGAGSACAGTAAGAGCAGAGAGTACCCACATCCAGCCTGTTGGACTGCATATGTCTGCCAGACAATGTGTCTGACCTGTTGGTCAGTGTGAGAAGGACATTRCAGCTGGGCTGAGGTGCACCTGCTGATAGTCACCATTCAGGGACAACCRTCTAAACTAAAATTTATTTTCTGGGCTCAGATCAAAGCAAGCAAATTGTAAACTGCACTTCTTSCCTCTCATCCTTCAGTTCTGACTCCCTTCTCTCCAATCCCTCTGTCCCAATGCTTCCTTGCTTTRCCTGCTCCCCTCCTTCCTAAGCTGCTACAGCCACCAACTAGACGTGAAAGGCGCARGATTGTCCTTACCAAAAAGCAGAGAGGTGATGCCAGATTTCCTGCGCTGAGTCCTGCGCCGCACAATCTGAGGGAAAGAGAAAGAACAAAGTGCACATATCAGGACAGATTTCTGAAATAAATTAAAGCAACCTTCCACACCAGTCAGCTCAGGGGAAGGGGTCCCAACAGCTTCCACTAGAAGAGGCAGGCCTGTGAACTGGCAGTTTTAGACTGGAGTTGTTCTAGTCCTAATGTATTAAATCAGCTCTACTGCTTCATCTGCTCCATGTGCAGCAGGTTATTTATAATTAATTATTACAAAAGCATAACTGAAGTTCAAGAATCAACCACAATCCACGTAAGTAATTTTAATTCTAATTCTATTTGATGTCCAAAGCAAGTTCCACATGTAATTGTATATAAATTTCTAAGTGGATGGCTATTACATTTCAGAATTGCCAAGGTATCTTGTCTGCAACTGTAGATTTTAGTCCAAGATTAAATACAGATGCATTTTTAATTCAGCTTCTCAAAAGTAGTTGCTGCTGTTTTTTGACTCTACCTTCCAAGGTTATTTTAGTGTACCAGTTTCTTACTAATGTTCCTACTCTCTGTGTGCTTCAAGCCAATTCTGCCAAAAGCATATGTGGTTTCTTTTAATTTCCATTAATGAAATACATCAGATTTCATCATAACTTTCATGAATGATAACTACAATCAATGCCAATATCCCTTTCATCTGGGGATTTATCAACCAGGACAGACCTGGCAGCATTTCATTGGTATAGAACTTTCCAATGCATTTTCTCCACTGGATTACAAYTATACTGGAGTTAAAAACACTCTCAAACAGGAAGACTTCTTGCTCACAAACCAAAACTGGGTGGGAATACGTAAGGAAATGGCAAAAGAGAGCAGCAGAGGTAGGTGGGACTTTGCACTCACTTTGGATAGATTGTTGACAGTGGTGCTGGAGTTGAGCAGCTGCCCCTGCTCAGCGATGAGGTAGGCCAAGTGTTTGCGGCGCTGGGCTTCCACTGCCACATCTGTCAGCGAGCCAGCCACGTGCATGGCCTCCCGCAGCAACACATCKGCATCTTCAATCTGACTTGGGATGTCTGAGAGTGTGTTGAAGATTGAGGCAGAGTTCTCAGACTGGATCAGCTCATCCTCCTGCAACAACACAGTCATTTTTGCCACATGCAATGGTGAATGTGACTGCTATGCTCATGCGGCCTCTAGATRCAGTTTTACATTAAGTGTGCAGCCAGGGCAGGTACAACTAGAAAATTTTGATAAAAAAACCTTCAGCAGAAAAAGTCAAGCTACTTTTAAAAGGGGGACAGCTTCTTTTACTGCTCTACTGCATTCTCTTCCCTCCCAGAATTCTAGCCAGCATTTTTTGGAATCACAACATTCATCATTGAAATAAAATCAAAAGCAAGGAAAACCAAACCCAAACCTATTCTGCACCAACCACTAGGACTGRTCACAGCAGGGATCTTGCTAGGGATAAGAGCACCTACTATGTCAAACTGTGCTCCACCTTCCCCTTACTCCCAGCAGGATCACCCTTGTCCTTCACACACCAAACTGAATACAAAATTGTTTTTCACGTAAGAGAGAAAAAGGTCAGGCAAGCCAAATCAAATGCAGTCAGAACAATGCTCATCTCTTAGAGCATTCAGCAGTGCCATCCAAAGCTTCCCAGATGATCACAACTTAGGCTTTCTCTCACCTCCTAGATTGTGCAAAATCAAGAGGCATCTTGGTTTAGGTTCAGGTAAGATGGACCTTCAGGTCAGGATCAAGACTGAAGAGAGGAGGGCAGCTGATGAGGTTTAAATAAGTGGCAACAAATGGGCTATGCACAGGAAACAGCAATCTTCAATTTCTGTGAAGTGCCTTTGCAGTTTTTCACAGCCTCCAGTTCCAAAGGTAGCAGGAAGCTGTCTTCCCTAACACACTCCCAACCCACATATAGCAAGTGGTTACAAAACCTTCTTGCCCCTAAATCTCAGAATTAAACACTAATATAAAGGAAGAAGAATAGCTGGGAATTACCTTCATACTTAGCATGCCCAAAGTGACTTGAAAGAGCACCAAAGAGCCCTCGTAGAAGAAGAGGTCCCAAATACGCAGCAGAAGCTTAATGTGGACAACACTAGCAAAAGAGGTGAGGAACCAGTGCAAGGTGATCAAGGAGAGCTCTGTGGATAGAGATGTGGAAAATAAACAACAACAGAGGAAGTCAGTCAACCAGTGAAGCTGGACTCTCCTAAGGGTTGCCCTCCACACATTGCCTCCAAGGTCAGGAAGTTTTCTCCTCTCCCTGCTGCTCCCCTCAGTGAAGAAAGAACAAAGAACTCTTTGCATGTCACCCTGGCAGGAAAAGCGATGGGCACACTTTTACCAATGTCATGCTCCTGAAGCAGTTTGTCCAGGCGGGGCAAGTACTGCACGATGAGCTGCCGCAGGACACGCTGGTCTGTCTGCACACCCATGAGGGTGGTGCTGAAGTAGGAGGCAGGAACCAATTCCTCAATGATTGCACACATCATCCAGAAGGCATCTTCCTCCTCCAAGAAGAGCAGCAGAGAGGCAGCCACCTAGGATTTTGAAGGAAGAAAAACTGCATGTTCTAAGAGAAGTAGAACTCTTTCGCCACCTTCTCACATGGAGATGGACCATTATCTAGGTGACAAAAATCTTCCTTCTGCAGGAGCTCTTTTGCAGCCTTCTCTGAAAGTATTTCACCTCAGTTTAATGAGTGACTCCTCCCCAATAGATGGAACAAAGTCCTCTGTATCTTTGGATATGTGGGAGAGAGCTACTCTGCTCTCCCTTCTTTAGGAAAAGTATTCCAGGTGGAATGGGTTTCTCTTTAGCTCATCTGGAGACCACAGTACTTGGCACCACTACCTCAAATAATTTCCTCCAGTCTAACAACCACAGACAAACTGATCCCTATCACAAAAACACTCAGAAAGCAGGTTACCATGCCAGTGCCCTGACAATATCCAATGTCTGGRTAGAGCCAGGCAAGTCCCCGTAGTATCCTGCGCAGCCGTGGCACCCCGATGCTATTCATGTTGGAGAAGCAGGCATTGCTGGGCATTGTGCGTAGCAARTCCTTTTCAATCTGTCAGGCAGCCATAAACAAGGATAAAGTCAGCTTGCAGCATCTGAAAAATTGTCTTCAGCTTTCTGTACTTCCCCCTGGTCCCCTGGCTCAGGGAACTATGCCTCCCCACACCCACCTCTACGTCCCCAGGCACCAAAGAAGGTGGCCCTGTCCAAGCACCTGGGGTCAGTTTAACACACTTCACTGACATGTGGGAAAATGTCAGTGCACATACACTAGTTGGAAATTTCATCTGATTGGATTTCAAGCAAGACTTCCTAACAAACATATTTCAGAGAAAAACCAACAACCTGGCCAAATCTGTGAGGTCAAAGGGAGAGGGAAAACACCATTTAATACTCTTGCTGGAATTCAGATACTTTGTGTTTTGGGGAACAAAGACAGGCMCAGGAAGCAGCTGCCACAACCACAACAAAGGTGCATCTGTCAGCCTTTCMCCCTTCCTTTCCCTCAGTGGATGTTTGCTGAGATGCAACTGCAGCAGAACTTTCTAGTCTGCAAGTAGCATGGGTCAAACCCCTTCCCACTGTCCTAGGAAAGAGCAGAGCTAAACAATTGCTATTCCAACAAAACAACGGACAAATATGCCCCACAGGATCAAGCTTTAGCAGGATTTAACCACATGTCCTCTCAACTACCCCTGCTGCAGGTGTCAGGCAGGCACCCCTTCCTCCTCACACAGCAAATCTTGCCCTTCTTCTAACTCAGCACTAGGAAGTATSTCCTACCTGTTTGGCAGCAATGGTTTCATCGTTAGAGCTGTTTTTCACGATATCGCGATATGACATCTCTGAGTTCCTCTTCTTCTGCAAAGCCCCTGAAAGGCGCATCCACAGCTGGGGGGACAGGGTGAACAGAGATAGAAGTCACTCGGACAGCCACATAAAGCCATAATCTGGCACCCTCTCAACCAAGGGATCCCTGCTCTCTTGCTCCAGGCAGGAGCACCTGCCCAGAACAGGCAGTACTCTCACCTGTGGTCTCATGCTATGTGGAATGCCGGCCAGCACCAGGGAGCGCAACTTGTCTGAATGTGGCAGAGTGACTTCGATTTTGTCCCAGGTGAGGTCACCCACATCATGGTTGTGTGTGAATTCCAGATGAGCCTGCCACTTGAGCCTCTGCTGGGGCTCCTCTGTCAATGGGACTCCCAGAAGCTTGCTGGAGTTTGGCTCAGCACCATCTGCTTCAGCAAAGGGAAGGGAAAGAAATGAAGACAAGCAAGAGGGAACTGGAGAGAAAATGAACACAAGGCAAGGTGGGGACTAGGATGGCCATCTGAGAAAAGCACATTCAAAACATTCATGTCTTCTAGTCAGAGCATGAAAAGGCAAAGGTTGGTTTCTAGGGTTCCTCCTATTTCATTTCAAAATGCCTTCTCCATGCAGCAAGTTTTATGGTCAAAAGTGAAAGGCACTGAGACCTTGAGAACTAAGAAGCTGTCGGCAGGCTTCTAGTCTCTACTTGCTCATCATTTAGAGCACAGTGTGGCTGGAATTAAACAAGACTCCAGCAGCAGTCATCCTGCGGGGTTTTGTAAAGACCTGTAAATCAGGCTCACAAAATCATAGCAAGCTTCAGAGCTGGAAAACACAAGCTATATGCTCATGGAAGTAATGAGGTGCAAAATGTTAACTTCGGGGATATTTWATCATCAAAAAAGCTTTAACAAGGATACTTCCAAACTGACAGAGAGAGCACCTTAACCTGAGATTGGCTTCCTAAAATAGATACTTTAGCACAAGGACCGGTTTGACACAAGGCACTGTGTCCTTCATCATATAATACATCCCAACAATGCATTCCAAATCTTTCTGCTGATTTTATAATGCACAAGTCCATCAAATGTTCTGGCTGAAAAAAAATCACAGTGTTCTGTCCTCATCTTCAGGTCATTGCTTCAAAGAGGATCCGCTATGACTCAAGGTGCCTCAGGGCACACATGCCAACAACTTCWGCCCTTATATTATATGGTCTGAGCCCTGGGAACACCTTCCAGAGCACATAAAACAATTCCTACATCTCCCATTCTTTTYCTCTTTGCTAAGGCAGCCACGTGTTGTAGTTCAATGCTCAGGCGCAATAGCACTATATGCCTCCTCCTGTTTGCTTGCCTGCCTCCATAACTTGCAGAAATACTAGGATGTAGGTTTTCCACCTGCAATTTGCCCTACACTTTGCCAAGATGTTGAAATGGGCAGAACATATCACCATTCACCTTGGCCATGAGCTTTTCAACAGACAGCACATTTCACTGTTCCTGCTGTGAGCCCTTGCAGTGCTACTGAACACTATGGAGATCCCATAGTAAAGTGGGAGAGTTGTCCTTCCCCAGCATGCACCCGCTATTGGAAATGGTAACCTCTCCATTTCTCTCCCTCTTAYGCAAGGCACAAGTGTAAGGGGATGGAAATGACTGCTGCATAGTCTATGCTCCATAGTCAGACTCCCATAAGGCCAGCACACCTAGTGCACTTGATTACAAATAGTAGGATACAGGAACAGGTGGGTAGACAAGACTTAGCACAGAGTGGTTGYAAAATCCTGTGACACTTGAAAGCATTAGAAGGACTGGACACAATGAAAGCGGGAGGGACAGAACTGGCTTTACCTTCCTTGTCAACTCGGAAACCAAATTCATCATAGCGGAACTCTGGCTGCTCCACAGATTCTTCTTTCTGGGAGATGTGAGGAAGGAGAACAGACATTTTCAGCAGCTCATCACTGCATAACTGAACAGAGACACTTGGATATTGCCTCATCCCACAACCATCCACACCGTGCCCTTTGAGCAACTAGACCTCTTGCTCTATAATTTTTGAAGTTTCCCACCATAATTTCCAGCTGAGGAGATGTTGCATGCCATTCCTATTTTGACTTCTGCATGGAAAAAATCTGTACATATTTTTCCTGCAGGACTTGAGCTTAGTATCTTATCAAGATAAGAACTGCCCACCTGGAGGGACCTGCAGCCCTCCTCGGGGACTAAGGAATAGTCACACAGCAGCTAATGTGGTCTCCACTGTCTGCAGTGCTACTACACAGCAGTCCTTCGTGTCACCTCTGCACACATACTGCAAATGCAGCTCCCTTCACCACTCCATGGAAACCCAAATTTCCTTTGGAAGACAGCACGCAAAACTGGGATTTGCACCTGTGATGCAATTCCAAATTACAGGCCAAAGAAACTTAAGGTCCATAACCTGAATCTTAACCTTCCTCATCTGTGCTCATGGTTGACATTGGGGTACATACACTGGAGGTTACAACCAGGCTTTTCTTAAAAATAAAATCCKACAGCTACCTCCCCTTTCCTGCATGCCCACCTGCCCCTCGTGTGGGGRTTCTCACAAGCACTCCACCAGGGCAGCAGCCAAGAATCAAAAATAACTGTTCACATAACTACTCAAAAAGCTTTAATCTGCCTCACTGAACTCAACTGCTTTCAGCAAACTGCAGCTAAGTTACRAAATTCCACAGCTGCTTCCTTCCTTCCTGCTCTGCCTACCTGGTGACAAGCTTGAGGCTAGCATTTCCTGCCACRCACAAGCCATCCAGAGGAGGCTGATGATGACAGAGGCTCCCCGAGGGTGTCAAAACACTTTTACAGTGGAATAATAGTTGAAAAACACATTCACACAAGTTTCTTTGTACTTYGCAAGATCCTCTTAAAAGAGCCAGGATGCAGCCACAAAACATGTGAAGTCCACAACCAAAGCACAGCAGGAAAAGTGCACCTCTTTCTCCTTTTCCCCATGGCTTTCAGAGACCACCAGAAAACACCAGCGTCCCTCTACATTTTCAAAGCCCCTCCCTGCCCCACATTGTACCTGTGTGTATTTTGCCAGGATCTCCTGAGGCCATATGCTGGGAGTGAGTGCTGAGAAGGGACCCCCAGCAGATGGAGTGTGATGGCCTAAACAGAAAGAGATCAACACATAGCAGTGAAAACTTAGAAGAACACCATTGGAAGATACACACTCAATACAGACTGTTCTGGCATGGGAAGGATACATTCACTAGTTTGTCCCTAATGCTAATCTAGACACTGAGACAGCTCCCACTTCACTAAGGAAACCTGTAATTTCATACGGTTTTGTTCTTTTGTATTGAGCAAAAGAGGCAAAAAGGCCAAATGGAGCTCCCTCCAAGAAAGTAATTTTTAGGGAAGCGAAATAGTACCATGGTGTCGTATGAATCACTCACCTGCTTGGAAAAATGATGTGAAAAGCACCAAGCCAAGGGAATCATCACGAAATAAGTATTATTATGCAGAAGTAAAAGCCTCTGTGGACCAGCACCAGCAGCACTTCAAAATTTCCTGAAGCTTTGTCACCCAGGCATCAGAGGGGAAAATCAGAGCCCTCATGAAGATGCTCAACTGTTTCCTTTTTTCCCAGTGGTCTGGGATGTTGTCAGACCATGTATAGAGAGATTCAGCAATGAAAGTATGCCTATAATCTTGGTCTTTTGTGTTCAAGATAAGCACCCTTCCACCAGGTAGAATCCCTCTAAACAGCTTGGCTGGGAATACAAGCAGACATCAAGCTTTGCAATTGAAGCAGATAAATATGGCCCAGTCTTCTGTTGCTCTATCACCAAAACACAGGTCAACTTGGCTTTGAAATAGTCTCCCCCAGGGCTAGGTACCCTGAAATAACTAGCTGGACCAAGAGGGGAGGTTTAGAAAAGAGTGCAAGGTGGGTGAGTTGGCTTCTGTAAGAATGAGAAGACTTAGTTTTAGTAAACCTTGTATCTCAGATTTCTACAGCTGAACTCCAGCTATTCTTCAGCATTCTGCCAGCCCTAGAGCTACAGCTGTACAGCAAAAATCTCATACAGTCATTGTGAGCCACTCACTTTGAGGGAAATCTTGGGAAGAGAACAGAACCAGGCAAATTTTAATGAAAAATTGGGAAGTTGGTCTATATTTCAACCTCGTTCTTCCTCTCTGTTCAATGGCTGAAAAAGATTATGAGAGGTAAAAGATGAAACAGAGCTCAACCCGAGTGAAAAGGCAGCTGGAACACAAAGTTTCCTCTCTCTCTATCTGACCAGAAAGTAAGCTCATGTAAAGAATCAGGAACCTTCATTATGAAGTTTCAGCTAAAGACAGAGCAAGCAATCAAACAAGAAGACATTGTGGCCATTTTGGTGTGCTCACCKGACATTGCACCAGGTAAGGCTGAGTGGCAGAGGTGTCAGTAGGTACAGAAATGCTGTTCACAGAGATGAGAGATTACACTCCTGTTATAAAAAGAAAAGAGTGATGAGAGAATTAAATTAGCATCTCAGAACATGGTGGGGGACAGACAGACCACTCACACACAASTTCCTCACATTAAAATTAAATTCCTTAGTATTTAAGTTCCACCCCCACATGAAATAAATTCCAGGAACCGGAATTTCCTCTTGGTTTCATACCTACTGACCATGCTCTTTCTARCTGGAAAAAACTGTCATTTGCCAAATTTCTTGTGAAAATAACAGCATTGCTGGTTGAAAGAATGTCAAAAAACAAGCCAACTTTTAACACCTGTTCCATCGTATATTGTGAGTCCTGTATTTAATTATGTAAACTAAAAAAACACACCATACATTGTGATTCTCTGAAGACACTGATCATGCAGAAGGAACAGGAACCGTGAAAAGGACTTAAGGAAGTATCATTAGATGCAATAAGTCCAAAGGAGATTTTAGGAGTAGCACCACAAACCACAGGAGTAAAGAGTGMAGAGCCATGAAACAAAATTCCCTGAAGGATGTGGACAAGATGCTATCAAGTACCTCTGAAATGAGCCAGGAACCAGGCTCCTCTGAACTAAATGCGRCAATAGGAGTCCCTTCCTTGCTTCCTGATGCTAGTTAACAGAAGATTTTTAAGGAGATTTCCAGAAAAACAATGGAATAGTTCAATAATCAGAGAGAGAGATTCTGAACTTTAGGATGAACCTTACAATTCACATGTGGGAGACAGCAAGAGCCACCTCTACCAAGCAGATAAAGCCAGTATGGGGATATATCAGTCACTCACACTTCCTTGGGAAAGAACCTGGGACAAACTAAAATTTGCACATCTGGGATGGCTTTTTCAGCTTCCCTTTTTGGTAAAACTACTTATGATTGTAAACTGCTAAAAGGAGGAACCCCAGGGATTCATCCCACAGGCCCTATCCAAGTTGTTTCTTAGTGCTGAATAGTGCAAAGTTATATTGCCTTTGCATCTCAGTGAACTTTCCAGTGAGCACTTGCAGCCAGGAGGGGGCTTGCTACAGCACTCCAAGATAAGCAGCTGTACAACACTGCAAAAGCATAAAAAACATCTGTGTCTGGGAACACAAATGATAAGGTGTCCTTCTCACAGATTTTGACAGTTCTCTGCCTGATAGGCCAGCATGGATGAAGATACTCTGATCCATTCTGACACTAGCTCTTAGGGCAAAAATAATAACAAAGAAAGAAAGAAAGAAAKAAATCGATCTTTTGTTTCTGAGAAGTAATGTTGTTCACAGGATGGTCAGCTGCACATCCCCCAGTTCTGTAAACGTTTGTCTGTTCTTCCCATCACTCTAGTCCCATTTGTTCATTTAGCACCAATTCTTCTCTTAGTAGCTGAAGACATAACAACAATTATAAAATGAGCATCTGCATGCTCAGATTACATGTGAACACACAGAGCACACACCTCAAGAAGATAAACTGGCTGACAATACTTACTTGCCTTTCAACAYTGATGTGAATGTATTTTGATACTTTCTCTACTGCCTTGCAACCACAGCTGCTCAGTTCTGGAGCCGCAAGGTGTCCTTCTCCCTTGCCTTCTCTCAGCCTAGTTAACACTGTTTCCAATGACTTTTATTAGGAATGCAGTCACCACGTGGTACATCTGCCATGCTTCTCATTGCCTGTGCTCCAGATCAATCCTCAATGCCTCAAGCTTGTGCCTCAGCCACTATTAATCTTCATTGCATACAAAACTACTGCTGACCCAACCTGCTATGGAGGAACCAGGTCAGGGTGTTGGGCATGGGGCTGAGAAAAAAATCCCATAATAGAGGAATTAACCCCACCCCTTGGAAACAGGGCAGGACAGTGCTTAGTCCCTCCTTGTCCCAAGACAGGCATAGCAGGTGGAACACCTTCCCTTGTCCACGTCATCACACACTGGCCTCCGCTCTTGCTGGGGATCACTACCCTGCCTGAGCCGGCTCTCCTGTCCATGACATTAGARGGCTGAACTTGGTGGGCAGGTTTTTCCTGCCCCTGGTTCCCATAGAAACCTTCCTGCAAGCACCCATCTGGGACAGAGCCCAGAGAGAGCATGAAGCTCACCTTGCTGCTGGTGTGGTTGCACAGAAGGGCAGGGTGAGAAGCAGAAATCTCACCAAGAAAAGGCTCCTGCTGTGGCATAGGGGCAGTGCGCTGGGTAGCGCCCACGGAGCCAGGTGTCTCCAAGAGAACACGCTGAGACCACTGCACCAGCCCTTCCAGCATCACTGCAAGGAACTGGGAAGATTTCCTGACACAGCCAAGCACCATACAGTGTGAGCCAGGAGGAGGAGGAGGATATCTGGTATTTGGGATTGACATAGTAAGTTCTTTCCTTTGACTGAGAGATATAARCCTAGACCAACTCTCAAACTCTCCTAGCCAGGAGACAGCAAGTAGCAAAAGGGGGTCCATGAAACCTGTGAAACCACGTGTGAAATTGCTGTGTTATTTGCAATGTACACATTCCTGAAAACAAGCAACAGTAAGAAATACAAAGGAAAAACCACATCAGATCCAACAAATCTTAATGGCAACTCCCAAACCCTCAGTACTTCAAAATTAAAATCAATTCTCACCCACACATTAAGGAACATCTCCCATGTTCAAAGGCAATTTAAGTTTCTTATATGAAGTAATTTTTATATAACAGGTAGTCTTCGCATTTTGAAAGAAATGTACTTCTTGCTAAAATCCAAATGATACCTCTTTTTCACAGATTTACTTTTTGAATTCAGAGTTCAAAACAAATCACACCACCATCGATTCCAGTTTGCTAGAAGACAGGTATAATGTACCTGAAAAAGAAGACTGCAAGGGAAGCACACAGTCAGCATCAGGTACAGCCATTTGAAGAACTCCACCTGCAACATCTTTGYTGGAGTTGCAAAAACACACACCATGCAGGATTATGTCCAATTAGTTTTTTTCCTGTGCAGGTGTCCTCTAGGAATCAATGTTTGCAAAGGACTCCTGCAAATTTACTTCTACTTGGCAATATCGTACCTCCTCTGGACACTCTGGCTCTTCCCCACAGCTGTGGTATGAGAGATTTCAACTGCCTGGTTCCTGGCAAACACCAGACAGCAAACTCCTGCTGCCTGTGTTTTACCTGCTTGGCCTCTTTTGCCACGTGATCTCCACCTAAAGCTGGTAGTAGTGCCCAGATGTGCTAAGCACAAAGCTATGTTGTCTGGAGCCTTTCAGTAGGATCTTTCTTTTGGGACAGAAACTCCTTCCCAGGAGTGTTCTTCCCCAACTGATTTTAGCAACAACAAAAAGAGAATCCACCAAAAGGGTAATATACCTCTAGCAGACAGACTGAGCAGAAGACATTTTACAAAGTAATGTTTTGTATCCTGAAAACTTTACACCCAGTAAGTATGCAGAAGCCTCCAATGAGTATCGTCAAGGTCCAGAACAAGCATAACAATCCTTTCCAGAATAATTTTCATCCACCATTACAAGAACAGCACCTGTGTTCTGATAGCTACAACACCTCCTCTGACAGTAAGCCWGCAAGGGAGAAACTCTGTTTTCTTTTATGTTGAAAGAACAGAAAGCAACAATGCATGCAGTAAATCCCAATGTCACCTCTGGACTGTCAGTTGGTTTCCACTGCTCTCTATTATCTTCCTTTATTAAGAAAAAAAAGTTTTGGAATAGACAAAAGTGAGTGAAAGTCACAGTACCCATTAGGAGGCTATGTACTTATGTGTCGTTCTAGAAGCCTTTTCCAGCTCAGCTTTTGAAATCCCAAGTAGAATGCATCTAATTTAACATTTCCCTCAGAAATCAGACAAAAGCTCTGCACTGAACCAGGCAGTTCAATTTCATCCTTTCACAACCAGAAAACTYGTGTTTTCCAAATTATAACCCTGATTTGCTCAATGAAATGTCCAAGGGAAACTCAACAGGAAGTCCTYGGCCTTCCCTTCCCTTCCCCAGTGTCTCCCTCAGGTCAGGCAAAGGCATATCCTGGAGCTGCAAATGCCATTAGTCCACAAGTCAATATTTGATTTGCACMGAAAGTCAGAAKAAAACTCCAGCTTCACAAACGAGTACCTAAGTGAGCAAAGCACAGCAATGCACCTGACCAAGGGGTGGACAAGATGCAGAGAATTCCTGTCACTCGCACCATAACACACTGACTTTGTAAAAAATGTGGAATCTCCACAGACATTGACACACCCCAGCCCCTGCTTAAGGAGTCAATCTGGTGTTGGTGAACCTGGGTCATCCCAAACTTTCTGTCCAGGGCTTACAAACCATGACCACTGCTTTGAGTGTTGAGCAAAACACTACAAATGCAGGCCAGAGGTGCTGAGGCAGCCTTTATGCTCCCTCTCTACAACGTGAGTAGGAATGAAGAGCTGGGAACTTTAACTGGCCTCAGCCCACTTCCTAATAGCACTGGAAGTGAACGAGAGATACACCAAAAGCCTAGGGCAGGGGTGAAAAAGGGGGATGCAAGACCTAGAGAGCAGTGAAGGGGAGGCTTGCAGAGCCAGGTGGGCTGGCAGATGGGAGGGCAAACTGCTGACAGGTTATGCCTCTGACTGCAGAGGCACCACCCAGGACTCCAGTGCTGCCCAGTCACCAATCAGGATCACATTCAGCAGGAATGTGGCAGGGCAAAGTGTTTCCTCCCACTGCCTCAGGCCACTATTAGAGCAACAGACAGCAAAAAGTAAACTGGAACTCTGTGTCTCCTGCCATAAAGCACCTTGCAGATTCCTGGCCTCACTGGAAATGTAATTCCATGTGGAAGTGTAACTTAAAGGTACTTCCATGCAACCGTTTTGCTCCTTGCATTGCTCCGTATCCAACAATGYTTGCTGCAATGACACAGAGAGCCCCAGTGGTGCTGAAGCTGCTGAAACACTGTCAGTTTATACAAAAGAAACAAAACAAGTAACTTTCAGTTTTGTTTCTACTGCATCTCCATTTTGAAAATAGGCATATGAAAAAGCAGAATCCTGCTTCCTACCATTGGACAGACAGACCACACATGGACTTCCTGATCATAATTCAATTTGTCAAGCTTGTCTCAAAAAAATCCCTTCATAGCACCTACTTCTATAGAATGCAGATATCATACATATCAACAGATATTTTATTTCCAGAACTGCCTTTTGTTTACCTGGCTCCAAAGCAAACAGCACACCAGTTAAGCATGAACTGCACATATTGTTAGCCAAAAACCTTGGAATCAGAGGAGGAATTTCTCCTTACTGGTACTCCCATTATTTGAGTGATGAAAAGATACATGATATGAATATAGTGTGCTCCTTGCAACTCACACAGGAGGATTACAATTGARTATCGGAACAACCGTTTTTGGGGTTTTCTATCTGAATCAAATGAGATTAGAAAAAAAGGGCTAGGATACAAACTAGGAGGAAACAAACTAGCATAGTGTTCACTCTCACTGCACAGCAAAATACTTACTGCCAACACAGAGGCAAGAAAACCTGCATGTGCCAAAAAAGCCAGGTCTGCAATCACGCTAGTCTTCAAGCTTAGAGTAAAGGCAATTCTATGTTAAACACCACTATGCAAATACAAACCAAAGGTTTCTGATTAGTGTTGAAGGCGGACCCAAATATATCTTCCATGAGAGTCAAGTACTGCACAATAAATGGGTCCTTCCAAACAAATAAGCACAGTGTAGGACATGGGCAGTGTGCAGAACTCTACAGAAATTTGTTTTCCCAAAAACTTTTCAGAAGTGTTTTTTACCTTCTGGTTCACTGCAAGACTGCAAACTATTTAYGAGATGTCTGTGGGAAGCAATCACAACTGTCCAGTTTCATTTGAATACAGAAGTTTGAAAGAAAATATTTCTGCTACTGACGCATGGCTGTACCAGTCAAAGAACAGCTGAAAGACACTATCGACTGTTACTTGAAGTCAGGTATTATGAAGTCTTTTATATCACACTCCTGTCCTGAGTGGTGACAAGCAGTGCCATCCAAGGCTCTCTTCATCATCAGTCCTGTAGGCTCACCCACGTGATAGTTTGATTCTCAAGCTGGACTCATCCTACTGCTCCCAGTGACAATGAAACAAGGGCTGAAGAATGGCTCTTCTTTGATACAGTCTCAGAGGATTTGCAGAGGTTTAACTGTCATGGTTTGCTGTTATCTTGGTGAGACACAGGAAAGGCTCATTTCAGGTCACCGTCCTGTAGCTCTGTTTTGTTACTATTTGCTCCAGTATTCATAAAAAAGGTCGGATTCACTTCACAGGACTCTAAGCAGGTTGCGTTTCATTTGGCTCCAGAAAATGGCTTTTAAGCCAAGTATATCCCACAGCATTCACTACTTTTCTCCTTCAGGGCTCTATCTTTACAGAACTCAACTTTCTGAAGAGGTCAGTAACACTCAAAACACCTCTCAGGACTGTTTGCAAAGCTCTTATCTAGCATGTCATGTCAGGCTACTTAGATCTTGCTCCTGCAGGAATTTATATGCACAGATAACTTATGAGGAGAAAAAAAAAGCAAAATATACAACGATTGCTAGCATTTGTAACAAAACAAGACAAAACCTCTAACATTTCCTGATTCTGGGGATCAGGAAGATTTCTTCTACARAAAAAAAGGTTATAGACTTCTTCTTTCAACTCTGAATCATCAAATACTTCCCAGCCAATACTGACTGGGCAGTTCTGGTAGTCATCCTAATACAAATATACTCTCTACTATTCATCTGCCTCATAAAACAAACGTGTCTGCATTTCTCCCACAGTGTTTTTCTTAAGTCAGAAACAAAYTCACTCTGTTACCATTATAACTTGTTGCACTCTAGTTTAAAGAAATATGAGACTTCCTCAAAGACAAAACAAACGTGGCAAGACAACATCCTTCTCTTCCCTACCTGGTGTCAACAGTAACACAGCTGACAAGTGAGATTTTCCCCAGCACTCCCAGATACTCACCCTGTGTAAGCTTTATGTATACAAAACCTTGACCCTGATAAAAAGTRGCAGAGAAAGAAGTTTAGGCAAGTCTTTGTGTGGCTGAGGACACAGATGTGAAGTGCCAACACTTCTCCATCTCTTGAGGGACACTTTAGTCACTGCACTCAGAACACTGAATGAAGCTATTTGTTTACCTCCTCCTACTGGACAGCTGCAAAGTCTCTGTATCTCATCCATTTGTATTAGGGTAGGATCTAGAATAAACAGTGTGATAGAGAGCACTAGCAAGGTCATTGCTGATTTAGCTAGAAGAGCTGTAAGACCACATACACCAAAATATAAAGCACCTTAACTTTACCATTGCAGATAAAAGTTGCAATACTCCTTAGGATTTTTTTTTTTAAGTTTTCTTTACTTCTGATGTGCTGGTGAGAAGTTTGAAATTAGCAGCCAGGAAGAGACATCATTCCAACCATTTCCAAAACAGTTACTACCTCAAATGTGGTATCATCAATTCCTTTGTTAAAACATCYCAAACACCAAACATGGGAAACAATTTTGCAACAGACAAATCAATTCACCAAGAATGGGTCTAAGACYGACAGCTTTCACACAGACCTCTTAAACAATAATCTCTACTGTTACCATGCCACCTTAGRTAAAAAAATATTGATTTTTAAAAGTTAATAATTTTGATTATTGCCTGTCTTTTAAGATTGTTAAGGTCTATTAGAACACTGTCATTGGCAAAAGGTCCCATCTTGTGGGAAAGTGACAGGTTAAAAGCACAGCAAAGAAAAACCTAAACAACATTAGCAGACCCCCTAAAACTGAAGAGTTATTTCAGTCTTGAGCAGGTGTGCAGTGCTTTCCTCACCTCAACTCTATCCTTCCCTGACCAGTGCAATTCCTCCAGAAATATGCCCTTCCTCTCTGYTGCTCCTCATGGATTCCCCTCATCCTTCCTCAGAAGAGGAGTCACTATAAATGATATCTCCCTGAGAATATCAAACCACATTATCAAAATATTATCATAAACAGGAATTAAGACAGGCAGTACTTGTCATTTTAATCAGTTAAATACAGAATGAACGTAACTTTGTATTAACATGATACAACCAGTCCCCACCCTGACCTTTTTAACTATATGCCACACCTCTTCTCACCCTGTTCCTTCCCCTTTACTTTATGAATTCTCCAGAGTAGGAATCCAACCTTTGTTTCTGCACAGGGACAGTTACACACACATTGTGTTGATGCAGAAATAAATTATGAAATTGAAGTTTGTCCCAGTGCCTGTTTCTTTCCAGGCCACCACTCCAGACTCTGTAGCAGCTGAAAAACTATTCCAGAATTCAGATTATCCAGCAAGCAATTATATTCCGATCATCAGCTCAGCAAAAGCACAGCAGTGCCCCACTCCTGCCAGGCTGCSAGTTCCTTCTTGGGTAATTTTAAGATACAGTCTTGCACTAATAAAAACCCACTCATCTTGATTCCAGTACGACCGCTTCTCTCTCCCATCTATTTGCACTAAAGGATCCTCCATTTCCTCATGGCACTATCACTACTTTAGTCCCACTTCCCCCACTAWAAAAAAAMCCAAAAAATCACAGCAAGCCGTGSGGAGCAGGGCTGAGGCATCGTGAAGGAAGCTACGACATCACATAAACACCCCTCCCCACCAACACTGAAACTGACTTGTTTAGAAGGAAAGCACCTGCTTAAATTCAGGCATCCCTCACAAATTTAGAAAGGARGCAAAGCAGGCATACAGAGGAAATTTCTTCTGTCCCATCCTTACCAGTTCTGTAAAGAGACATCAAGAGCCGTCCCGGAGCCCACAGCCACTGCCTGCAACAAGATTTAAATCTGCGTGACTGCGGCTCTTTGATCCCTCGGATATACATCACCAGGTACGAAGAATTACATCTGTCTTCTGCTCTCCTTCTAACATTTATTACAGCTGACAATCACAGGGCCTGCAGTATGTCTATCTCTGCCCATTGCCTAAAGGATACTGCCATATTTCCACCTCTGTTTCGTGACTATTCCTTCCCCCCAGCCAGACAGGAGACAGACTMTCTCTCTCCTCCGGGGCACCTCCGAAAAGGCGCAGGCGTGGAGAGCAAATGAGTATGGCAGAGCAGGACCCCCGGGAGTCGCAGCCACGAGCAGGAAGGAGAGGCGGGGTAGAGGCACGTCCCGGGGAGCCGGGGAGAACCCAGCGAGGGTAAGGGAGGAGCAGGAAGAACGTGCCCCAGGCAGCCGTCATGGAGAAGCGCAGCGTGGGTCACTCTCCGGAGCCAGACCCTGCGTAACCGCGGCCGGAGCACGGAGCCTTGCCCGGGCCGGGGGTCCCTCCCTGCTCCCCCGCCCCAGCTCGGCGAGCGGAGCCGCGGCCACGCGGTCCCGTCCCGCACAGCCCCAGCAGCGAGGCCGCCCCGGCCTCCGCTCCGCCCGAGAGAGAGCAAGGCAGGGTGGTGCCGGGGTGAGGGGTGCGCGGGGGACACCGCACAGGTGGCGCAACCCCTCCTGGGGAGCCCTCCCGGCCCGTGGGAACACGCAGGCCTGGGAGCCCCGGAGAGCGAGAGGCGGCCCCCGCCCGGCGCGACCCCCACCTGCCCCGGCACCCACCTGCTGCCGCCACCGCCGTCCCCTCAGGGCGGGCGCCCGGCCCCGACCCGGCGGCCCCACACGCCGCTGCCGAGGCGCATGCGCAGGATGCGGCGCGCGGCGCGGCGGTGGCTGTAGGCCGGGAAGCGCGGCCCGGCCGGCGGGGAGAGGCGCCAGGATGGCCCTGCTCACCACAGGCACAGACGGCAGAGACATGCGCCAGAACAACCCGAAGTGTGATCCAAGCTGTCACAAAATCACAGAATCAATCAGGGTGGAAAAGCCCTCTGAGATCATGGAGTCCAGCCTGTGACCGAACACCACCTTGTCAACCAGACCATGGCACTGAGTGCCACATCCACTCTTTCCTTAAACACCTCCAGGGACGGTGACTCCATCACCTCCCTGGGCAGGCTATCCCTATGTCTAATCACCATTTCTGTGAAATTCCTCCTAATGTCTAACTTAAACCTCCTCTTGTGTAACTTAAGGCTATGTCTTCTTGTCCTGTTGCTGGTTGCCTGGGACAAGAGGCCAACCCCTCTCACACCCCCCCGGCTACAACCTATTTCCAGGCAGTTGTAGCAAGTGACAAGGTCTCCCCTAAGCATTCTGCTCCCCTGGCTAAACCCCAGGTCCCTCAGCTTCTCCCCATCAGACGTGTGCTCCAGACCATTCACCAGCTCCACTGCCTTTCTCTGGACTCACTACAGCCCCTCAATGTTCTGAAGGGCCCAGAACTGGACACATGACTTGGTGTGGCCTCACCAGTGCCAAGCACAGGGGGAGAATTAGGAGCTGTACAGCTGAGAGCTGCTCCTGAAGCACTGCCTGGTGACCTCCTCCCAACAACCAAGGAGAGGGGAGAATTACATCTCTGGTGCCACTGCCAACTCTGTGGAAAAGTAGGAAGTCAGATCCCAAAACAAGGAGTACAAGTCTCCTTAAGGATTTRTATAGTCATGCTAGTTTTCTAGGGGGATGACATTTTGAAAAGGGTAACAAYGGTACAGAGGAAATTTCCAGGAAAACAAGACAAACAGCTCACAGCTGGCAGCCTCTATCTAATACAGACTTATTTCCAGATGAGGAGAGAAGATACATTAGCTGTTCTTCCTCTCTGCACAGGGTTGGTTTTTTTTAAGGAAGAAAGAGGACCAAAGAACGAGGACTTAACGCATCTGTCTGTTTTCTTTCTTGGCTATCCGTCTGAGTAATAGCCTGAAAATTACCAGTGCTCAATTAGAGTTATCCTTTTCAAACAGATGGCTAATTAAATGTTAATAGCACAAGCAAGCAAAATGTTTTAAACACCATAAAACTCACAAATGTTTGAGAAATTTTGAATGCCATTATCTAGGGGCAAGATTTAGCCAGAACAATCTCAATGGGGGGAAGATCACAGCCTGAAACTTCCCATTGCTCTGACTACGTAAGACAAGCATTTTGAAATCCTCTTTCAATAATGATGGCCTCAAGGACATCAGGTAGCTTCTTTCAATTAGTTCTGCTTTTCTTAATTCTCTTCAGCAGCCATGCTTCAAAAACCATCAAGTAATCCTTATCATATCATCTCTGAGGGTCTGAATAAATAACAGARGCAAGAGGGAGATTTTTTGTTGCACTGAAGCAGAAGAAATGCTCTATGATATAATAACACTGGGAAAAGAGATAAGGGGATTATTCCAGTTGAAGTCAAAGGAAGAAGAGTTCCTTCCTTTGTACTGAATGTCCAGTAAAACACACACGTTACAAAACAGATGATTCATGGCAGAAATAAAACCGATGCCTCTTGAATTTTTCTGGCATTCAATGAATTCCAGTATCTTTTTCCTTTCCKTATCAGACAAAACTTACTTGTAGTAGAGAACAACTCTGACATGCCAGAGTCCACCTGCCACTCAATATCAAGCACTTACAGCCAGCAACCACAATCTCAGCCAAAACACAATGACTGGTTTCTTACCCATACCTGTAAATATGGATTCTCAGAAGCTACAGAGCCACAGCTACAATATTAAACTAGGAAGGAGCACCAGTTTGATGGGCCAAGAAATTTGTCATGACCTCTCTTTTTCATTATTTCTAGTATTTTATTCTGCTTGCTCCCAAAATCACAGTTTGCTCCCTCAAATYTGAAAGCCCGGACAAACTTTTATCAACTTCTGAGACACCTGTGGAGTAAGCTTCAGGGCATGGAAAGAAATATGAAAATGGGAGTGGGCTCAATTCCCCTTACCTTTGTTCTTCAACAGTTAGTCTTACATGAATGTCGGGCAGCACCTGGCATTGCTCTTTAACAGTGGGCAGTGCTCTGTATGGGCCAATGAAAAGTGCTGTGATAAAGTTACCTTGTCACAATTGAGCTGASTTACTCAGTAACTCCGGACACTATAGATGCAGGCTTGACCAAACAGTAGACAAAGAATGAAAAGCCCATCTGGAATCAGGGTGGCTGTAAGGTCTGGGGGTTAAATGTACTGTAGAGAACCAAAACAACATGACAATAAATAGACCTGGGTCAATAAGGCTTTATTATCTTCCTGTATCCACACACTTTTGCAGACTAAACCTAAAGTGCCAGTTCAATTTTCCCACCCATCTTGCTTTGGTATGGAATCAGCGCTGGTCGAACCTCCTCCTTCAGGAACTTTGCCACCTGTTCAAGATGAGAAAGATAAAATTAGGAAAAGGGCTTGCCTCCTCCTCCCCACTCAGACCTGCTTGTCTCACTGGGGTCTCTCTTTCACAAAGACACCAAATGGTCTGGTATGTCCAGGGTCAAAAGTGTGAAGACACAGGGAAGAAAGCCAAGGAAATCAAAAGAGTGAAATGTGTCTTCCTTAGCAGTATGGCCACAGTTATATAACATGTACACTCYATAGCACACAAAAGGATGCGGGATTAAACTACACATGGCATTACAACCCATAGCTTCTTCCCACTACTTTACCTGTTGAGGAGCACGTCCAGTGAAGGAGGAGGGATCCAACAGGCTTTCAAGTTGTTTATGGATAGGGCTGAAGTAAGAATCAGCACGGACACGGGCTATGAAATCATTATCACCCCCTTCCTGTTTCACAACAGCTGCTGCTTGCTGAGAGAGAACCCGAATCTTCTCATGGCAATCCTGTAGGGGCAGGGGGAAGAAGATGGGAAAAAAAGTAATTCCATTGCTACTGAGCACATGTTCATCTCATTAACATGTGTGGGAGGGAAAAATATCCAAGTTTATTTCCCTGGACAGTGCAAAAAGGAGACACAGTTTGGACTGCTGTTTCTCACATGCCACTATATTAAAACAAAATTTTCTTAATCCTTTCACATCTGCCCTTTGAGGCTAAAACAGTCCAAATTTCACCTATGTTCCCTATTGAACTATAACATAAACTAATGACACTGGAATAATTTATACGTCTTCAAATTTCCCAAATAGTCTTATGAGTCACTACAGGGTTTTTTTTTTTTTTTAACTGTTAACAATGTAAACCCTCTAGAGATTTGGAAAAAGGAAAAGAAAAGAATCTGTCCAACTTAACAAGCAGTGAGACTTCACAAACCATGGCTTACATAAAGATAGACTGAGAAAAAAAACCCATTCCTTTGAAATTGATTGGTAAGAACAAGGGAACCCAACTGTAGTCAGGGACCACCTGCAAAATCAGATATTGCCATGCTGGTCCTAAAATACAGCCATGAAAGAATCTTCTTAAATGTATTATCCTAGATCTACAACTAGGACAAAAATGATCTCCTGTTTCCTCCATTTAAATGTCATTTTGCTCCAGACTGATCTKCCTCAGGTGAACAGATCTATCTTCTGGATGTTTAGGGGAGGGAGATGTTTAGTAGTGGGGAAAGTAAGTGAGTTTCTGTGCTATGAGGTGGGAAAGCCTAGAAAATGTGCTGYTCCAAAGTTCCCAGCACAGGAAAATAGAACATACGAGTGTGAATATGCACACCTACAAACGTACTAATCCCTATTGGTATGTAATTAAACAGCACCAGAAAGAAGGCAGGTCAACAAGAGGCACAAATGAATCAGCAAATATGATTCACATGATGTGACCCTTAATATCAGTCAGGAAGCTTACTCACTGACMCACTGACATCAGGGGAAAAAAGGATGCTTCCTGACTAATGTAATGGGTGATTTGCCACAAGTGTTTCAGAAAACTAGAACCACATATATTCTGCTCAAAGCTTCTATCAAACCATTTTGTTATTTTTGCAACTTTAACTTCTGTCCCTCTGTCCCTGATGTGGAAATCATCATAGAAGAAAAGATTACTATCTAAAAGGTAAGTGAAAATAAGATGTTTTATGAAAATGGAAATTTGATTATCAATTTTGATCTGAATTGTGAAATTAAATGATAAGGAAATACAATCTAATTGTGTCTGGATTTATTTACAAAGGAAAATATTTAATTTTAGTTTGCTCGAACATAGGAAACTGAGTGAAGATCTATAAACAAAGTGGTTAATATACTATACTGAGTTAGGGAAAAATGACCTATGAATGAGTGTTTCAGAATGGTCTTACGTGCTTTTTTGTTAACAGCACTGATTCATCCTCTTTTAATTTATAAGGTAGCCAACTGCCAACATGTTCCATTTAAAGAAGCCTGGCCTGTGTTCCAAGTTCCTTCATACACTTTAAAATTGAAAACGCCTACTAGTATCAAATACAAAAATAGGTCTTCTCCTTTTCCAGCACAGCCAGCCAGATTAGCTCAAACACAGAGTGTTCCTAAGAGAAAATAGGGATCTCCACAAGTGCTCTCCCCTCAGAGAGCAGAGYCTGGCTTTGCAACAGCAATGTGATTTTAATAACTCTGTGGGAGAAAGTGAAGAGCAGAGAAAGGTGAGATAGGAMAAGAGCCCAGATAAACTTGTTTCCCAGGAGACAAATATCAGGCCGCAAACAAAGGTATTTTGGACACTGCATTTGTACCTGACGATTGCCTCCAGCCTTCACCATCGCCATGATTATATTCTCTGTGGCCATGAATGGCAGCTCCTGCCGGATCCTTCTCTCAATCACCTTAAACAAAGAAAGAGAGGAAAAAAGAAACAGCATTATAGAAAGTCTATAGGCAACTGTGAAAACTTCACAATGAAGCTGATCTCTAGGACAGGACAATAGTCATAGAATCACAGAAAAGTTTGGGTTGGAAGGGACTTTTAAAGGCCATCTAGCCCAACCCCCCTGCAAAGAGTGGAGACATTCTCAACTGGACTAGACTGCTCAGAGCCCTGTCCAACCTGACCCTGAATGTTTCCAGGGACAGGGCATCCACCACATCTCTCGACAACCTATTCTAGTGTTTCACCACCCACTTTGTAATAAAACTTCTTTCCTRTATCATCTAAATCATCTGCCAGTTTAAAACAGTTACCCCTAGTCCTACTATAACAGTCCCTGCTAAAAAGTTTGTTGCCATGATGCAAAGACAAATTCACATTTTGAACTTAGCTCTGGAAATCCAGATACTGAAGTTGATAATATTAAGAAGCCATATCTTGTAAGAGACATTACTGTGGAAAATACGCACAGTAATTTTCTTCTAACCTGTAGTAAGTTACAGGACTGGATGAGATCTGTGTAGACAGTATCTTTTGCTGTTAAGTTCTACAGATCCATTCTGTAATTCAGGGGAAAATATCCTTTGTGAGAAGATTTTGATTTACTTTCTTTTTGGGGTCACAGAGGCCTGACATGTTTGTCCTACAAATGCAAGAATATGGCAAGAATAAAGCAAAATTCGGAAACCATCTGAACAGATAAAAATGTAATCCTCGGAGTGAGAACATTTAATACACTTTGGCACAGATGTAGCATTACCAAGGACATCCACTATCTCCTGTTTTACCTTTGGATACACCACGAGTCCCTCAGAGACATTCTGCAGTGTACTCAGGATGATGTCAGCTGTGAGGAAAGCCTCAGCCAGACACACGCGCCTACAAAACASATATACCCAGAGCCCTGGTTAGCAACAAGGGCCACATTCCAGTCCACCTAAGATCCTTCTGTTTTGTAAAAAAGTCTGTAAACAGCATTACTGGGGCCCTAACACTGGAGCTGCTGTCCTTTTTTTTTTCTTTTTGGTCAGTAGMGAGGGAGAGAAAAATGGGTGAAGGCACACACAAAAAACTCCAAGACAATTCAGTGATTACATGAGTAGGAAACAGRGCAGCAATTTACGGTAACTTAGTAACTTCCCCTATGTATTCTATGTTGAATGGTCTGCTACTAATCCTGATCCCACCCTCCAGGAGGAAGACATGCTGCATGCTCATACTGTGCCTGGCTGTGCTTAGTGGGGAATTTCCAAGGGAATCCATGCATTTGGTGAGGGCTTCCTCCAAGAAACCAGCTCCTGGTCACAAAGACTCCTGACAAAAAGGAAAGGATGGAAACAAGAGGAGTAGTGGGGACTGAGCTGTATCAGGCAAAATGATCTGTGCCACAGTGCAGCAAATACAGCATCATCCATTTGTGAGAGCAGGGCCTGGCCCAAACTAAAACGCAATCTTTTAAAATAGCCTAGTTCTTGACCTTGTGCTACATCTAAGCCCTCCAATTCTATGATAGTGTCTTAAAACAACTTTGCTGGGTTATAGATTGATAGAACTTTTTTTGGCTTGCTCGACTTCCAAAGCCCTATAACTTTAACTTTTTTTTAAAAAAAAATCCAAGGCACAGATAACCAAGACAACGTTCTTCAAAATTAAAATATATTTTTTTAGATTATTTGGAGGGTTAAGGTATTGAACTACTCTTTAAGAAGAAAAAAAAAGCAGARTCAAAAAACACACTCAAAAGAAGGAGGACAATTTGAGAAATGTGTGTACTGTAATACTGTGCTGTTGAAACAGGAAGATKGTGAAAGCAGTTTATTACCCTGGCTTCTGTATCCCTCCCTCCTTTCACTGCTGGTTTATTTTGCAGATCTTGAGACTGAAAAAAACCCTAACAGTTTTGATCTGATATTACAGAGGTAACCAGTCTGTAGCCTCCAGGTTCTATTGAGACTGCTTTTCATMAAGGTGATATCTCGTGGGTTTAGTTTAAAGGCAGTATTTTCTAAATAGACCAGAGGACCTTTCTGCACAAGGCCATCTGCAGTAGCTACACTGCACAATCTAAACAGACCTGTTGGCACTRTCATCCAGCGTTCGCTCAAACCACTGCACCGAGGCTGTTTGGAGGGGATCCATCACCAGTGTCATCAGGTGCCGAGCCAGGCTGCAGCAGCGCTCCGAACGCATTGGATTCCTCTTGTAAGGCATAGCACTGGAACCTGGGAAAGGAGGAAAAGGGATGTAAACAGGGCAGCAGCAGGAGTGCGTTCAGGAAGAAAAGATGGAGGAAAGAAAAAAGTGTCAGGAAACATAGTTCTGACKAAGGCCTAAAAACACAACAGTTTTCTAAGGGCCATATGGAATAATGAAAATGACACCACCACTTTCCCTTTCAGAAACATCCAAATGTGGGCAGAGAAAAAGTGAGAAGACATTTTTGTAATTCTGCAAAGCAGAAGTACTACCACACAAAAAGGACAAATAGCCTTACTCCTTAATGCAGTATTTAGCACCATTTCTCTAGGCTACCTGCGGCAATCTCAGCAGTGTTCAAGCCTCCATCTGCTCAATGACACTGTCCTTCCACGTCAGATACTTACACTGCCTGTTCCTCTAATGAATGGATATTAAAATCACCCACCGAATGTAGAATGGTACAAATATCAGACAGAACTAAGGCTTAATTTACTGRTTCAATTCTATACAACTGTTTAGGGGACCCGACTTCCAGCCAAGAGCRAAAACACTGCATTTCCTTTTCCCTTTGCTAGCAATGTCAAAATCACTGGTATTCTGGCAAGGGTGGAAGGGTCCACCCCWGTTTAATTGCTCCTGATTTGTCTGCTTATAAAGACCAAAATGCTAGGTTCAGCTGAAAACCTACTTTCCAGTCAGCTTCATGAGGACTGGAAAACGTTAAGCACTCTTCAGACCCAAGTCTTCTTCTCTAGGCAATGRGACATACATGGCTTCTTCTGCTCTGCCCCCAAACACAGGAAATGCACAGATCCAAATCTGATTTTAATTACTCAATATCCAGAAATATTTAGGTAAGGTGTTTTCTCTTTTTCCTTTTCTCCCCCTCTTGCTTTTTCTTTTAAAAGGACTTAAAATACTAACAATGTCAACTCTGGTTAATTTAAATTAACTTCTGCCAGTGGCATTTCTAAGTTTATTTAAAAGGCCACACCAACGTAAATGAAAGGACACATAGACCAGTCCAAGAARTATGTCTCATCGCTTACCAATCTGGTCTTTCTCAAAAGGCTCCTCTATCTCTTTCAGATTAGCCAAAAGACGAATGTCAGTGCAAATCTAGAAAGAAAGCATAAGAAATTAGGAAACAGAATCAAACTGTCACCCACCAATATATCTTACTCTTAATGCTCTTGGAGAATCTTTGCATCTAAGTGCACAAAGTAAACTGGAGGCAGTGAAAAACATGACAAAAATATTGACACTGCTATCGTGCTCCCTGACCTAAAAATGTTTGTCAAGAAAGCAAAGAAAACAGCACATCCACTGYATTATATGAGAACAGGACTCCAGTAGGTACAAATATTTGCARGGAATGGAAGATAGATCAGAAGAGAACACTGAAAATGCATAATAAAACTACACAGTGATTTGCAAACAGATAATGTGTGCTCACTGAACCGGGAAAARAAACAAAACAGAAGAAAATACCACAGATCACTTTGGCCCAAGAGGTGAAAGAGGGACAGAACAGAAAAAAAAATCAATGAAAAGAATCTACAAGGACARAGAGAATAATACCATTATCAGAAAGGCAATTAACTGGGAGCAAATGGTGAGATTTTAAAACTCATACACCAGTAGGAAAGACATTTACTCTAATTGGATCAATTTAGCATAGATTAGACTAATATCTGGTGTGTGAGTTGTTAAYCCATCTCAGAATCTGCTCAGTTAACTTGCTTTATTTGTCAGGTCTTAAGATCTTAAATCTCAAAGTACCAGATGTGTAGCCAGCAGTGAATTAACATGATCACAAAGAGAACAACTGAACAAGGGACAACGATATTTCTTCAGAAGAGCATTCTGCCCCATGAGCACCTTCTCTTCAAGATCTGCTATGTTTCTCCCTCTTTCCAGTGTATACAAGTAAGGTGCTCACCTTGTGTATAGATGCCCCCAGACTGGCCAGCACAGCCAGGACTCCAATATCCACCTTTCGACTGTAGGTCTGTCCTGTGACCATGTAAGCCCTAGAAACAGGCACAGAAGTTGCAGAAGTGTTCCAGCCAGACACTACAGAACTACAAGACTCTGAGCAAAGGGTGGCATGGATCTTGAGGTGGAGGGCTGYCACTCTGCCCTGATGAGAACTTTGGATTCAGGCTGTCAGTTTCTTGAGGCAGTGTGCAGATAGAAGAGAGGTAAACAGAAGAAAAATGGACAGCTCTGCTTTGACAGGGAGACAAACAGAAGTGGCTTATTTAGGAGGTGAAGTTTCATGCAGGAAAATGCACCTGGGAATGGAAGATGGCAAGGGGGAATAAGCAAACAGCAGCACAGATGATAGCGTGGCAATTAAGGGAGCGTGGGCCAACACTGCCAGCAGGAGTCACACATTTCTAAGAATGTTTGTTACATACCGCTTAAATCCTGCCTTTGCAGTCACTAATCTGTCCAGCTCTTCAACCTTGGGGTGAAGCAAAAAATGAAACACAGTTCAAAATACAACTCAGCAAGGTCAGCAAGAGCAAAAACAATGCTTTGCTTTTCTAAATTTACGGACAAAAATCTCGTACTTTCTGTGAAGCATCCCTTTCCAAATGCTGCTCACTTTGACACAGAGCCTCATCAGTGAGCCCCAGAGGGATCATGGTGCCCTTGTAAATTTAATGCCAGAATCCCCACAAAGAATTCCCTCAAAGAGAACAGCATTCCAGAATGGAAAATTGCCAAGACTGCAAGTCTGCACCCTGGGCTGTCTGACATACTTTGCTATGATCTCCCTCAAAGAGCTGCAAGAAGCTGGCTTGAGTGCCAGTGGTGCCTTTCACACCCCGAAAGCGCAGGTCATCCCGAGCCCGCTCCAGGTTCTGCAGGTCCATGCATAAGTCCTGAATCCACAAGCAGCAACGTTTCCCCACAGTGGTGAGCTGGGCAGGTCTGAAAACAATCAAGTACAATGTGACTCATTGAGGATTTGCACAAGCACCACACCTCACTGCTGAGACTGCCATTAAGAMCTCCCTACAGATTAGTTTCTCTGACTCATTTGAGCAGAAATTAACAAGATTTGGCTTAGATAGAAGGATGTACCAATGTCAGCAGTAAATAGTACTGAAGAAGCAATCATTCCTTTCAGGAATTAGGTGGAATTATATTACCAGAAAACAGCAACTGTGTCCACGTGCCAGGCAGGCACCCCCTGCCGGCCCACAGGGGCTGTGACAAACCCTGGGTGCATCTGTGTCCGACCCCAGTTCTGGTTACCCAAGGCATGGGGGGCATCCTGGCTGAATTACAGCACTGGTGCAAACTTCTCAGCATAGAAACATCTGCATTCACTTTGTGATTTGAAATTATTCCTCCCAGGAACTGTTCTTATTTATAAAAATAAATCTCTGTTCCTCAGTCTCTGGACAAATGCATCAACAATGCTGTCAGCCAACACATCTTGTTAGACCTCTACCCTGGAATAAGTAACTGCAAGCGTCAGCTATGTTGTCCCCCTGCAAATGCTTTGAGACAAAAACAGAACCCAGAAACTGAAATATTTCAAATTCTTCATGTGAACTCCAAAGAAAATCTCTATACTACTTAAAAAAACCATATGCATATGAACAAGGTACTCCTGATTAAGCTTAGACATAAAAAATAAACTTGTAAGATCTGGAAGCAGGGACAAGCAGTCCAGGAGGAATAAAAATAAACTATTCAACAATGCAGGGAGGGAGCAAACACAGCCCAAACCCCCCTGGATGAATTTAGCGTGGTATATGAAAGGCAACAAGACAGGCACCTGCAAGTACATAAGCAGGAAAAGGGAAGASTAGGGAAAACACAGACCTGATCATAAACAGAGCAAAGGTTCTGCTGACAAATGACACAGAAAAGGCTGAGGCATCAATTACAATTTCAGCTTGTATACACTTCTTGAATACTCCTCTGTCCTCTTTCCAAAAGCCAAAAGAAATCTAACCGAGCCTTCTCCAAAGAGCTGCAGATGAAGAGGGCCCTAGAACTAGAGCTGGTGGAACTGACATGGCATATACAGCAACACAATTAATCAGAGACTTGACCTGATGGTTTCRCTTTCTTTTGGAAGAAATGTTGAAGTGCCACACACTGAGTCTGACATGACCTGTGCTTAACTTCCCTGCCTCTGCTATTCCATATCACTGGGGTAGAAGATCCAGGCTTACCTCAGGGTGTAGTTTCATGCTTCTGAAAACAGTGTTCATGAAGCAGGAGATTAAACTACTCCAAGAACAGAACCACCCAGCCCTCACAGTCCTTTTCCAGTAGCTGTAGTAACAAGTAGCCATTAAAAAAACTTTCTAGGATGCAGTTGAAAATAACTTAGAGAAAAACAAAGAAAATGTGACTGGAAGACAGGCTTAATGCAATTCCTAGTCATGCTTTTTTGATACAGCCCAGAACATGCAATCTGTGTTTGTCTGGAAGTCATCCTTTATGAAGCTGTGTTGAAGCAACTGCTGACAGCTAGTCAAAGCAACAGTCCAATTTCCAGAGACAAGCCTGGAGCCAGGCACATATGCCTTTTCTGAACCATCAACTGTCACTGGTCAGAGAAAGGAAAATGGATGAGAAAAGAGAAGTAGCAGGTCAATTTAACCAAAGCATAGACAACAAAAGGAAGGAAGGCTGATGGCTACTTACTGGTAGTGAGTGAAGCCCAAAGCAGGCATGTCAGCATACTTTTCAGCAAAGTCGGCCAGCCGGCTGATCACCCTTGCGAGCTGGTGGAAGTAGGAATGATAGAAAACAGGTGGAATGAGAGAGAAAAAAACCCCAAACAACATAGCAGAAGTTAGCATGCTTAAGCACAACATGGTGAGAAAAAAGGGAGGGAAACAACTGTGCAGGGAGGGACAATTGTGCAGGGAGAGACCTTGAGGGACAACTGCGCAGCCCCCTCTAATTGCACAATACTATGTGTTTCAGTTTTTCAGGGCATGTATGCAATTTCTGCTTGCTAGAAAACTCAAGCAAGAGCTAACACAAGTCACTGGACTTGTGCTCAAACTAGCCTGATCCTCATGGCCAACCTGATTAATCCCTGGTTGGTTCATCCTTGGGYATTTTCTTCATTCCTGGAACTGGTCAGAAATAAAGCTGCTTTGGATATAATTGACACAAGTAACAGTCAAGTAACAGAGAACAAATTGGATGCAAACTCATTTACTGCATTACACTCCTATATTTGACCTCAGAAAATTGTATTATATAGTTTCTTGAATGCTGACACACTCCTAGGAATATAGCTAAGGGTAAGCCAAAGATAACCCTAAAAACAATACAGTTGCTTTCTGAAACTAGTATCTGTGGCACAGATAAACAAAGAACTGCTTTTAATTCCCACTGTGAGCAAAGAAGCTCTGGGGAAAGACTTGAGAAAGGAAAGGAAGGTAACTCTTCACTTTTTTGAGAACAACCCAGGCAGATAACTCCTCCTAGCTTCCCACAAAGGTTTAGGAAAATCCAAGTTAAACACAGGGTATGCACAGGATATGAGTGCTCCATAATTCTGTGACACTGCAGAACAGTCTTCTCACCTTGGGTAGCAGCAATTCAAACCCATCACGGAGGACAATCAGATCCTGAAAGAAGCAAAGAAGAGGCCATGTCTAAGGGATCAGACATTAACGGTTTCTCTCAGAGAGGACATAGATAACTAAAATAAGTTTTGTTGACTCAAAAGTCTCCTCTTAAAACAAACGCTTCATTTTCCTTCTTGCAACAGAACCTAAATTCTACTTGCTTAAGACAAAAATGCTGGATCCACCATTGCTCCTTTTATACTATCCATAGAAAGTCAGAATAAGTGGTGAAAGACATATTTCCACCAAGGCCTATGAATGATTATTGTGAGATTCTTGGGATTGCCCATGGAATGGCAGACTAAATCATACAATCCAAGTGGAAAATACAGGCACTGTACGCTAAAAACAGGAGGAAAGTTAAGTGGATCGATGAAGCATCAGCTGTCTTTACTCTTTCTTTTGAGACTGAGGGACAGCTGTGTGCAAGTGTCACAAGGAAGGTGGTACTACTCAGAAGCTAAACAGTTTTGCAACGGAGTAGAGAAAAAATAATCACAGAACAGCTTCTCATGTGACAAAAGCATTTGTGAAGTTTCAACAGCTTGAGCAGTGGAACATACACTGAGAAACCAGGCTTCAGTTTGCACTCATTTTTAGACAAAGTTTTTCACAAATATTTTAAAGTTCTATAGAAGGGCAGAACTTCTTTTTTCACTTATCCATTCTCTTGGCTGCTGAAAAGCTTGGTTTACCCTGAATTACGCAGAGGCTCCCTCCAAGCAGCAGTTCAAAGCTCATGGGCCTTGTTCTCTAAGTCAGTGAACTCCTGGCCCAGTGGTATAACTGATAAATTACACAGTTCAAATGACTCTTCATGTGTTTGCAAGTCCCCTCTTATCTCCTTGAATATTTAACATGTAAGCAGAGGTTAGGGAACAGTTTCCAGACAGGTCTTGCTTCACTTCTAAAGAAAGAAGGCAAGCAGAGCATGCCTTCCTAGGCAGCCAGGTTTAAGAACTGAATTAACTTCAACAATAAAATTAACAAAAAAGTCTCCAAAATGTCTTCAATATTTTATAAGGAAAAGTTTATAGAGAGCTATAAAATAAACAACTGTAGCTTTGTTTTGCCTAGCTCTAGAGGCAGCAAATGGGAAATATATTACCGTGTTATCCCCTACGTAACAGGAAGTTGCTCCAAGATGAATGATGGCTGCAGCCTTTGGACAGCAGTGGGCAAAGGTGTGTACATGGGCCATGACATCATGACGCAGCTTCTTCTCTTCCTCTGCTGCCATCTTGAAGTCAATGTTGTCCAGATTTGCTTCCATCTCCTGTATCTGCTCATCTGTAATAGGAAGCCCAAGGGACTGCAAAAGGAAAGAACTTTTTATTGCTTTTTCTCTTTCAAAACACACTGAGACAGAAGCTGTAGAAATAATTTAATTCCATATGACATCTCTCAGAAGTATGGCAATTTGGTATAATCGACCTGTAACAGCAAATGCTTTTATTCAAGGGCTCTCCAACCTTTTCTAATAGKATAGGACAGTCTTCATTCTTAAATGTTCCTCCTGAGCTTCATACTTTCCTCAATCACATAACATTCCTGTGAAAACTAGAAAAATTAAAACACATGGGGAGAATGGATATAAAAACAGTATAGCTACTCTTCTCTTAATGATGTTCACTTTTTGGGTAAAGAAAAATCCAGCTACCATGTAACTATATAGTTTGTGTCAGGAAAAGCTCTCTGGATCACAACCAGACCTGCGCAACTGTAAACAGAGGGCTTATAAAACATGTATACTTTTCCCTATGTTCTATGTTTGTATCTTTTCAAAAGTCCTGATGTACCTCATCTCAGACTGAACAGGAAACCTTGTGAAATCAATTGCTTGATCTGGAAGAAGGAGATTAGTGCTTCTAGTTCATGTTCAAAACCAATAGCTAGAGCTTTTCAGCAAGCTGACTTAAAAACAAAGATATCCGACCACAAGATTACACACTGGTATAATTCTTGCACAAGCTAATTAAGATGAAATAAAAGTATTTTCCTGATACTGAGAAGTTAAAAGTCTCACAATGAATTTGGCACTGTTGCCTTTTCCAAATTAAATTGCTACTGTCCTGTGCATTAGTAATGAGAAATCATCAACCAGGAATTTCCCAGGATTCAGAGTATTTCAAAAACTGGTTCTGTTCTGAAACAGACTTACTGAAAAAATGTTTTGCAGATGTGGAACCTGGAACTGAAGAAGACAGCAGGTGACCTCAAGGTCCTTATCAGATCATTAGTACACAAACTCATGATGTTGCAAGCATATACATGACCATTGAGTGCCCAACTAAATGAGGAAAAAATCTGGCCCCAGACTGCYTCTTTGAGCACACTGGTACAGATGGTAACTGCCTAAAAGCACAGGCARCTCAGCAGGCAACACACACTGGTGCCATGATTAAAATCGCATGCCTTGCTCAGACATCCATGATCCTTTGGGAAAAGCTAACCACAATACWTAGGAAAGAAACAACCCCCCAAAAAGGGATGACACAGGAACACATGCCAAGACAAATTATGTTCTCATCTGTCCACACATAACACGTGAGGCCTCTTCCCAATGAGATTTTCCTGGTATTGGCAGTACCTTAGGAAGAAAATCGAATGTCCTTCAGACCTGTGTACCTAAGAAAACCAAGTAGGAGAACAACAACACGAGGGAGAACATAAGGTTTTCCCCAAAGCATCACAGGTCAGAGAGGTGCTCTCTGGACTGTGCTTTTAGGGTGTAATTTCTCTGAGACTCTCTCAATATTCTGATGTGCCACTCTTAACAGCTACAAGTGTTCATCACTATTCTTAAAGGATGGGGCAGAGCAGGTGGATGACATGGCACAGCTCTTGCACACAGAATGAGAACACTAGGCTGCTCATCATATAAAGAACATATGACYGAAAAATAATGAAACTTGAACTGGACGGACAAAACAGATGGAGGGTTACTACAGAAAGAGAGAAAACATTTATATTTCACATGTGCAAAACATATCGCAAGGCAGTTTGATGCTGTAGGATGTCAAAGCTACTCCTATGAGAAGGGAGAGCTCCATAAAATTTATACTTGACTTTCAAATACAATTAAGTCAAGAGTTCAAGATAAAAAGTGTCAACAGAAGAATCATAATACAAAGGAWTTTATGTCAAAAAGTTAAACTCAATTTTTGGGATGGGTATAAATTCAGACACTTCAGCTCTTAACCCRGACTTTAAATAACTGTAATTTGGGAAAAGATAAGCCTTTCTYACTAATCACATGCTTTGCTGTGTCTGCTCTTTCAGGCTCCTGGTATTGTCTGCTGAAAGAAGCAAAACACTCTACTGACTTTCTGCCCAATTCAGTTTCTACAGGAATATTTTTTCTCTTCTTATCTCACATATTCCAAATGGACCATTTGAAAATCTCACCTATTAAATAGAGTGAATATTGAAGGCATTTGCCTGGTCCTATATGCGACCTAAAATTTTATCACTAAGTTGCATGTCCTCCCTCTTACTAATACCCAAAACTTACAGAAAATCTATGGTTAGATCTTCCCAGACCTGATTTATCAGAAAAGTATTGGCCACAGTTCTTTTGTTACTTTTTGGTTCTAATGTATCTGAAAAGATATGCTATGTATCTTCAATAAGAATGACTGAAGAAGCAACACATTAATGTCTTCAAAGTGAGGATATGTACTACAGTAAATTACCATAGTTAATTTATTACTTGGTATTTGGATTGGTTTTCTTTTTCATAGAAATACTACACATCTACAAGGAACCTAAAGAAACTGCCGCTATCTGTAACAACTGATCACTGACAGAGRTAACAGGTGCTGAAAGTAACTGACTCTTCCTCCAGTAGTCCAGTGCTGACATTAGATCACAAACTGCTCTGGAATGAGCAGACAGATAAAAATAGTAGTCTCCTTCTCCCACTATGAGAAGAGACCGCAASAAGTTTTAAGATCTATCCCTACTTTCTGGGAACAAAACTCGGGGCGGCAATGGGAGGGAATGCAACGGTCAAGAGATAGGGTAGTCCAGAGTTCAGGGCTTGGGMGTGGAAACCTAGAAGCCTCAAACTGGTTCTTTCAAGCAGATTGCTTTTTCTTACGGGGCCACTCACAATGCTGATTTTCATCAGAAGAAAAATGATGATTATCTGCTGGAATTGATATGTTTGAATTGTCATGCTTGGAACACGCAAAGCTCCTCAAGCACCTATTCACAGTACTGGCACTTTCTATACTAGATGAGATTTGCAGCTTTCTCACTCCAGCAACTGAAGTGTGACAAAATCAGGCATGTGTGGTACTTCAGAAGGTGACTCCTATTGAGCACAGCTATATAATTACACATTTGGTTCAGTGTATTATTGATGAAGCTGCTGTAGTGACATGATCCTTGTAGAGAGAAAGAACATTAATGACACTGTGCACTGCTCGTTCATTCTCCAGCACAGTACTTCTCTGCCCTTGTATTATTAGCAACAGCCAGACCTAGTGCCTGGATTGCTTCCTAACAAAACCAGCATTTTGGAAACAGAAATTGGGCTCTGTACAAAACAAATAGGCATCATTTTGAGTCTGAAAGCTAAAACCATTCTGTCAGAAAGTGTGGAGATTTTGTGCATATTTTTTTTTTCGAGAACACATTATAGCTTTTTCATTGGTCAAAAACCTGGTTAAGAGTCACAAGAAATCGTTAGTGCATCTTAAAAACTGTGTCTCAGTTAGGATATAATAATGCTGTACAGGTATCCCTGATTAGGACCAAAGACAAGGCCAGAAGTTTTAGCTTAAACTACATGTTAAAAAAAATTAACTTCATATACTCTACTAACACAACAGCTTGCAATATATGGGCATATTCTTAGTTGCTGCTTCCTAATAATAGAATTAATAATATTAAATACCCAATCTTTCRTGGTATTATTTGTTTTGTGGCACTCAGCCTACCACTACTTGTGGGGTAAATGTTCTGCTCACTTTGTAAACTTATCTCGGGAAAAAGGGCTATCTAGAAACAGCTGGCTGCAGATGCAAGGGGTGGTCCGGTTGGCACGGTCTGACAGCCATCGGATTGAACGGGACAGTGGACTTCATCCATCACACCTCCTGGAAAGCAAACAGCCGAGCGCTCGGGAAGGACACCGATGTTTGCTCAAAGGCAACCCCTCAAAGATTGCTCAGCAGAGTTTTTGCAAAACAAATTTTACAGTGCAGGCAAAACCGCAAGGGGGAATGTATGAGACAAGCAGAGATGATTTGCTGAGGGGCGACAGGTACGCGGAGGATTGTGAACAGAGAGTTGGGTAACTCTGAACTCGCACAGCCCCCACCCCCCTTTCCTCCCCGGAACACGACAAGGGGCGCCTGGAAAGTTGCTCTGGTCGGTTTTCCCCCCCTCGGTCTGACGTCCCGAGAATAACTCCGACAAGGTACGGCCGAATCCCGCTGGTTCCCGGGACCTCCTTCGCCAGAGTCCTTAAGGGAATCGGGACGCGAAGACGCCCCGTCGCCACACTCCCCCCGCCCTGTCCCGCCGTTACCTTCTCAGCCTGGGCAAGGTAGAGCCAGAGGCGGCGCCAGGTGCCGAACTTCTTCCTCTCGCTGAAGTTGTAGGCCATCTCAGCGCTGGCGTAGCGCGACACCAGCGGGGAGCGGTAGCGCGCCATCACGTCCTCCTCCTGTCCGGGGGCCGCCATGGCAGCAGCGGTAGCGGTAGCGGGCAGCGCTCGGGGCCGCGGGCAGCGCTCGGGGCCGCGGGCGGCGCGGGATAAACGCAGGCAGAGGCCCCGCCCCCGAGCGCTCAGCGGGCCCCGCCCCCGAGCCCAGGGCGGGCACGGCGCCCCCGCGCGCCCGGAGGCCAACGCGGCCGGAGGGGCCCCGACACGGCCGCGGGACACAAAACGAGCAGAAAACAC
>NW_026623249.1:3552844-3577001 GCF_030028575.1 Malurus melanocephalus | reverse complement strand
TTTTTTTTTTTTTTTTTTTTCTAAATCCAGCATGAGAAATACAGTACCTGCTATGGCAAAAATACACATAAAATGCAACATTTCAGCTTATTTGTACATTAGTTTTTTTTTTTTTTTTTCTAAATCCAGCATGAGAAATACAGTACCTGCTATGGCAAAAATACACATAAAATGCAACATTTCAGCTTATTTGTACATTAGTAGAGTTTAAACATTTTATTGGTTTTTTTTTTCTTTTTAAGTGAACCAGTGATCTTAAGTACCACTATACTAAAAGAAAAATAAAAAATAGAAAAGGAGGAAAAGGGGGAAGCCAGCCTTACAAAGCACCTTCTAAAGTGCTGAGTTTCTGTGTCCATGGAAAACCCTTAGGAAGTTCAAACATTTCTGAGACTATGGGATGGAAATCAAAATGAAACCTGGATATGCAAGTCATTGTGTCATCTCCTCTACCTTCTCCCCATTTGTCCTGTAATTTTCTTTACTGCACACTACAGAAGGAGGGGAGAAACCAGAACTATGGTAATAGTTTAGTAAAGGAAGCCATTTCAAGTATAAGAAAAAAAAATAAACACTTAAAGGTAACTTGGAAATAGCATCAATATACACACAGCCACTATTTTTATTATTACTACGTCTGCTTCTGGGGGACAGTGTTTCAGGCAAGAGGACTTTAGCTGTACCTTCCTGTTACCTATTTATGTGCAAAGTAGAAAAGCTGCCTTTTCTAATCCAGCCATATTGGACATCATTGACTTTCTGTTCTGCCACCTGCACCCTCCATTCTACAATGAGAGAAGAAGGTGGCATTACTTTACCAAGACTAGATGAAATGACTCTGTTTCTCCATTCCTCTTCCAGATACACCCTTCTCCCATTACTTGTTTGCAATGAAGAGAAACTTGCAAACTCCCGATGCCCACCAGTAGCCAGTTTCCTGAACAGGTAGAAGGCATTTACCTTTGTAAACATAATCCCTTATGTTTGTGGAACTCAAAGCAGCATTTCACATCTCCAGCCATGCAGTGGAGATGAAAATATATCAGAACGCTCCCCTGTCACTGCTTTTCCTCCTCCACTTTCCTCTTCCGCACCCAGGAAGATTACATTTGGTTACTTTTGTTAGAAGGTGGGGTTYTTTTGGTTCTTTGAGGAAAATACTTAGCATTTAGTTCAAAGTAAACATTACAGAATTACCATTGTCAGAGTTATACTGCTGTTTGTTCTGCTTTCTAAATGAGAAAGAAAAAGCACTGTGCATCAGATGTGCTGCAGGTTTTAGAGAAGATGCGGCAGAGAACCAAGATACCTAAGTGTGTAAATCCCACAGGTGCACATGCATCACTTCAGCTTCTTTCTCTGCAGAATCACTGTATACACTTCACATTGATTACTGGCAGAGACGGAGAGGGTGGCATAGGGTAACAGTGGAGAGATGTTCCTAAGGCCACAGGGAGCAAGGCAGGACAGAGAGAACCAGGGAGTGTTAGACAGAAAGGTTTCAGGTACGGAAACCATATTCTTGATATTTCAAATGCCAAATTCCAAGAGGCATGGGCTCATTTTCACATCCCTGAGACGCACATCCAAGAAAGAAGAAACAGTGACCATGTGATAAAGAGGGGAGAAAGTAGCAGAGATTCCCTGACAGCTGTGGGATTTACCCAATGAAGACCTCTTCCCGCACCACCCTCCCAGAGACATTCTGGGAGAGCTGTAAGGCATATACATAAGCAGCATCTACAATCATTCTCTCTGTTCCTACATTTTATTGGCAGGTGATAGCTTCTGTATATTGTGGACAAGAAGAGACACTGCATTTGAAGTGTGACTGGTAACACACTGAAATTAACTCAGGGAAGGACACAGAAAGCTACTTTGCCCTTTATCCCTGGAGCAGCAGCATAAAGTGGCCAGGCTCTTCATCTTACAGTCCCCTCTCTGGAACTACACACCACCACCTCCCCTTCCTGAGGACAAGAAAAGATGTGTCTACTTTAATGATGACATTACRAAAACTGCCATTTAATGGCAGGGAGAAGAACACAAACTCACTCTGATTTGGTGGTCTGGTGAAAGAAGCAGCAAGCTCAAAGTACTTCAATTTTGAAGCTTATCTGAAAGTACTGCAGACATGTGACCTGTAGCAACACTGGCATAACAACATAAAGAAGAATAAGGAAACAGGCATAAACACTGAGGAGTATGAGTAACTGAGTCTCTATCAACTGCTATAATTTAGGATCTGAGTGTCTGATGGCTTCAGTGATTAAAAAAAAAAAGCTATCTCCCTCCATACAAGCAAACAATGTAAAAAGTACTAGTGATCTTGCTGTGAAAACCTCTTAATACTTCTATCATGCTCTTTTCTTTAAAGCACTTGACAAACACTACTAGTTGATCCTCACAAAACCCCTGTGAGGTAGGTAAGTATTAACAACCCCACTTGACAGATGAAAAAACAAAGGCAAAGTAGTACAATGACTTGCCCAAGGCAAGGGAAGAGTAATGGCCAATGTTAAAATTCAGGAGTTCCAGGCTTCCAAAYCTGTGCTCAAAACCACTAGTTCAAATATCTTTTTACAAAGGAGATAACAGATGGAAATAAACACCCATCAAGTTTAGAAGAAAAGCTAAGATTTAAAAGGTTTCATCAGAAGGGAAATGTACCACGAGGTATTTTTGTGAATGAGTTTAAACTTCTGATTTTTTTTTTTAATTTTTTTTTCAAAGGCATTCTGACTGAGTGGAACCCTGATAAAATCACATCTGCAAGGCAGGCACAGATGCAAGATTGATGATCAAGTCTATTACTTATTACAGTACTGTGAATGTCAAAAAAATAACATTGCTGCATGAAAACACTGAATACAGGCAGGATAATATCTCAGTTTATGATATTACACCTAAGATAATGCCAAGGATAATGCAGGTACCATGGTTAACCATGGACAAAGGAAAAAGTCAAAAGGTCCCTATTAGAATGAGAGAGAGCAATGAGATCTATATTTTTTCTGAAGGAGACTCTTCCTGGAAGCTCAGCAAGCTTCAAGGAATGCACATAATTCACAATGACTGCATTTTGGAGATGTGAGGAAGTAAATACTTTTTAATGACTACTATGATATCATCTTACAATAAAAATAGGATAGTTTCTTTTAAATTGAGAGGACCTGGCCTACATATCAGTCTCTTTTCCCTAACATTTCACACACTGACAACATCAGTGATAAATCACTGGCAGCAACACCAGACAACAAAACACTGGTAGCTGCTGATGTTGTAAAAACACAGAGCTCATAGCTGGGCTTTGATCAGCACTAGAAAGTAAGTACCATCTCCACCATCTTGCCCACAGCTGTGTTGTCACTGTATGACCTGTGCCAGAAATAGCAGCAATGAAAATTTTAAGGATAAGGAAGATATCCAGGACCAGCCATGTTCCAATTCTCCTGGAAGAGCATAACGATTGCTGAAATGAGTAGTAAATCCAAAAAACCCCAGTGCCTGTGGCAGTGGGTTTCCTGAGCTTAACAAGGGCCAGAGCACARGAGGTGGTAGATAGCTCCCCAGTTAGATCTGGTGTCCCATTCACACTTTTGGCCCCACGTTAACACTGTGTGGCTGAATTCACAGCCTTGTGCAAGGCTGAGAGCTGATTTTGTTTTGCAGCCAACATCAGTTATTCAAATCTCTGCCCAGTTATCTACTGGCCAGCTTCTGACAAAAGAAAGGTTCTTATCGATTCCTTATTTCAAAGTTATCACTTCCCTACTTCCCCAAACTATATTAGGTATGCCATGGACACAGAAACTCCTGAACAGTTTACCAAAGTATCTTTGTCCCCTACACCCCCTTTGCAGAATGCATAGTTTACAATTCACTTACAAAATAAAGAAGCAATGCTGACCACATATGGGACCTTTTTTTTTTTTTTTTTGAAAAAAGAACAAACAACCTCTTCTTAAGTTCAGTATCAAAATTCACATTTGCATAATAATACATTTCAAGGCCATTAGAGAGGAATGAGAGCGAAGCAAAGAAAACTGCAGAGTCTCTCCTCTCTTTGTCTTCCTGAATAGAGCTGAGGGATCCCACTGGAGTTTCTTTTCAGGGTGGGAATTACAAAGCGCTACAACAACAGCTCTTGATCTTGTACACCTCATATTTTGGGTGGGACAAAGAGGTGAATTATTAGGAAAAAAAAAAACAAATGGAAGGAGACACTGCAGATTCCCATGTTTAGCTACAAACAGTTTTGAAGAAACAAAAAATTACTTCAGATTTTTTCTTTTTAAACACTTCTACCTCACCATTTCAAAAACTCTTTTTTACTTCTTGTGTAATACCCTGCTTATTTAAATGGCAACATTAAGTGTGCTGGAAGTTGAAGGGTTGAAAAAAAATTTCTGTTTTGCTTATTAGGACACGGGCAGAGAGGGTAAAAGTGTGCCTGCACCCACTATTTAACAGAAGCTACAAAACATCATCTTCTCTACATGTATAAATTTGTCTCAAACATCATTGTGTTTCAATTCTCCAGTGCTTATAAAAAACCAAAGCCACACGCACTCACACTCATGCACACAAACAGAAAGAGAAGCCACATATTACATACACAAACTCAACCTGCAGTGGCAGACTAGCCTAAAACTATCAACAGCTTCTGTGCATCACATGACATCCCTTTGCACCCCCCACCCCAATCTCTACCACATATGAATACGTATTGTGCAGTGTAGAGACCAGCCAAAGATGCTGCTTGTCAAAAAGGGACCAGTGGGCTGCCATTTCAATGTCTGACCTCTTGAGAGAATAAATTGACCATTGTCTCCCCTCCAGCCCAAGCGGTCTCCTCAATTAGACAGTCACTATACTCACAAAGGCACATTCATAAATACCACATTTAACTTACTGCTTGTAAAAACATAGGAGGAAATGTTAAGCGCTTATACCCCAACCCATTCCAACTGACCCAGCAAGAAGTATCACAATAATGTATCACTTGGTGAGACCTTACTCCACCTTTAGAAGGTACATATTAAAGAAGTCTTCTAACACCTCTTTTAAATTTTTTTGCATAAATGAATGCTTTTTTTTTGTTTGTTTTTGGCTTACATATTTTGGAATACAGCACACTCACTATAAAGCTCTGTTGTAAGGCTACCCTCTAAAGTAAGGCTGTTTACCTTGGCTTGCATTTTTGCTTCATTTTGCTTCTTCTTCACATGTTCCCAAAACAAAACAAAAAAACCCACACAGCGCCTTATATAGAAAGGGTAAGCCATATCTGGCAAGGAGAGGGAGGGGAAAGAAAGCACATAATATCATAACCATGTCACTAAAATAGCTATTCTAACAAGCTGTGCAACCTGCTCAACAGTAAATGATGAAGAAAATGATCACTTATGGTTGGTTGTGTCTCATCTGAAACAGGAGGAGCTTCCACTTCATCTCAATTAATAAAAACAAACATTGAAAAAATGAGGAAGTTAGTTCTGAGAACGTAACAAAACACACCAACAGCCAAGAAGAGGCATTTAGTGCTCAAGGAAACATTTCTTGCCAAACACAGCCTCCTTTGCGCATTCATGCAAAATTCTCCAGTCTCTTCCCCTCTGCCCACCACAGTCAAGCATGTTTGCTGCTAAAAATACTTAAATACTTAACGCTGGCTGGCACAAGGCATTCTTCCCTTTTTTTGTTGTTCTTTTTCCCTGGAGTACTCTGTATTACTTTACAGAAGGGCTGTCAGAGTCAAGTCAAACTCCCTTTCTCTCTACAAAGTTAACAGGAACCCTAATACTGCTGAATGTCACCAGTCCCAACTGTCACACATACAGGGCAAAAACGGCTCTTTTGCAGAGGGCACTTGATTTGCTAGAAGCTTGCAAGGACTCTGGGAGACTTCTASAGAAAAGCTTTCCTGCATAGCTCAATGAAAAGTAACACACAGGCAAACTGTAACAGATGTTGTCTGCTGCCTGCTACAGATGAAACTGCATCTACAGTGSCCTGGCAAGTTTTAAAAGTAGGCTCCAACCCACCAGGAGCTGTAGCGCTTTTTGTAGCACAGATGAAACCTTAAATCACTTTTCATACAAGAATCAGAAGCTACAGTTACTACACAACGAAGCTGAAAGTCACGTAACACCACAAGATAGAGAGCTGTAATTTTAAACAGGACCCAGACTCAATTTTAACAGCAACGTAGACAGACCCTTAAAATCTACTGTAGGCAAAACTCTGGCTGGTGGGTCACTACAAAATGGACCTGTTTCCTATTATCTACTGCAGGGGAACTTTGGTAAAATTCAGCAACACCAATATTTACAGTAATGGGACACTTATGCAAAACATTGTGAAGGATATGAACCAGTAAGGCTGCTAAAAATCTCCAGTTTGGCTCCTGTCGTTTAGTCCAACCAATAGTTCTGCTACAACCTAACTGTTGCTTTGTGATTTAGGTTTGGATGTGAATTGAGGTCCACMGGGAGTACCAGCTCTGTCTACATTGGGAAATTTCACATATTTCTCCCTATTACTGTTAACATCCTCCTGCCATAGGTGGAAGCCTAGTACTGGAGGTAAAAGGAAAGAAAGAGTTTGGGTTTTAGATATCTGTACTTTGATCACAGTGGGAATGACTGATTACGATCTAACACTATCAGTTCCTAAAACTGCAAAACAGTGGCAAATAAGTTTCAGAACTGAAATGCTATTGTATGCAAAATCAATTTAGACAAACCAACAGATTCTGTACATGTTGCTTCAGATTCAGGACCAAAGTTGCACTTCAACAGCATTTGTTTATTGGATTTTTTTTTAATTAATTTCAACATAGTTGCCTTGGTATTACTTTCCTGCCCACAAAGCATGCATGCATATTTACAATTAAGAAAGCTGCTTCTGTTAAGGGAACCTTACATCTTTATAAAAAAACCCCTACCTTCTACTCAGTCAGGACTATTTACCCTGAGATGTTAACTAGCCTCCACAAAACCTGCATTTCAATCCACTTGAGAACCTGGATACTAAGATCACATGATTTACAGTGAAGGTGATATATGCAACACTCACTGGAAATACAGCAGGTCCTCATCTGCTATGCTGACCCTGATCCAGCTGATTTCCTTGACCAAGCTTGGTCAAATTTGGGTACCTCAGATACACAAACAGTGCTCCTCTTGAAGTCAACAGGAAAAAAATATGCACAAACAAAATCAGAAAGTTGAGTTAAACATAATAAGGAACGAAGCAAAACCCCCAACCTAACCAAAACCTCCCCCCAAAAACCTACAGTACACTATTTGGATTCACTATTAGGACACAGTGGAAGATGTGGCAGCGTTTTTAGGAAGAAAACTGGGAAAAGATGGCAAGTATTTCAAAGTAAATGTTGTAAGTCTAAACACAGGTTTCTGAACTGTCACTGCTAAGATGAAATCCTCAAATTGAGCAAAGAATTATCAAACAGATAAAAAATTCTAAGCTTGATAGACATTGCAAGGTAGGGTAGGCAAAGTAGGTGGATTTTTATCTGGAAAGATGCTCATAGTCTGCTCTAAACTGGGCTTTCCCCAGCCTCTTCTCCTGACCGTGCCAACATGTTTAAAAAAGATGCTGCCATGGACTCCCTCCCTGCAACCRTTTTGTAAAAGCCCAGAAGTACCCTAACAGCAACTCCTGCTGACTTTTTGCTATTAGGAGCTCAAATGGTAGCAGGATTTTTACAACATTAAGCAATGGTTGTCCCCAGCAGTTGAGTCTGGCGAGCACAATGCTCAGACACCACTTGCAATGGTTAGAAGTGCGATGACTAAGCCATAAAGATCTGTCAACTGCAGCTGGAAAAAATAGATTAATATTACTTTGACAAAGCAGGGAAACTGTCACTGAGGAGACAGTCACTAACACTTACAGGATGCACACTGAGGAAATGAGGAGCAGACTGTTGTACTACTATAGGTTTGGACCCAGCAGACTGCTGAAACTTAAGACTGTCAACCCTTCAGCAGTCAGTCACAGTCCACTTCCAAGTGAATGTCAAGTCTGTTGGCTTTTTTTGACTAAATGCTACGGTTTCCTCTCTTTTAGGACACTGCTGATCTGATAAACACAGCTTCTGACAAAGCACTTAAAATCCCTCATTAGAACAAAACAAAACAAAACCCTAAACTTTCTAAGTAAACCCTCCTTCTACTGGCCCATGACAGGATTTTTAAAGCACATTATTATTACTACTGATGCATTATTGTCAACAGACTCACATGCACACACAGCACAACATGAGAACACTGGGCAACTGCTATAAGAAAGACAATTTGGCATCTGATTTCTTCTTTTAATAATAATAACTTATCTCAACTACCATTAAGTAATTCATTGCACGACTTGTTTATGCGGCATGCTCTTTTTCCCTTAAGAATGGGTATATCTATTTCCATGAAGTGGCTATGCTGCCTCACTTTGCCTCGTCTTCCCTCCCCTCACCTACTGTAGGGCATGCGGGTGCATGTAACAAGGCACTAGTGTGGTTTTTGTGGTTTGAGCCGAGCTGTTTCAGGTGGAGTAAGCCCCTGACCCTTAGAGCTGGGAGGCTGAAGTTGGCCATCCCAACACCGAACTCTGAAGGTCAAGACTGTAAGCCCTGACAGCCAACAGCAACAGGGTGAACAGAGGAGTTTAACAGCTATTTCCCTCATATAAAATGAAACAGAAGGACTGGGAGGTGGGGAGGATGAAGAATAGCAAGCAGCAAATCTCCAAGTGGGGAATTAAACTGACCAAATAGCTGAAGACAGAAAAGTTGATTTCCAATGTATATTTTCATCAAATTTTTCCATATTCTTTTTTTCTGTACTGAAAAAGGCAGATTAATAAAATTACTTCATTACTGAGTATTCTGTCAGCACTGGTTTTCTTTAGCACTGCTTAGAAGTGGYTCAAAAAAGCACCATCATGTATTTCCTGCTAGTCCTCCTAATCGAGGATTCTTTCAGTTAAGCTCTACTTTTTTTGCATTTTAATAAGGTTTATACTTTCACTCTGCTTTAAAAAAGGTGCTTGGAAGAATATTTTTGTTTAGTTTCAATTGAGAGGGAATAGTGGATTTCCATTCACACACTGCTCTTCTCCATGCAACTACACATATCTGCATGAGTAACAAAGCACTATAAATGATAACCCTTCTTCCACAACTTATTTAAGATTGCAATGAATTCCTGTTGCTGATATTGACAAGTTTTCTTTAKGTATCTTAATTTAGAAAGTCTTTAAAACTCTTGATCCCTTGCTTGACAGTAACATTTGGAGATTTTTTTAATTTTTTTTTTTTTTAGCATTTTTATTTTAAAGTAAAAACTTTCAAACATTTTGAAGATTCAGGAACTTGTAAAAGTTTATCAACAAGAAACAGCCATCTATCTAGGATAAGATAAGGTTAAATAAACCATCTTCAAAAAACTGGCTTCCTACCCTAGAATTCCTGAGAATGCTTGCAAATTTAAAGCAGGAAAATAAAATGTTAAAATAAAAACAAAAACACTGTTAAATGCTCCCAGAGTTAGTCTTCATCTAAAATATATATATGCACTTTTTGGTCTTTTTTTTTTTTTTTTTTTTTTTTTTTTTTTTTTTTTTTTTTTTTTTTTTTTTTTTTTTACGTTTTAATTTTTTTTTCCCTTTAAGCTTACAATGGAAGAACAATTTAGCTTTTCTTTTTAAATATTTCAAATCCCTCATTATGTCTTGTAAACAAGAGGGGCTCTAGCACCCGGCTTTCACCGTAGTATCGCAATGAACTCAACTTGCCCAAAGTGCAGGAAAAGGAACCTTAGGGCAGGCTGGGAGAGAGAAGTGAAGGTGGAACACAGCAATGAACCAGCATGTATAACAAATCATGTGACAGACCAGATACTGGCTTGCTCAGGCCAAAGGTGCTTCACTAGGAAGTACTGCTGGCACAGGACTTTTAAGAACCTGCTCTGCATGTCTGAGTGCGCTTGGTCTTTGAGGAGAAACAAAGCCGTACAGACACCTGCACATGACRGGCACTAGCCAGCTAGCAAGAACTGAAAGAGAGCATTTTGTTTCTTTGTGCATGGTGGGATAGATGGAGGAGATATGATAGGAAAATATATTCCGAAGGGGCCAGAGTATGCTGCACACACCAATTTACTAAACAAATACGAATCTATTCATACTTTTTTACACATAACGCTTTGCATACAAGGTGTATGCAATCTACAGGCATGTGTAAATGCAGCATTTCCATCAGTCAGTCTTCCTTGTGACATTGGGTTTACACAGAAAGGGTGAATTAAATAGAAGAGCCATGGTATTCCCTAGCCCTTCCCTCCCCACGCAGCACACAGGCACACACACGCGCACACACCTCCCTGCTATTACTTGCATCTGTTTTTGCTTCCCCCCACCAAACCCATGAGTTAAATGTTTTGGACATGGTYGTATTCTTCAATGAAAATGCTGAAGAAACAGACTTCCCTATCTGCCCCCCTCTGCCAGGTGATAAAGCACTGCTCCCTCTGAGGGCTGGAATGGACAGATATGTGCTGGTACAGAATGTCGGCACTTGGTTAGACAGTATAACAGCTGGACAACGCTGCATGGAAGTCCTAGCACTCATGGAAAAAGTACCGGCATCTCTCCTCCCTCTTCCCCCGGCCTCACTCCCACAAAARACTCCATGCTTTGTGTTAAGGGATGTTGCTTCAAGTCTGCTACAACTCTTTTCATAACAACAGGTCTTAAAAGTTTGGTTCCCAGTGCACACAGGCACGCACACACTGGCTATCACTGTGGATTACAGGTCACCCCTATCCTGCCCAGAGTACTACTACACTGATGCTAAAAAACCCCAAACCTTTCCTTAAATACAGAAATTAAAAAGCAACAGTACAGAAAAAAAAGTAAAAACAAAAAATAAAAAGGTGCAATACTTTTTTTTAAAAAAAAGTCTTTGCTAGTTATATACCTCCCTAAGCAAAACCACGTACACAGGAAAAGACACAACACAGAGAAACAAAAGGAAACCTTTGAAGTACACACTGGTTTAAGAACATTCGTAAGTAAACGTTTCTGTCAGTGATGGTCTGGCGCTGTAATGGCACCAAGGCCTGGCACAGGTAACGCTCACCATGAAGGACGCAGGAAGGAGTTAGCTGCATGTGCTTTCAGGAGATGAGGCAGGCCGGCCAGCACTTTGCTGACACTATTAAGCTTTTTGTCAGTTTTAATACAAGCAGTAAATCAATTAAAAGGCTAATTTGGTTGGGCTGGATTTTCAAGTTTTTGATGGATTCCTCTAGAATGAGTACGGGTGCTTATTTAGGTTTGGGGGAGAACAGAAACGTTTTTTCTTTAAGGTACTGAAGCTTGCAAGAGACTGAATAAGAACATTTGTCTAGCTGCACAAATAATGGCAATGTCTTCTTTCCTCCTCTTTTCCCCTTGTTTGAAGAAATAAATGGCTTGCATTATATAACAAACACTCTAGGGTTCATTCAGTACGAAAACTCCACATGCAGACATAAATAAAGACACTGTTACTCAAAAGACAGCACTGTCTCTCTTCTCACCAAATCCTTTGGATATGGCAGTGTTCTGCTCTATCACAGGTTAAGAATGAGGGCTAGGAAGCAACTATCCACTCTGTATGATCTGCAGATTTCAGACAGCACCCTGCTAAAATGAATTTTTAAAAACCTACTGAYAAATTTTAATCCAGCCCAACTGGATTCTGCTTCAGCCACAGGGACTCCACCATGCCTGTCTTGCTTTCAGAATCAAGACATGCAGATGGCCAGCCAGCCTGTAGACCATCAGCAATGCAGCGTTTCAAGATTATATATAGAGAGAAAAAAATGCACACACACAAACATGTGCACACGCACCCACACAGAAACAAGCACACGTGGGCAGTTACATGTGCCAGAACACACTGGTACTTATCAACCAGCCAATCACAAAGTGTTGGTTTTTTTGTTTTGTTTGTTTTTTAGGTTTTGGTTTTTTTATGGGTTTTTAATTTTTAAGGTTTTTTTTAAGTTTTTTTTTCTTTTTTTTTTTTGTTGTTTTTTAAGTGAGGCTCCGTCAAGTCTTCCCCTCCCTCCCCTTATTCTTTTGAACCCCTCCCCTATCCCAACCCAACATGGTAGACCTAAGGACGGAAACACACCCAGTGCAAACAAAGTTAAAAAGCTATTTTTTCAGTATATATGTTTCTTAGCAACAACTTCCGTATAACATGAAAAAGTGAAAAACTAGAAACTAATTTTTTTAATTTTTTCTGTTTAAATTTAAATGGTATGTGTACTTGCTTCACATTGTCTTTCTAGGTTGGCGTTCACGATTCAAGTATTTCAAGAGTGATATGTTCTCTTTTTGGATTCATATTCCAAACGAAAAAACTGAAGTTATATAAGGGAGGCAACTATGTGCTCAGACAGTCTGTCAATGACCCACCTTTTTTTCTTTCTCCGTTTTCTTTTTTCCTTTTATAAATGTATTTATTGCAAGTTGAAAAAAACGAAAAGGTCAAGTTAGTGCTGCTGCTGTTCCAAAAAAGGTCACGAGGTCAGAGTTGAAAGTTCTAAGTTCAGATTGAATCCGACCCTCCTCCCAGAAGGTCTCCAGGTAGTAAGGGAGCAGGGCTGCCCATTCTGTGTGGATCCTCTACGCTTGGGACCCCCCACAAGCTTGAAGAATAGTTTGGGGGTCCCCACAATGAAGCGCCAGTGAGATCACCCCCACTGCTGCCACCGCCGCCACCACTGCTCCACTGCCCAAGCCCTGTTGACCCACCAAAGAGATTCAAAGCAGGTCCAACTGGATCTGTCTGGTTCTGTCCTGTCTCCAGGGATTGCCAGCCTGCTGCGGGTGCACTCGGGGTTGCTGCAGGTGTAGGGGGCTGAGCTTGTGCCAAAAAGCGACTAACCTCCTCATCTGTGGCAAACTCAGCCAGGATGGTAGTGTTTCCCAACACACACCTACAAGGTAAGACATACATAAGAAAAAAGAATAATGGGAGCAAAAAGGTATGGGATTCAAAAAGCATAGGAACAACACTAACAGGTTGTCTAACCCAAAGCAGGTATCAGCTACACTGGTACAATCRAATAGAAACAGAAAACTTCAGCTGCTCTTGACAGTGAAACTCACTCAAAGCACAAGAACTTCCATTTTATAAGGGGAAGAAACAAAACAAAGCAAGATCACTCCAATCCCCTTGCCCCAATATTCAGTTATGCCTGAACAAAATCTCTGTAAATTTAAACTAGGGTCCTGAACATTACCACCAAGAGCAGGCAAATGCACGTAGTGACACCTTTCAAACAAAACAGAGGAAGAACAGGTTAAAAGCCTTTGAAATTCMGGAATTAGTATAATTTGAAGTTTTCACTGAGTTTAGGGGCTTACACCACCAACCCCTCATACCCCCCCGAAGTTTTTTGCCTCTAAACCTTGCTTACATGTGCAGTGCAGTCTGGGCCTTGGCCGCCTCCTGTTTGGTGTTATATCGGATGAGGGCGGTGCCCTGGGTCAGGTTCAGATGGAATGTCAGCAGTGGGCCATGCTGCATGCAGATCGTCCTCAAGGTTGACCCATCAATCTGAGGAAGAACAGCCACGATGAAACAGATGTTTGTAATTATTTCTCCAAACATATTTCAATCCTCATTTTGCCACACTAATTGAAAGATATTCTCTCTCAGAAAGAAAAACAAATGAAAGCAGTGGGAAATGGGCAAAGGTGACAGAATTTTCTTTTCAAACAGGAATTGATGCCTTGACTTCTCACAATTACATGGAGTTTGCTTTAGAATGRACTAATCTATCTTTCCTGTTCACATACACCATGAGTCCAGCCCTCCCTCTGTCACTAAGTTTCTTCCACTGTCACTATCCTTACATCRGCAGCTTTTCCATTAACTATATATAACTTGTACTTCTCACGATCTTCAGTCATCAGAATTTGTATCAAGAGAATGAGAATGTCTTAGTCTCCAGCTCTCTGATTTCAGCAGAATTTAGATAAACTAGTATTTAAAAGGTTTCTGCAAAACTGGAAATACCTCTACAATGAATTTCTAAAAAAGTTATTTTGTGCTTCTTTGTAGTTTATGAAACAGTCACAGAAAGAGTCAGTGATCTTCCTGCCAAACCCACCAATGTCCGTTCTGTCTGAACTAATGTTTTCACAGCAGTTGTTGCCTACGTTCTTTCTGCAGCAGGAACAGCTTGTTATTTACTTGCAGTAACAGCTGTTCTTCCAGGTGCTCTGTACGGACTGATTCCATTCTTGGAGTGCCACAGGAATGCGCACCCATGAATGGAATCTGTATGCGCAAATTACTTAAGAAAGTGTTACTTTCTTCCTTTTCTTTCCCCCCTATTTTAAAATACAGCTTCAAAGGAGGGAAAAGGAAATTATGTGGTGTCACAAACATGGTCAAAGTAAAAACAGACAACCTTGAAATGAACATAGCGTTCCTTCCAAGCCTAACCATTCTATGGATCTGAATCCCTCTGAACCTTTACATTCGCTTCCCTCTAGTGTACTGGCACACAAAAAAAAGAGAATCTGTGATGAGACAATTATGTTCCATTTCTCTTTCCTACTAACTCAAATGCCTCCAAAATACATGCTTCAATTAAGTAATTTCTAAAGAGGCATTAAAGTACTTTACACAAGCCAGACTTAGAACTACGCCTTTTCATCATACCATTTCTTCGTTCACATAAAGAAAAACGGTCTTTTCTATGGAAAGGAGCACAGTTTACCGTTTGGGGCAATCTGACGGAGAACTCCGTTTTTCCTTTCACATCAACCTTTTTTTTGACTGGAGAAGTACGGTGAATTATCCGGCTGAACAGAGGACTCTCTACCTAGCCCTCAGGGTGCTGCTGATAATCATACAGGCTTTTCCTAGCCCTTGAATACAGGACTAATTGGCAATGCTGAAACCAGGATTTCTACGGAATTCATTCTGAATGGCAGCAAGCTTTGAGAATACTTGAAGAAATAACCTAACAAGACTGGTTTTGGCAGGAGTGCTRGCAAAATTTTCTGGTTTCACTATGGAAACACTGAAGTGAAAATTGGCAGTTACATCAAATTTCTTACTGACAACATCCTGAAGTACGGCTATAAATCATTTCACAATATAGTAATGAAATTTACCCTCACTTCTAAGAAAAATCTCTGCAATAATTTTTTGTAACTCTTAAGTTAAGAAATATTTTAACAGTCACACAGCAAAACCTGAACATCTTAGTTAGCTGAGGAGATTACAACAGAAAACCCAGTCAGATTGCAGCTCAGCTTAGTAGAAATAAGTTACRTATGCTGACAAATCTGATGTTGTCTCATTTTATTCAAAGAGAAACTACTGAAGAATTCACAAATCCTCGCTAAAGCAAACAAGGTCCCAGAAACAACCACAGAAAATACCTGTGGAGTGAGATTGTGAAGAACCAGCCAGTAGCTAGGACGAACTGAGCCACCATCACTCCATGCAGATGCTGCAAAATTGTAAGACAGAGCAATCAAGACAGATTTGATAAAAGAAAAACCGTGTGTCTTTACAGTTATGTCTTTCAGAAAAAAACCACCAGTATCAGCCCTGTTAAATCTTCAGTCCTGGAAACAAAGCTAAACCTTTYCTGACATTTCACATCAAGATGCATTTTAGTAGAGCTTATTTTTGAGCAGTTTCCCACTCACAGCAGCATCTAGTCTTGAAAGGCCCCATGTAGCAGGTATTCTCTTCTGGTAACTTTCAGCCCTTCTTCACTCATTGTCTGCAGCAGGACCTGGGATTCCACCCCCCACCTGCCCAATTACTGACAGTAAATTTCCATTTGAAGAAGGAACTCTTTTTTCCTTTTACCAGACAACTGCAACTTTCTTTCCTCCAAACCACTGGTGCTGTAAAACACACTGATCAGGTCTGATCGGGGGTGTTACCAGCTGATTGTTCTCACCAGAGCCAAGCCTTGAGTCCTGTGCCCCCCAGCCCCTGACCGATCGGGGTGCTGTGCTGTTCCATGGAGATGATGGTTTGGGGTTGGTCAGGCCAGGAGGTGGGCGGGGCAGCCCTGTAGTGTTCCTTGAGGAAATATGGTTTTTCCACATCTTGTTGGAGAGATGAGTGGGATTGTGTCCTATGGGATCTGGGGACCATGTTGATTTGTAATCACTGAATTTTGCTAGAAGATTAAAGAAATTCCATGTATTAGAGAAACTTGTGAGATTAAAATTACCTGTCTTATCAAAGTAAACCTTTTGACTGCATTTATATTGGAGAAAAGCATGAAGCACAGAACCATATAATAGTTCTCATGCCAAAAAAAACCTTTAGTTAATCTTTTCTTATTTTATATTTGCTGAYAAGAAATAATATACCAAGGTTATTTGTGATAATATAGCTGAATGCAGTATGTTCCATCATTAATTAGATGAACAACAACTTTTATATCCACACTACATTTCATCTGAGAACCTGAGAATTTCTTACAAGTTTGGGCATTAGTGAACTTTAATGAAACTGAACCTTCTTCAAGTAAAAAAAATTGCAGAGAATGAAAGGAGTATTTACCATTCTTGGTCTACTAAGCTAATGTTATCTCCTAAAGATRTCCTCCATGCAAGATTAAAACTTTCTCATGAATCACAAATCTCGCAGTGTTGATACAAAAGTAACACACAAAGAAGGTTACTTAGCTGTGGACAGCTGGACTTTGAAACACTCCTCAAAACACCACTATTGGTCATGAATATTGTGGAGCTCTGCCTAAACCTTTTTTTTTTTTTTTTTTTTTTTTTAAAGGCAGATCACAAGTTCTCCCACAACTTCTGACACCAAGGGACATTTCAAAAGTCAAAACTCCTCAAAAATTCCTCAGTGTTCTGCAATGAGAACCAGCCAACACAGGCATGGTGATCTGGGAGAAAAAGGTGTGTCAGACTTTATCTTAATCATAACTCTCATGTATGTGTGTGCAAATATATGAATTTAATTCCAGTCACCAGCAGGCAGTGGGGGATTACTGATTTGAAACAAAGTGAAAAAAATACAGATTTACAATATGACAGTACCTCATAAAATAACACATCTGGAAAGCAAGACCATAAAGCTTTCAGCATGTATAAGCATGCTTTGATTTACAGMTCGATCTCTCTCTCTTCATGACACAGTAACAGTCACTAGAAGCATGTTTTAAGCACTAACCTCTGAAAGTGTATGGAAGCGCTTAAAACCCTGCTTTCACTAGACTCTAATTTGGAGACAGGTGAATTCTAAATCCCCAGCTCAGATGATCTGCTTTCTGACTGTAAAACACTCGTGTCTAAGTAGATGAAGAGAAGTTGGTATGTGGCAGTGGTCTCATTTCCTCAATTCCACTATGACTTTAGTTGTTGTTTTTTTTTTATTTCTTAGGTCTAGACAAAAATTAAGCAAAGGCAAGAAGGGGCTATGTGCCACTCCTTTCCTCAGGCTGTAACAGAGGAATCTTCTGTGTCACTAAAATGCCGCATACACAGATACTGCTTCAAACCAAAGTAACCTCACAAACTGGTGGCAGGAACTCAGTTTTTCTTAAGGACTAAAGAGTATTTTCAACACATTTTGTGAAGATGCTGAGGTAACACTTAAACACAGCTTTTATTCGGTATGATGACAAAAACCCAAAATTCAGGTCAGATGTAGCTCTYAGCTCTATTCATCACCTCTCCTATTCATATGCAATTCTTCATTTTCAAGTAATTACCAAGACAATGTCTTGAAGAAAAAACTCTGACATTTGCAAGAAGCTTAAAATTCAAATGGTTCATCTGGTGCAACTATTTCCAGCATTTTACTCAGAAGTCTGTGCAGAAACAGTTTTTTACCAGAAAGCTTTGGAGACCTTCTTACGAAGGAACTGAAACAGATATTTAAGTTTATATTTACAGGGCAACCACCAAAAGCCAGAGAACTAAAGTCCTTTCTCTGTCCAGATTTCAAGGAATGATGAGTGCCATAAAAGACAAGGCAAAAAAATKCCCTTCACAACACTCTCATGTTCTAAAGTTAAAATTAGGTCATTCACCTTATTAATACATTTAAAAGCATGTAYATTTTAAAAATTATGATGTCAACAGATTGTACATATACTGTTTTATCTTCCTTTTTGCACCTCTGGTTCCTACTGCTCTATTCTTTAACTTGCATAATATGCTGGTTTTGGCTGGGGTACYATCAATTTTCTCCATAGTACCTCATATGGGGCTGTGTTTTGGATTAGTGCTGGAAACAGTTGATAATGCAGATGATTTAGTTATACCGCTGAGTAGTGCTTACATAACATCAAGACYATTTCTTTTTCTCATATCCTCTACCAGCAGGAGGGAAGGGGGTGCACTAGAAGTTGGGAGGACACACAGCCAGGACAGCTGGCCCCAACTGTGCAAAGCGATATTCCATACCATATGGAGTCGTGCTCAGCATATAAAGGCTGGGGGAAGAAGAGGGAGGGGGTTCAGAGTTATGGTGTTTGTCTTCCCAAGTCACCATTACACATGAAGAACTAAATACTCCATATGGAAAAACCATGAGCTGCTAAGTGAAAAATGCTTTGCCTGGGTAAATTTCAGAGCCTGCATACCTGAAGTGCTATGAACGTTGGTGAAGGAATTGTCAGAGGCACTGTAGGGCCAGGCACCAGGTGAAGGCAGCGAGGTGTTGAGGGAAGAATTAGACCCTATCAAAAGAACAGAGAAAGAGTAGACCAAGTTCATGGAGTTTCTGTAACACTGTTGAACTTCAAGGAAGCCACAAGTGTATCAATGCCAGGCTTTCATGTGATTGCAGCCACAGTGCAAAGGCACACACATTCCTTCTCAGGCAAATGCAACAGACTGTTCGCCTGCTACAACTGGAACATCACAATAATCCCAAGTATCAGAGCGAGTTTAATAAATCACAGACCAGCTGTTMACTGTTTTACCTGTGGTGTTGTCCCGCAGAAGTTGGTGGTCAGTATCTACAATGGGAGATGTGGCTGTCCCCCCCAGCACACTTCCAGGGGTCACATAGGGGTCAGATTCAGGGTCAATGTTTTGTATACCTTTCCATGGCACTCCTGGTTGGAACTCTGGAACAGGAGAGAAAAAGGAATTAGATGCAATCAGGGAAACGTCATTTACCAGAAGTAAGTGCTGAAGGTATTTTGGGAGGGCAAACAATTGTCTTCCATATTGTTCCACATGGGAAAAATTTTAGAATTGTAACCTATTTCACAATTCCTCCCACAGCACTAGCTCTAATGTCTGAATACAATTCTACACTACAACAAAACTGGTACAAGTGCATCCAGTATCCCTTTAAGTGCTTCTGCTTTGATACATTCAGATGAGGTTTCAATAGTTTAAATGCATCCTATGTAAGATACTAGGTTTTGATTCTGTACAAATACTTTGTGTGTGTGTACAGAAGCCCTTCTCAAGGAAAGGCCACCTACCTTAGGATTCTGTTAACACATTTCACACCTCACACTGTAGGTACACACACAGACACTTTATACATTACCTATCAATACTGAGGTGAGATGCCTTGTGGTTAAAGTAATGTATACACTCATTGACATTCTTCATGCTTCACAATGAGATGGGATATACTTATCATGCTTTAGTTTCAACTATAGCTCCAGACATGCCAGAATTTCAAGACAACAGGATGAATTATATTAAATATGGACACACAAAGACTCCAGTTACTGCAAGAAAGATCAGTAACTCAGTTCCTTCAATGAATAAAGTGCTGTGGTGAGTTCTGGAAACAGTGGTGAAAAAGTAAAACTGACAAACACAAAAACAAGTAAAGAAGCTTCATATACTATATGACAATTCGTGAGAAGAATGCCAAGGTGGCAGAATCATCCCTTGCAGATACAAGTCCAGGATACAGAATTCCCAACCCAAATTTCTGAAATAATAGAATATTTGAGCATAATTAAAGATCCATTATTAAAAGCAGGATCCAAGATATGCTGTCTAGAATGAAGCCATGTAGGACAAATCCAGCATGGAAAGGTTCATTTCAGTAACCTTTGTAATGAAGAAGTACAATCAACTATGACTATCACAGACAATTAGAGAAGAAAATATCACAGCACTTGTTCAAGCAATTGCCACAAAAAGGGCAGTTTTAGACRGGGATAATGCATGGGAGAATCTGAGACAAGACAAAAGAAATAATCCCCGGGATCAGAACTGTGGTCCATCTATTCCAGTATTTTGCTAACAGTAGTAGGAGATATACTGGTAAGGGACAGAACACAAACCTGGCCATGATCTGGGGACTACTGGCCTCACACTCTCCCAGTATCCACAATCATCCTAAGATGACAGACATACCCACTATCTGCTAGCACAAGCTTGTGAAATTGTTTTTCCATCAGTTTATTCAATCACTGTTTCAATTGGCTAGTATCATGTCTCAAGAAGCTCTGAAAGCAACAMAACCCAGAAGTTCACCACTCCTGACAGAAAGAAAGCTCCCATCTATTTAAAATTTTATGTCCTCTTAATTTCAGTATTTGCATCATGATTCCAGCATTGCAAGAGTCACAGAATTACAATTCTGAATTAAGCTTGTTCACTGATATATAAAGTCATGAAGGCACTGACAACTCCCAATCTTTAGTAACTCAACAAAAGAATCCAGATATACTTCTAACACTATGAGCAATCAACACTGCACCAAGGAAGGGCTCTGCTCAGCTATGGCCAAAATACTGCCACCCCCTGACAATCAGGACCACCTCATTAAGGAAAAAGCAATACAGCTGACAGTCTACTCAAAAAACCTTTCTTCTGAGACAAAGAAACCATGAACATAGATTAGAACCTGGAAATCAGAACTTGTTTGGAGAGAAAAAAAAAGGTCCAAGTTTACTATCTGTAAAGATTCTGAGAATTGGTGAGACTGAAAGCTGAGTGCACAGAAAGTTCTAATAAAAAGGTTAATGAATATACAAACAAGGCTCCAAGGATCAGGCATATTATTGCTTATGAACACATTCACTCATCAAYGTAACCCTGGTCTGAAAAAGCATTTCCTTGAACTTCAGTATACTGACAAATTTCCAAACTTTCCTTTGGGGCTGATAGTTATTATCATGCACATTCACCGGTCCTTGTCTACAGACATGCTCTTTTATTTCTAGACAGAAAAAAAGACATGATATGTGAAAGATCCGCTCAAGAAATTCAAACATGAGATTATTGTGAAAACCATGACAGACCCATCCAGGCCAGTTTGCCTGAAGCATGTCTGATCTTGAATGGGAAAATTACAGTCTAGTATTACCTAAGTATGCAAGTCTGCAACATAACCAAAAGACATAGTTCTCACMAATGCAGCAAAACTTGCTCTCACCTCCAGCTGTGATATCAGTTTGATTGTGCACCACTTCATTTATCTTTGTGCTGAACAATACTGCTCTCTTGAACGGCAGAATTTCTGCAGCGGATGGCATTTAGGAGGAAAACGCGAAAGGTGTAGTCAGGGTGAATGCCGAGTGATCACTATTTTCATTCAAAGGAAAAAGGCACCTATTTCAAGAGGTTTTCTCTTGTAAACTCATTTTTGTTATCTTGTTTTCCAACACTGGAGGAAGAATTCTACCTCCATGCCAGGAACATGGCGGACACCAACTACAAGCATGTAGAGAAGGACCTAGAATGTATAGTCATTTCAGGTCTTCATTCTTCATCAGTGGTGTTGATAAGGTAGATCATGGTATCAGTTTTCCCTCTCAATGAAGTCCATAAGGTAGACAGACTATGAGATAGCTCAATTGCCTGATGGTTATAGAACCACTGGAACTTGTCCCAGCAGCCTATGGATCTCGCAAGAATGGAACAGCAATAGAGAAATAACTGAATAAAACCAAAACCCAGGATCTGTTACATGACACCTGCAATCATAGTCTTGGGCTACTGGCACAAGAAATTAGTGATGCTACTGAGGATCTCAGTGGAAGTCTATGCTAAGAATTTGTGAACTTCACTTACTGTCTCACTGTGGTGTGGCAGTCAGCAACAAAAAAATTTACTTGTCACTGGCAATGGAACTGCAGGTATCACTAAAGAAGCTCTACAGTATCAACAAGAGGCAAAGTGTAGCCATCCAGTTCTTCACTTCTGTAACAGTTTTGGTACCAAGAATCAGGCCAAAGCGAGTGGCTGCTCAAAAACTTGGAAACACAGCAGAGCTGGTCCTCACAGATCTCTCATAACATTTCAAGTGGCACTGCTTATTATTATTTCATTGGAGAATGGTGACTAAGGGAACAAGTTCAGCAACAATGAGTCTGTGAAAGAGGTCTGRTAAAAGATCACATTTTGGGAGTTTCTAGCATTAAGAACAGCAACTCCAATCCAAAAAAAATCTTTGTATTTAACAACCAGGCTGACAGAAGTATAACACAAATACACCTGTACAGAGACCAGTGAGCAGAAGGAAAACTTGTGGATGTGCAGATGTTTTTGAGATAACTAATTCTTTAAGTCTGTTAGCTCATCAGGTGGTATTTGCTGGAGTTAGACACTGAGGACTTCCTGCACAAAAACCTTCAACTACATTTTCTGGATTTCCTGCAGTTGTATGTGTCACACAGATTCGTAAGCTTTCTGATGCAAAGTGGTACTGCTTTATCCAAGGGATATACTTGGACTTTTATTTTTTTTGTGCTTGAGGGGATACACAGYAGAGAGTTTGCAATTAGTAACGTTTTCCTGGAATGGAACAATCTTCCAGACCAGAGAAAAATCACRGCATCCACTATTGGCTGAAGAGCATCAGGGATTAATCTGCGCAAATTCAAAGACACCACTGTGTTTAAATGAATGTTTTATATAGAAAACTGTGTGCGTATTCAAATAAATACATACTTTTCCTAGAAAGTTCTCTAGCAGAAACAAAATTCTGCCAGCGAAACTAAGAAACTTAAAAAATGTGCAACAGACTGTCATTCCAAAAGCAAGAGACTTCTACTCAATCCACAAGATTCCTTATCATGACTGAAGCTTTGCAACAGCCTTTATGCAACATGAACAGAGGTGAACCACAGCAGCATGGTGTTTCCATTATCACAAAAAAACCTGTTACTTCACATCTTTTTCTTTCTTATTCCACACTATCAATAATAAGAATTTTACACTCTGTGTGAGCCTAACACAGCACAAATAAGGAATCAATACAAAAGAAGGGAGATGGTGTTGGGTATTCTATGAAAACATGTTTTCAAGAAAATTTCTGTGAATGTACACTCACAAAACCACAGATGATATGAGTTCACCCAACAAAATCCAAACTTTTCAGGCAGTTCAGCCATTAGTTCCTATTTAGCCCGGAGTTTTTTTTTTACTGGAAATTCAATGCTAACGTTCTAACTTAATATGGAAGAAATTTCAAAAACAAGATAGGTCAAGCCACACAACTATTTTCTTTGCAGTGGTTATTTAAGTAAGTATGGTGAGGTCCAACACATCTACCCTAAAGCAAAGACATAACCCCTGCCCTTATGTAATACCTGGAGGCCAGCTGGCATTGCTGGATTTACTTCCGATCTTGTTTGTTGGTGGAGATTTGGCAGGTAACCAACTATCACCAGCAGGGCCTGCATGGCTGCTGAGTGGGTCGCTCTGGATAATGTCAAACTGGTTGTAGGGCGATCCTCCACGAGTCTTTCCAGGGGGCACTATTGCACCTGACGCATTAAAAACACACATTTACACTTGGGAAAGATTGGGATCTTTAGGAGTACGATACACGAAAACAAAAATATTTAGGACACATCCTGGTGAGGCAAGACATAGTTTCATCTAAGCTATTTCATCTCAGGCAAGATGATCCTACAAGGGCATTCCCAAAATTCCCCTTCTCACCATTTTTGTGCATATTGGCATCTTGTGAAGCCACAGAGGGCAGCCCTTCCATCATAGTCCACTGCTTAAAGCGGGATTCTGTTCCAGCCTCTTTCCCTCCCACCATGCCATAATCCATGCCACTTGAGCCAAAGCCTGTGAAACAAACAAACAAAACTCCACTGTCATTTGCTGGTTAGTTTTTTTTTTTTTTTTTTTT
>NW_026623249.1:3283089-3552769 GCF_030028575.1 Malurus melanocephalus | reverse complement strand
AAAAAAAAAAAAAATCAACAACAACTAAGGGTATGTTCAAGGGGCATCTTCCAAAGATGTGTGCTAGCTCAGTATGCCAAGATTCGCWTTCTTCTTATATTGGTCTTCTTCTCATGTAATGAAAAACAATGCAATTTGATTTGAAGCTGATACTRTCATAAACTTTGCTCTAATGCTTATACACAAATTACTCATTTCTGGACCCAGACATAAGCGGCTAATATAATTGCCATATTAATAATATGGAAGCTACAGGCAATGCAACAAACCTTCCACAGACCACTTACCACCTGAACCATATCCAGGTATTTGCCCTTTGGTCTGTAAATCTGAGAGACCCACATTCAGAGGGTTCGGTACCATGCTGTCCAAATGTGGCTTAGGCCCAACAGGGTGGGATGGTGAATGCTTCATGCCAGGCTGCCTCTGCTGCTGCTGCTGGAGGGCACTCACCATACGAGCAATCTGCAAACAAAAATAACCAAAGTTCATCTATACTATACTGTAACACAAAATTACTGTAAACATGAAGAAACTGTGACTTGGAAGAGATCCAAAAGACCCCGCTCTCCAGAAAGTACAATATGAAGAGAGCAAATAACATTATTAAAGCCAGCACCATCTCTACTGTAGACTGCATTTCTTCAGAACACTTTATACTTCACATAATTGACAAAGACAGTGCCACACACCTGTTGCTCCTGCTGTTGTCGCACAGCTTGAGATAACTTTCTCTGGCTCTGTAACAGCTGTTGCTGCTGCTGCTGCTGAAGGAGGAGCTGACATGCCTACAAGGTAAGTGGGGGCGGAAAGAGTGAAAATACAGAGCTCATCAAGTGAAATATAATTGCCAGGAACTATTCACTAGCAAATGCCTCGCTCAGAAWTTAGGTAAACTTTCTCATTCCACTCACTCAAATAAAATGACAATGAACGCATTAGAAGAATACCACATCCTTCACTTGTTTCTAATTTAACATTGTGTAACAGAATCACTCGTACCTACTTTATTACCATCACTATGACTACAAGGCTGAAGAAAACTTCATTTACAATCAACAAACAGCTGCTTTCTGTACAAAAACATGGTTTAGAGTCATTACTAACCCACAGCAATCCACAATAATTACATAGGCCCATTTGGTTTATCTGCTGCCTTCTACAAAGACTTTACTACCGCGCACAGCAAACAGGGAATACTTGTACAAAAATAACATCAGTAGWATAAAACAGAATTAGAATAAGCATAATAAGAAGTCTGTAAACAGTCTTGTCTCACAAGATTACTAGCTACTTACTAATTGAAACTGGGGAATCTGTGGAAGCTGGCTCAGCATGGCAATCTGTTGTGGAGAAAGCTGGGGGCCCATGTTGAAAAGACCAGGATTCAAGCCACTGTTGGGAAACTGTTTGAGCATGGAGGCCGAAACCTGCATGGAAACCAGTTACATACCCTGAATGCATTGCTATGAGGAAAAGATGATGAAGTAGAAGTATTTTTATAAAGGAACAACTATGACACCAGTCTTCGATGGTGCTCTGGGAAAGACAATACAGATTCATTAACACATCACATTTAAACATGCACAATCTGTAACTTGGGCAGAATGAATACCTCACTTGATTGACAGTATACAGTATTACATGTGCAGATGCAGACACACACACAAAGGTTCCTCCCCCAACCAATCACGTGCAGAAGACTGCACTAAATTTAAATGCTGATAYATATGCAGCTAACCAGTAACCACAGTACTGCATTATCGCATTAAAAATGTACTGCTTGGCAAGGGTAAAGAAAGGCATTCAGGCAGTCACTGGAGCAAAGAAACAGTGTCTCACAGAAAGAGTTAATCTCTTCATACCCTGAATAAGATATAGTAAAAGACAGGAGTAGGTGGAGAAGAATCCCCCCATTTCTCCCTGCATTATTTGAGTTACACAAGTACAATTCAAGARAATCTCAAGAATTGCTCACCAAGTCCAAAGCAAAAGGTAAAATTKTACATTTGGAGACCCTGAGATCCTAAGATTAAGTTCTGCAATGTAAATGTAACATGTTCATTAAACCTCTCTTTTGGGGGGGACAGGAAGCACAGGACAAGACTACTTAAAAAATTAAGCAACCTGTCACACTTAGAAACACTTTAAGCTTTCACATTTATTTGGTTTTATAAAAAATATTTSGCAAAAGCCTGTATAAGACATAGGATTCCCAAATCCATTTTTGAGGTTTAAAAATACTGGTAGCGAGCATTCACCATCAACTGCCTTGGAATAAGATACGCTAATCCTTCTGCACTGAGTTTTATGAACTTCCACTACGAATTTTAATGGTTTCACCTTATTCAGTATTTCCATTTTTCTTAACATCATGTTGAGACTAAGACAGGTGTATAAGTAACCTCAGTGATGCGCTCTGAAGGCTGTAGCTCTACTTTAACAAGTAATCAGTTGCTATAAATTCCTTACCTGGGGAGAAAGGAATTGGGGAGGCACTTGAGCCCGGATATTGGGGGAAGGATTTAGTGGCTGCACTGGTGTGTGCATGCCCCTCGATTGTGCTGTGCTGTTTCCAAACAAACCATGATTGCCACCCTATAAAATTAAAGCAGTAGTGAGAAGATGAATCTTGCAGGATAATGGATTACTATGCTAGTAACTACATTTCAGTAACAATGACCCAATCTGACTTAAACAGAGTTCCTGTAGAACTACAAATGTTTGTCTAAAACCAGTAATATTCTACTGGRTTAAAAAGATTGTACTACATTTTTGAGATGCAGGTTGTTTCTCCTCTAACACTGAAGGATCATGCTTATCTACTTACTTCAAAGCACATGACAAACCTAATGTTTTAATATTTTGCACTTTACATATTGGGATAGGGAAACTTGGAGTACAAACAACAAACTATCTGCTCCATTCCATTAGCTTAAAAGTATGGCAAGACTGTCAACAAAAATTCTGGTCCCCAATTTTAGGGAAGAYAGATACTTCTCCTGAGTAAATTGTTGAGATTTCACTCCTAAGGCTATTATTTTCTCTGCAGGTCTTTCACTAAATGAAATTTGAATTCTAAAATAGTATTAACATTTTCCTTCTGCTATGAAAACTTCAACATTCAGGATTTGGATATTTTCCTTCCTCTTTTCTCCCACTAAATTTGAAGAAAATTTTCATGTGAAAAAAAAAAAGGTGGGTATTTTCTTTTAGTGATTTATTTTCTAACACAAGAATACTTGCTGTTTTTTAATGAGAAGAATTTATTGGTTTATAAGCAACTTCTGTAATAATGCATGAAAAAGACCAAAGAAGATCTGTGATTACGTTTCACAGTTTCTGCCTCTTGAGGAGAGTTTTTTGGYACCATTTTTCAAAAAAAGTGACAACAGATGTTATGAACAGTCCCTACTCTAATGGTCACACTCTCTTGCTCTCTCAAAGCTGAAGCTCATATTCCAAGGCACCCTAATGAGCATGATTTTGTCCTTTCAGTTTCAAGAACCTAAGAATTTCTCATCTCCTGCTGTAGATCAGCATGTCTGTGACCCTCAGAAACCTGAGGTTCTCAAGAGTGTACTTTCCACTTCTCAGTCATCATTTCCCATTCTGCCTGTCCATGGCAGCAATGCTGCACCCAATGTAAATTCATCATTCTTCCAATGATAACTAAAAAGTTTCCTTTCCTTATATACCAGAATTTCATAAATCCTACCATAATACAGTGCATAATACTCCTACCATAACACTGTGCATCCTCTGCTATCCTTTTGCTCAAACACAAGTCTCTCCTCCTGCTTTTATACCAGCAGCACTACAGATTGTCTCATTCACTTGCATCCCCCTTCACTAAAAGTATCTTCTCCTTCAGAAGCAACTCCTGAGCATACAGAAAGACAAACAAAAAGCCCCAAAAGACAAGAGGCTTTATTCTGGAAAGAGCCAGGTGGAGTCAACTACACATTAAAATTTTTGAGAGGCCTCGAAGCTACCATTACACTTTCAGCCCTCTCTATAACTCTACAGAGTTCTGGACACTGAGATCAACATCATGCCTGCAAATTTTGGACTTAATATGATGCCCAACACTGTGTTACATAGAAACAGAAAGACAACACAAAGAAACACCGTCATGCTAGGCATGTGACTACATAAGCTGCAATAATTAGATACTATTCTTTAATTTCCTAGCATTCCCAACACAATTCTTTCAGGAATAATGCAAAACATAACAGCCAGAAATTCTTCCAAACTGCAATTAATCACTTAATTCCTTCCCCACCATTTCCTGTTCATAAAAATATTGCTACTTCAAAAGTTTTTAAAGGCTACTAAATCAATCCTTACTTTGGACTGTGAGGAAGGGAGAAGGGAACAGGCATAATGCTAAATCACTGCAACTTTTTACAGGCACATTTCTACATACAAGGTCATTGAGCAGAGTCTGAAAAGATTCACTGTTGGGGTTGATGAGGCATATCAACTGCCTCTAACTGGGTATTAAACCAGCAATTAAAATAAAGGCTGCCACTAACTTCTTGACTTCTGAAAAGCACATCTGCCTGCTGTTGCACTGTGATTTAGGAAAAGGCCAACAAAACCAGACAGAGTACATTTCTGAGGCTACAAACCAAAGTGGCCTTATTCTCAATAGCCTGATACAGCTGAAATTTCCATTAACAGTATTAATCTATTCAGCAGGAAAACAAATGTAAGCAACCAACTAACCAGGATTAAGCCCAGGTTGCAGCCTTATTACAAYGCATCTTATAAGGTGGCCTGCTTACTTGTCTAGCAGCGAAGTTTTGGGGACTGAGCCCTGAGCCGATTGCCCCAAGGCCGACGTTGGATAGTGTGGAACCAGAGGGAGACAGCTTGTAGCTGGGAGAAGGGGAGAAGGGAGAGCAGGGAGCCTCATCCCCAAGGCACCCATCTTGATTGGAGAAAGGCAAAGTCAGCTGAAGCAGCAGTTAGCAGGAGTTGGTTAGTGAAGCAACAGAACGCAAGAGGAGAGAAAGAGGGACGGTGAGTGACTAGGAAGAAGCAAAGTTAATTTGTAATAGCAGTTACAAGGACAAAATTTCTGATTCAAATGATCACTTGACATTTAAGATTTTGGTCCAAAGAGATAATTGATAAATTCTTACGTTTTGTTTTTAAAACCTCATTTTGAACTCTCACAAAATTAGTTTCTGATAGTGGCTRTTACCACTACAGAAACAAATAAATCTTGAATAAATTCCTAATCTTAGCACACACCTACCAGAATAATTTGTTAGGAAATGCATTAGCTTTACTCATGGTATTTAATAATTATGCCACCTGAGGGAGTTGACAAAACTGTTATTTGGCTTATTACACCAAAACGGAGGAGTTAAAAAATTCCTTGACAGTTAACACGCCTTCAGAATTTTTAAACCAAATTTATTTTYCTTATTACATGTGATAAACTGTATTTTAAAAATACACTGCCAGAGCATTCTGAATCTACTGGACRCTCTCCAATTCATAATGTGAAGTAATTAATATTTGATAATAACAGTGAAAGCTTCTCTTCAAAACAGGCAAGAACATGAAAGAAACACTACCATAACATACAACAGACATGTCACAGAGAAACAGATGTCATACAGAGAAGCTTACAGTACACGACATACAGTATAATAGGTTATGGAATTTAGAAAGGGTATTTCCAATAAATGTCAGGCATGAAGGAAGAAAAAAAYGTGAAAGACTTTGATTACTTATATTTACTTAGGTCTAAACCAATTTTTTAGAGTAGATGACTGCAGTGAGAAGCCAAAAAAATCATCAAGATGAAACCTAAAATGAAATTCATTGCTACCAGCAGTTTACCCTTCCAAGCAAAAAGGAAAAAAAAAAAGGAATTTCCATCCACATCATAAGCAGTCTATTCTAGAATAAAAAGCCTCATTCTCCCCAATTTAGTTTGTCTATGCACACCTGACACCTGTTTTATACACACATTCAGTCTACAAATGTAACTCCCCCATACCTTTTATTACTGAGCTCATTCAGGGTTATTGAATTTTTAGCACCTCCAGAGAAGTAGGGTAAAAACTGGGACCTTGAACATAGAAGTTGATATTAATTTATCTAAAGATACTTCTCTTACCTTYTCAAAATAAGGCCCACTCTCTGTGGTTCCCATGTCTTTGGAATTAGGTGGACGGAACCCAGATCGATCCTTTCTCATCATGTCATTAAAATCCCCGAGATTCATAGCTCGTTTATCTACCTCAAACTTCTTATCTGGGAGACCACCTGTAAAAAAAGARGAAATTAGTGCAAATAATCTCTACTGTGTTTCATGACAGCAAGTTCACAATCAAAGAAATAATCTTTAAGATCAGGGCATAAATTACATCTGTCTTAATAATTTAGCGTATCTACAGCTGGTATTAAAACTGTTGAAAAATTAATGTAGGAAGTTTCATTTAACACTGAACAAACCAATTTACATTGCAGAGTTTAATGTGAAGCATTTCTCACCATTTATGTACAGATATAAATATATGCATTTAAATTAATTATAGTAATCAATACCTAGTTCTCTGTCTTCCAAAATCAGCATGTAGGTCTTCAGTATGTAGAAAGACCACTATTTAAGTTCCCTATGCATTCTATTTAGAATTATTCTACTTCTTTACGGGGTTTGACATTGAGAAATTCTCTGAGGTACTTCGAAAAATTTGGTCACATGCACATAATTCAGTCAAAAGTCTCCCACAGTCACAAGGGATCAACTAGTATATTGTAACTTCAGACAGACAACCCATCTCCCTCAGCCTGTGCACAATAACAACCACTAACAGAGACACTTCTCAGACACCCCTGAAGACTCTTGCCATTGTTTAGTAAGTAATCTGGTAGAGGATGAGGAGATGTTGTAACAGATGACCAAACTGAAACAACACAGTGAAAAAGACATGAGCTTTCTCTACAAGCTTTACCATCAACCAAGCGCTGACCAGAAGCTACMTTACATACTGAACTACTACCAAGGAACAATTTCTTTGGTCATATGTGGCACCTGTAAGCTATCAGATGAATACTGTTATGTCAAACTAGATGGAAAACTTCTTCATTTTAAAATACGGATGTGATAGCTTTACTGGTATTTTTTAGATTTAAAGAATACTGTTTAGTTAGAAGCACAGATGGCGTTTCCAATAACCATTTTAAAGACATGTCAGTACAATTAACAAGAAAATCTATTACTTTTCCAAAGGAAGTTAGTGATAGATAACCTACCCTACCACTGACAAAACACTAAACCTTTATCAAACAGAGCAGACAGATGGTCACTCTAATACCTTCAAAACAGTGTTCCTTGAAAAAGCTGCTCAAATACAGCATCTCTTCTTAATGTCCAATGCCAATGTATTAATATTCATAGCTATGCTACTGCCAAGAAGCTATGAATCTGACCACTAATTACATGGGTTTTTCTTACCCGAACAGCTTTTAAAGTTGATCCAGTTTCATCTTCTCAGATGTGTTCAATACCATTTATCACAAAACAGATGACAAATCACCTACCTATCTTAGCTTGTAACTGGAGTCATACTGACCTGGATGAGCTCATGATTCTCTGATAGCTTTTTAACACATCCTGAAAAACTACAGCTGGCTCTGCAAAGTCACACACAGCTCAATGCTGGCAATACCTACATCAAACCACTGCACACAATGCCAGCAATGTGCTACCAAAAGGCTCATGTGCTTTAATTCCACACCGGAAGCACTGGCCATTAGCTGCTTGAAAAGAAACTGAAAGCGAGGCAATAGTTGCATCACTGTCTGAAATGAAACTGGGTCAATGCCAACACAAGATGACTAAGCCACAGAAAAACCCTTCTGTCTCTCTGGTTATCCTGATGATCCAATCAACTCCTCAAACATTACTGAATGATGCCTTGTAAAACACACAGAGCATTAAAAGAGCACATTTGAACGCTTCAAGTACAGATATGCATGTCACTTAGTGCCGAGGCAGCTGCTTAAACCTCAATATAAACAAAGGCCACACTGGGAGAGATGAATGCATTCCTTTATCCCATTCACAGAAAATCCTAAGGCAACCTTGAAACCTGTTCGTGTGAGTCCTGTCTTTTGCACTTGTCAACTAAAGTTATAAATAATGCAGGCTGTCAAAGAATAGCTTTACCTTATGTAATACAAGGCAACTGTTAAAATCTGAAAAGTTTGAACTACCCTCTGCAGTAGGCAAAAACACTTGTACATGAATAAACATGAATCCCCAAACTCTCCACATGCAGAAACATAGAACAGGTCATAAGTTCAGCCATCTTCATAAAAGAAGACCCTATCCGTTCACAGATTTTTCTATTAACAGTTGTGAAAAATGCTGTGAAAAATCAAACAAAGGCTTGTAAGATGACATAAACGCCCTAGTGCAGGAAAGCTTCTTTGAAGTATATCTCTCCCACTGTATGTATAGAGCTTAAAAACAAAAAAGAAGGRAAAAAAATCTGAATTCCATGCAAAATTATATAATATGATACTGCATTGGGAAGTAGGAGACAGAAATTGCTGCTGAGCAAAGTTACCCAAAACATTTGCCAACAAGAGACTCCATATGGTGAAAATAGATAAAACCACTGGGGTAACCCAAATGGAGAAAACCATTTGAAACCCTCTCTGCTCGACCACAAAAACATTTTAAAGATACTGATTTTATACCTTTGCCTTAAATTAACATCATGCAAGCCTATTGAGCTAGCACATGTGCTTAGATATTGAGGTTTCATCTTAATGCTACATCAAGTTACAGCTTTGTACTGCATTTACAATAGCCAGCTGCATGAATTACATTTGAGTAATTAGAAATTTTGTCTTAATTTCTCARTATTTACAGGCAGTTTGAGAATTTCCTGATCTGCAGAGGGTTTAACTAATATATTAAAAAAGACACAAAGGTGACTGCCAAACAGAGGAAAGGAAAATAGAAAATATGAAGTGGTTCTGACAAACTACTTTACTGTAGCAAAGTTCCTACCTCAGAACTTAGAGAACAGWAGATATTTCAATAGGAAAAAGAAGTTATATCCTATTTTCAAAGTAGACAAGCTATCTATTAAAGAGATTTGATAGAAAAAGAAGTACATTTGCCACAGGCATATTATTGATCCATTTCTTTTTTGTCTTGGTCAGTAAATAAAAGTATTGCTCTAGYACTTGAAATGAAGGGAACACACTCTTCAAACAAGGAGACTGAGACCAGCGGGGTGACAGTGCATGATGGTTAGAGCCAAGGTACTCCAAGCATACCAAAGCCAAAGTTTTCTTTGACATAGGTGGTCTCCAAGCAAAAATTTAACTCTGTGGATTTATATGCAAATCAGGAAAATATGCTGCCAGTTATCCGCCAGAAAAACCTGGTATGCTGTAATCTTGACTGAAAACCAGTTGAAGAACAAGCCTATCTCATAACTAAGTTCAATTCTGGAAAAAAAGAACTACTGAATCCTCTATGAAGTGTTATAGACATTTTAAGACTGCAATGGATTCTTAGCTGAGAGACACTGCATCTGTCTAGATTGCRTAAGAATACTAAATCCAGAACTGGTATTAGATGCAAGTAAGTCCTGACTACCACAGCTCTACCTTTGATACCACACAGCCCATGATGCTTAAGCTCTGTAGTCATTGAGGTGAAGCTATCCAGAATATAAAATCTACTAGAAAAAGTAGAAAAGTAATTTGTAATAGCCTGAGGGAAGCAACTGAAGAAAACAATAATAGAAGATAATTCTTCCCCCTCACATCACCTCCAGGAAGCTGTAGTAAATGGGATGTCCTACTGACATGAGGGAAAACAGTCCTCTTCCACCAAATGAAGAAGATTTTCACTTTCTTGGAACAGTAGCAATAAATACMAACTACAAAGATTAAAAGGGTCTTAAAAGATGCCTCTGCCCCTGCTCTGCTCTGTAGAGGTATACATCCCAATCTTGCACATTAGAGTCAAAGCTTACAGACAAGACAGAGGATACTTTTTACTCTACCCTGCTATTATCAAGTGTGCTAAAAGTAAGGATCAAACCCTCCCAAAGTACAGCATGTCATTCTCATAAAAATGCTACACGAGATCTCACATTTCAAATTCATTGAAATAAAAACATACGCACCTACAGACAAGTCCATCTTACTGACTGGAATGTCGTCGGTTTGACTCTGGGGGTAAAAAACAAAACAATTCAGTTCTGACTTCTATGCAATGCTGAGAAGTATTTCAGAAAGGTGGAATGCAGGAAGAACATGCTTGTGCCAATGAAAGTCTTACCTTAAACTAAAATTGAACACAAGGATTTCTGAACTCATCCCAAACACACCTTGCCTCAAGCCCCTAAAGCTGTGCGTGGCAAGTTTACCCATGTGAAACCATACACATGAAAGCTTGTGACTGAGAAAGATGGACACAGAGCCACTCCATGAAATTAACCTCTGTCCTTGTGTTCCAGTGGTTGAGGGACAAAGCACTGAAAATAATGGCCAAAATGATAGCTCATCCTCATTGTCTGTCATGCCATCAAATCTAGAAAMGTGCTGCCATGGGATTCTTCAGTTGGCAATCTGGAACAGGGTGTTCCCATAGCTTTCAGAAGAATCTACAATCTAGCAAACTGAATTAGCGCTAGGGAGCTAAAAGATGTTGCAAACTAATCCTAATCATGTCAGTGACAACTTGTGCAGCTCTGAACTTTTGACACAAACTCAGTATTGTTATCTTTTGCTAGCCAGCAGTAYATACTACTCCTGCTTCACAGGATGACAACTGGCACAAAAGTCTGCAAAATACTTTACAAATCAGCTTGTCAGAAGTTCCTAAAAGAATTATACATAATGATTTTTTAAATACTTCCCTACAGCTCTTTTTCTCAATGATGTGGTATTTATTTATTCACTTCACCAAGCAATCTGTACTTTTGGATTCATAACGAGCCCTTTTTGTTCTAAAAAGACCCTGCTGCATAGTACTTCAAATGTAAGTTCAGCCAAGACAGACACAAGGCTGTAAATCTCCTTTTCTGATAGGTGGCGGAGATTCAGAATGAATACCTTGGACTAATGACAGATGTCTGACACTACAGGCAGAAACCTCTATCTCGTGTGCTCTAGACAGCATGCTGTGAAAATAAAATTAAAAAACCCCAAACCAAAGCAACAACAAAAAACACCTCACACCAAAAAACAACCCCCCAATAATAAAAATAAACAAAACAAAAAACCACACATCCCCATTCCAAACCTATTACTTGCAAAGAAATTGCAACCTCAGAATAAGAGCTATCATAGAGTAACTGGAAGAATCAGAGTTGATTTTTTCTGAGGAGCTGTTCTGAGCCAGTTATTACAGGTATTATGATCAATATGCCAGCACAGCAAATGCAGATAAATAATTGTGAAACAGCTCATCTTCTGACTTAAAGCTTACAGCTTTTTCACGAAGCTGGACTTCCTTTTTAAAAAAATTTACTTACTAGCAAGCCCATATTTGAAAACTGTTTGGATAAAGGGTTCATCCACGAATCACTATTTCCTCCTTTTAATGCGCACTGAAGAAAAAAAAGAAAGACAAAAATTTTTAAAAAAAACCTTTTGATTTCTTAAATTTTCTTTTATCCTTGAAATACGCAAAATGAAAATTCTGGTATCAAGAAATTAAATCTCCTGAAAAAAATTACTGAAAGTATTTGCATGTTTGGAAGCATTTACCAAATATTCTGTCTCATACAATTGCTCACTGTTAGTATTCCAAACTGGTTGAACWTTGTCATGTACAATGTTTATCACACCTTCAGTTTCATTCTGCAACCTGGAAAACTTTGTGAACATTGTTTATTTTTTCCCTCTGTTACTGTTTAATACATTTTTCAATCCAGTGTATACAGAGGTAGACTTCTCCTTTGGCTTTCTTCCTTTCAGCATGGTGTCTCTTGCACTGGCACTGTGCGGACCAGGCGCTCTCTTTGGCCTTAGTGTAATTTACAGATTATCAAAACCGACACTAACACAGTTCAACAGTGAAGAAATCTTTCAGTTGTTTTGTTGGTTAAAATAAAAAAATCTTTAAGTGAGAAAAAAGTCCCTGAGAATAATTTCTGCAAAATAGGATTGTAAAACTCCCTACCATGTCGCAACAGTGTTTCCACATCCTAGGAAACTGCTTTGCCTTGCCTTTTGCATCTGCCCTACCTATTTCATGAGGAGCATTGTCCTTCTAATATTAATACAGTTACAAATGTTACTGTACTGGAGAACTTTMGTGCAAAAAAGTCTTAGAAATTTACTCAGGACTAAAGCCAAGCTGCTGCTCCTGTTTGAGGCTGAATGTCRACAACAACAAACCTAAGTCAGACATAAATCCAACAGYTGTTAGAAATAAGAAGCGCATGTGCCAAAGGGACTGTGGAATCCAAACTTCGGTAAGCTACGCAAGAACAACAGCAGCAGCCTAGGGCAGAAAGATGCGTCAGCAAGAGAAGAGAAATAGTCTTGGGATACTTATTTTCATTCATTAATGGCTCTTCAGCTTACAAATCAAAGTAACTTGACACCTACTGGAAGATTTATTAGTCATAACAGGTGTAATATATCAAAGCAAATCCAAAATCCTCCTTTTTTTTTATACAATTTTAAGAGGCACCTTTCYGTAACTCTGCAAAACCTTCTTAAAAAAGTAACTACATAATGCWCTAACATATCACTTAGACGGTTTTCAGACAACACAGTAGTTATGAATCATTCAAGCATTTTACCTTCATTTGTGTTTTCTTTCCTCCTTGCCCCCAGCTTGTTGAGTTGTGGGAGGAATTGCTTCCCTGAGAGCCTGCTGTGTTCCAGACTCCTCCCTCCTCCTCCTCTTCCCAGCTGGAATGACGTGTTCCTGTCACTGGCCCATCACTCTCTCCCCAGCCATCTTGCATAGATTTAGAACCTTTAGAAAAAGAAAAAAAGCTCAAAAGTAGTCTACAGTACCATGCAGYTGGTGATGTGACACTGCAAGATTAGCTGAGATCATCAGAATCCCAAAGGAACTAAAAAAAATAAAAAATTCAAAAATGTGTCTTCACTCTAACAGCTGTAAAAACTTGTGCATGAATCCCAAAACCCAAGAGATTTGGTGGCATGTTCGCATGTCATGTTTTGCAATTATTTTAAAGAAATGTCAAACCTTTAAAGATATAATAACAATAGAGACCTCTTATACAGATACAGCTGCATTTAAAAGGCAAGGTCTTATTTTCAAGTGCAAATGAAAGCCTTCAAAGCATACTCAAAAACCAGGGATGCTGAAGACTCTGGTTCAGGAAGTTTGTAATTTTTTTTTCTTTCTCACTTCAAAACCTTAAYTACTTCCCTTGCCCATCACTCTTTCATAAAATTACAGAAACAAACAATTTTTACGAACAACATCTAAGYAGAATCTGAAGGCAAGGACCTGACACTGTCCTCTGGTACAAACAACACTGTAAGTAGTCTAATGCAAAAAAAAAAAATCCTCTACTTGAAATTCTGCACCTAACAATGTCCCTGAAGAGGCATATTAGCAGGGCTGTTAAAGTATACCAGAAAGCTACAACCACTTCACTGGTTTAGACTTTTTCCTCCTGGTTTCTTTTCTTGCTGTTACTCTCTAGCATTACCATGCAACACGAAATTCGAACCTTTACTAACAAGCCATCAGGAGCCCAAATCCTCATCCAACTGTTCTTCCTGCTCTAAAACTCTTCATTCTGCATATTTATTCCCATATTTATTTTGCATTTTTCTTCTGTGAAAAATTTCCATCATCATCATCATCATCATCATCATCATCATCATCATCACTTTTGTAATAACTAATACTTTTAATTTTCTGGGGTATGAATATGGAAATCAGGAAAAAAGGACATCAACATACATAGTAGAAAGTCTAAATATTAAAAAAAAMCAGGAACTGTAATTCACCTATCACRGGGATCTCTACCCTGATTGTAATGAATGTAAGTACAACAGCATTTTATGGTGGATTAAGAGATACCTCAAAATGCATCATAAATAAACCCTCAGATACTTCGCAGGAAACCACTTTTTAAATTCTATTAATTTAGGTACTAAAACTGAGGACGGCTTATGAAACATACTGGTCAAAGTGCAAAAAAATCTACCTCTTGACCCTTAAATCACACTACTTACACAGAAAAGGCTACATTTAAGGATTATGACTGCAGAGCAAAGAACGTAATCTGGAAATGGTATATTGGACAGTCCTTGCAGCTTTAATTTATTTTTAAAATAAATTGTGCTTAAAAATATACTATGATAATGATTATTTTTCTGACTGACAACTCTCAGGTCTAATATTTGTGAACATGAATCTGGACAGTGATGTAAAGATGACTTGTCTGTATGACACCTGCTTAGTTTTTTGCATTAGTTKMRTAAGGAGGTACCAACAGCTACAGCATAAAATGAAATTTTCAATACATTAAAAAACCCTCAGTATTACAGAAAACTGAATTTATTCCTACTTCTGCCAGAATATTCTTATGCAATGCTGGTAGAACTATGTAAATTTACTTTTTTAAACATGTGGATAATAAGCTATGCTTCCTTCTTTGGCTCCAAACTGATTCTTTTCCAATCACAGATAGTCTGCATCCTGTCCTGATTTTGCTCTAGAGCTGGGGACAACTTACATACAGAACAGCAYATGCATATTGGAGTTCTTCGCTTAGAGCATACATTCAGATCAGTCAGGATAAGTGAGGAACTAGGTGGAGTCTTAAAAGACTGTATTAAGCATTAACAAATCAACAGGATTTTCAATAGATCAATTTCAGAAGTTCTTATTTTGGTCATATTTAAGTGTCTTTTTATAGATAAAAGAAGACATCCATCTAAAATCAGCTTACCATCCTCAAACTGCCAAGTCTATTTGGCAGGCACRGGAAGCCTGTCATCCACAAGAGCCTGCTATCATGGTAACACTAAGGAATCAAAGCTTTTTTGTTTCAGAAATGGCCAAATTATTTAATTGGRGTGGGAGGACAGGAGAATGACCCATCAGCATATTATCTACACAGCACTTCAGTTCAAACAATCCCATGTTGCAAAAGCAACTTCTGGGCTGGAAACAGTTTTTCAGTGGTCATCATCAACCAAGTTCAGAAACACTTGTATATCATCAGTAGTTCCCATAGTAAACTTCATATCCAAATGTTACTGACTTTGACAATAACAYTGCTTTTGTTTGTGTGTTGTTTTTTTCCTTTAAAAGACTGAAATAAAAATTATACAAATAGCTTACATCATCAAGAATAATATCCACAAAACCTCTTAAAATAGCAAAATTTTAACTGAGGTAAATTTTCAAAGTACCTCAACATCTCATTCAAGAAAGACACTGCTGAAGGCATTTAGGTTTGATCACAAAGTGCAGTTTTTAAGAGTAACAATTTTACTCACACAATTAAAAAAATCCGTTCAAAGCTAAGTTGCATTATCAAAGCATGAATGATCGTGTAAGGACCCCCACAGTGCAATTTGCCAATACTGTGCATTCCTTTTCCTGATATGATCAGAAAAAGTGTACCATCAGAAAATATGTACCAAGCAGGCAGCCAGAGAAAGGGAACAATACACATTTCCTTACTCAGAGTGTTTCAGCACTTCCAGAATCAGAGCTGCCCATTTAATTGCTTAGTTAGGAAAGTTTTTACTACCTTAAAAGACAAAGTTTCAGTCATTTACAAACATTTAATACTCATCCATCAAAAYCCTACAATAACATTCAACACTGCTTTTAGGCCTCAGATAACAACTCCGCCACAGGTGACCTATGTCAAAAGGTCAAACACTTAAAATCTCCAGGGTAATTGCAAAGAAACTGGTATCTGGCCTATACTCACTAGATTTCATGGCATTCGGGGCGTTGGAAGGTGCATTCCCCCAGCCTGTAGTCGATGCTCCTGTATCATCTACTTCACCCCACCCGGGACTGGTTTCATTTGGCTCACCCCAAGCGGACGTACCATTATCTGGAGCAGGTGGAGTGCTTTTGCTCCAGACTGCACAAAGGAGAAAGAGGTTTTCATTACAGACCATTTAGACAAAGAAATGTTTACTTTCTTTGGGGCACTGCAGCCCCATCTCGCTCATCTACCGCTTTGTTCTTCTTGTTGAGAACTTTAGGTTCTCAGTAGTGTGGGTGCAACAGAATTGACAACCATTCATAACAAATTTAAAGTGGGCACTGACCTCCAGGAATGAAAAGGAAGAGAATACTACGACAATACTCTTCTCCCAGGTTAAACATGAACCCCACATCTAATGCTGTCCTCCTATCTGTGAACTTCTGTGACTAATTACAAGCATCTAACTCAGTGGTTTAAAATACTGAATAAAGAGATGGAACATATTTGCAGTACATATTAAACTAAGATAGCATTCTTTAAAGTGTCTTTGAGTCAGAGGAAAAAAATTCATAACARTAACATCTTAACATATTTCCAGGCTATGTAACTTTTTCTTGTCCTTATTCCAAAGAAGAAAACATTTTTCTAACTATTCTTTATCATAAAGCAAAGATAATCTTGACTAAAAAACTAAGTCACAGACTTGCTCAATTTCAAGTGTTAACTGACTGTTTCAATGCAAATTATTTTTGACTAAAAACAAATAAGTATTTTCTCCCTATTTCTCTAATAATACAAAAAAAAAGCTATTTAATCCAGAGAAAAGGAAGCTTAGGGGAGACCTTACTGCTCTCCAGAACTACATAAAAGGAGGCTCTARCCACGTGGGGAGCAGTCTCTTTTCCCAAGTAACAAGAAATAGGACGAGAGGAAATGCCCTGAAGTTGCACCAGGGCAGGTTTCAACTGGGTATTAGGAAAAGCTTTTCACCAAAACGATTGTCCAGCACTAGAACTTCCCTAGGTTGCCTAGGGAAGTAAGTGGCTGAGTCAACATCCCTATAGGTATTTAAAACACCTGCAGATGTTGCACTGAGGAACATGGTTGAGTCATGGACTAAGCAATGCTGGGCTTTTTAAGTTCACGGTTGGAGTGAAAGGTTTTTGATTCTGCAATTCAACCTGTTCTTCAGAGCTCAAATTGAATATGCAGCTTTGCCATTTCACAAACATTTTCTTTTACTGGGAAGTATTCAGATCACAGTTACTGAGGCAAAACAAGCAGAGGACTGATTGATTCAAATTTCAAASACACTTGAAATATAGAATCAAATATTCAAGTAAGAATATATTGTAGAATATATAGAATATATTACATTATTACAGAATATATTATATATTATGGAATAAAACTATCAGTAAATGGGGACTACAAGCATCTCTCTCACACATTAAGGTCACAGTCACATATAGGAGGTTTTTGAAGAAAGGAACAAGACTAATACCTGATGCTTGTGATTTGCTAGTCATCGGAGTAGGCAGGCTCTGCTCCCGTGGGGCCTGTCCTCCTTGTGAGTTCTTGTCCCACAGATTCACATTCTTGTAGTTGTAACTGCTAGGATCTCCCCATGCTGAAGTGCCATCATCAATGTCCATTTTTCGACTGATTGACTGTGGAGAAGGTTCTTCCCAGCCACTAGGCTCCTCCTCTTTGGGGGCAGCTGGCTGTGGTCCGCTGTTCCAGTTTGGGTTTGGAGGTCGCCCATTACCTGGAGTTTGGGGCGGTGGACCCCAGGAACCAGAAGACTCCTGCTGTTGCTGCTGSTGCTGTTGCTGCTGCTTGTTCCAGGAGTTGGGCTGTCGACCCGTCTCATTCCACGTTGAAGTTCTTTTACAATCATCCCATCCACCCTTTGAAGCAGAGCTTGTATTTGCACCATTACCCCAAGTTCCAATCTCATTCTGCCCACCTTCACCCCAACCAGACACTGGCTTATTTCCTGCACTTTCCCAGTTGCTGTTTTTTGTTTGGTCAACTTCCTCTCCCCAACCGTTCTTTCCAGAAGACCATCCTTGATTAGTTTGCCGTCCACCCCACCCCTGCTCCTTAGTAGAGCTGTCATTCCAAGAAGAAGATGATTTTTCTTCTTGCCTTCCTCCTCCCCAATTAGAAGAATTGGAATTCTTATAATCATTCCATCCTCCAGTAGTTTTGGGATCCTTCCACTCCGTTGGGGTTGAGAGCTCACCCCATCCAGACTTGTTTTGATTGCTTTGGCTGGGTACATCGCCCCAGCCCCCTGAGTTCTTTGTCTGTGTGGCAGAGCTCTCCCACCCCTCAGTTCCTTTATCAGACTTCCCCTCGGGCCGTGGCATCTCTTCTATATCCCATACGGTATCTTGCTTAATTTGAGTCTGGCCCCAGCCGGTGTTTGAAAGCACTCGGGGGTCCAAGTCAGTCCTGCTCAGCAAAGTCTGCAAGACTGCCTGGCAATCAGGATGTGTAGGCCTGTACGATCGGCGTCCAGAATTGTGACTGTCACTACTTCCTGCTTTGTGGTTGCTTCCAGTGCTTTGACCTCCAACCTCACTTCCTGCAGAGCTGGAAGATCTTCCCCAACAGGGAGCCTGGGAATTGCCTTGGTTTTCAGGAAGAGGGTGGCCTTTTTGATTGTCCCATGCTCCAGTGCTAGAATTTGGTTGGTTTGGACCACTCCACTCTCCAATCTTCAGTTCATCAGACCCAGACAGCTGTTTCCATTCTCCCTGAGAGACCCCAGATGTTAATTTGTTCCCTTCACCCCATTTGCTTTCATTTGCATGYTGAGGGCCAAAATTCCAAGACCCACCACCCGTAGACCGGTTATTGTTATCCCAAGAATCACTTCTTGACCCATTAGGCTTTTGAACAGAAGCTCCTTTCCAGGAGTCCTCTCTATCCTTTCCATTGTTCCCATGGTTTCCAGAATTGCTCTGCCCAGAGACTGTGTCAGTTCCAGAAGACCCCCTAGCTGTACTCCAAGATCCAACACTCCCAGTCTTTCTTTCTCCAGTGCTTTGAGAAGGGTTGTCAGTGCTCCTGGAAGGGTTCCCCAAGCCCATTTCAAAGGGCGTTCCCTTATTCTCCATAGGGTTTGGTGAACTTAAGTTCAAGGAGTTAGTGTTTCCATTTTTTGGTCCATCAGTGTTATGAAGTTGAGCCTGTTCTCTGCCAGAGACAAAATTAACACCCGCATTTTCCATCTTTGACTGCTGTTCCCTAGAGGTCTGACCTACTGTGCTAATCTGTGCATTGGAGCTACCACTATCAGATTCCAGACTCCCTTTCCTAGAATTGCCCTCTTGAACCAGTGCTGGCCAAGCAGATGGGTTGCTATTTGGGTTAAAGTTGCTGAAGCCAGAACCAGGACTGATTCTATCTTGTCCACTCAAGTTCCTCCAATTACCTAGTCCATTGTTACTCTCGGCAGCAGGGTTGGAAGATTGAACAGATTTAGCCTTGGAATCAGATTTCCAGGCCCCAAGATTACATTCGTTTCCAGCGCTTCCGGACTGGCACTGGCTTCCTTTTCCTTTGTTACTAGTGGTGCTTCCTGGCAGAGCATTCTTCTCCAAGCCAGGGTTTGAGGCACTGTTGTTATCGGTGGTGTTTTCGGAAGAAGACTCAGCATCTTTGCTGGCAATACAAGGCCACTCTTCCATGTCAGACCCGTCTACAATCACCTTGTCCCAGATGTGAGTTGGGTTGGCGTTGGTGCCGCTGTTGGAGGAGGCTCCAGGACCCCAAGTGGAATTTGCATAATTTGAAGCAGCAGCACCTCCAATTGCTGAATCTAGAAAAGAAAAACCCAAAACACCCAAAAAGGTCATTAATAATCAGTATTATTTACAAGTAMAGAACATCAGATTTTTGACGCCTGCTATCCCACGTATTTTGCTATAGTGTAAATTCCATAGTAACAGCTGCAGCAGAATTCATAACTGAATATATACTGTTACTACCAGTACCGGCTCATAYGACAGCTTCATGAAAACAAGGCAACAGCTCAAAAAACTGAGTAACTCTCCTCCCAGTCTCCATTCCTATATTATATATTCCAAAGTAAAGATCACCATTTCTGGTTGCTAACACTATCACTGGAAGATCAGCTTCCACTGCTTGTCTGAGGCTTTCAGTTCATTAGCTTAAACAGTGGACATCCAACAAATATCTTCCGGATCCCCCTTCACTGAGGCCCACCAATAAAAATCCAGACTTTACAGCAATGTTACAACTCCCTTGTAAAGCTTTGAATATTGATGAGCAATAGTTTGTCTTCACCCACTAAACCCCAGCCACCAAGATTCAAAAGATCAAGCAGTTCCCAAGTACATTTTGTTCCTTCTGTTGCTTTAACTTCAAATGCAAATTGAACAATAGCAAGGAAGTATGACTTCACCGATATTTTTATCCGTCCATCTTTTAGCACAGAGTAACCCTTTTTTCTTCCAATTAAAAATCTTTCTGATTAGACAGATCACAGAAAGAGCTTAAGGAGGACAGACAAAGACAAGCTCAAAAGACTGCAAGGCTGCTGTCTTTTGAACTTAGAAACTGTTCAGCCAATGAATGATAAACAGGCAGCTATGAACTTAGCAATATCTTTAAATTGGTGACTTTAACAGAGAATGTGACTTCACTGAGATTCTGAAGACATTCTAAAAGTTTAAAGACTGGGGTGCTTGCTCACATACAGCATGCTAAGAGTTTAATATATTTAATATATTGTTATATTAATACAATATATTTTGTATTTATAGTTTAATATATTGTTTTATGAAACCAGCTTTCCCTTGCTATATTTGACAGTGCCAATAATCTTAATTATTGAAAGACTTGCACCAATAAAATTCAAACCTTGTTGTCCAAAAACGTCTTGTATGTTCTGAATTATCACTGGTATTAGAAGAATTGCACAGAACACCCATCATCTCAATTCCCTATACTGGTATGAGACAATAGAATACTTGGCGTCATCTTTCAGGGCACTAATTTTGCCAGAAGGATTTCAATCCTCATCGAAAAAGGTCAATGTCRAGAAGAATTATGTGTTTGCTTTTAATATTAAATCCTCACCCATACCACTTATGATCATCTGATGAATATAAGAATGTGAACAAGTAAGTTGCATTATCTTCCCCTTTGGGAACAGGCTTTTGTTTCCTGTCATGTGGCATGACTCAACCACAGTATCAGGGCCTATATGCTTGACTGAATTGGGCCTAAACTAAAGCTCAGTTTGTCAACAGCCAAATCTGAGGTGGGATAAATCATGTACAAGGCAGATAACAACAGCACACTTCCACAAACACTTACATGGAACACCTAAGGACAGATGTGGTCYTTTTCTTGGCCACCTGCACATTCCCACTCCTCTGGCACACCTACTCTCACAGGCTAGCAGGTATGTTCTCACTGACATAGGTGAATGGGTAATACCATCCAGACTGAAATTAGCTTTAAAACCTAACTTAATTTAATTTTAATACAAGTCAGCTCCCTAGTCCAGTTAACTTTTACAGTGAAGAAAAATGGACGGGGTGAGGCAGGTCTCAAATATGTTTCTTGGTTCTCCTGACTTGTGTCAGGATAATGCAACTAACCACTGGCCTAATACAGCCACGTAACATCTTAGTTTAATGCACAAGTAAACAAAGTTTAAAAATATGATAATTCATAGTAGCAAATTTCGGCCTCAGAAAACCAAATATTAGATGTCAAATAATTACACAGAACTTAAGGAGCAGCTCAAATACTTCAAAATGGTCCTCCTATAGCACACCCAACAGCAAAGAAATGCTGCTCATGAAGTGCTGAAAACTTTTAGAGAGCACTTTGCTACCACAAATTCTCATTAGTCAAATCTACTACAGTAACTGTGAAGGTATCCCAGTGCTAGGATTTTATATAGGAACAAAAGACTTCGGGTCATGCTTTGTTTCAGGTGTTTTATCAAAATCAGTTCTCTCTAAGACAATAATTAGTTAAGRTTTTGCCACTGTAGTTTGACATTCACTTTCTCCTTTGTTAAACAGCAATCATCAAAGATKAGATAAATCTGTCAAACAGGGATTTGTTACAAATAAATTCAAGTAGTGAGGGGAGACCACAAAACAAATGGAATTATTAATTTTCCTAGAACCCTTTCTAATAAGGACAGCCATTCCATCTAGCTTATTTGATTCTGTAGAATTCACCTGTTTTCAATTCCAAACCACACAGATTTAAAAATGTTTATGATTTCCAGGATGGTAATAAGAAAATCATCACGCCATTGATCTGACATGATTTTCAAAGACAAACTCAGACATACTGGTATTGTTACTTCTTTTTTTCTTTCAAGTATTAAATATTTCTTTTTTAAAAAACATCCTGATTGTTAGAATTGAAGTTGTCCTTGACTTTCCAGGTCACTGAAGTCTTTAGAAGGCAGATATCTTGATTGGAATTTTGTCTGTTCTACTATAATTTAAGAAGAAATATTACAGCTACTACAATTCACCAAAGATCTAAAAAATTCAGGAGCAGCTATAACTTCCCCAAGCTCATAAAATCAATAATCCTAAAATCAATTTACATCCTGGAATACAAAATGAATAGGAAAGTAAAAATGAAACAGTTGTCACTTGTACAAAAGGCTTATCTAAGTAGAAAAAAAAAATTACTAACAAAGAAAAAAGGGGAAAAAAAGGCAGGAGCAATAGGTCATTTTCTGTTTCATCCAGACAAGATGTGACAGACACCTGCCCTTTACGGACATGGCATYTACATGTCTATTTTACCAGATGATACAAAAATGTGACAAGACAGGAAATTCATGTCAAAGAAACCTAAAGTGCCACTCAGTGAACTGAAAAATTACTCAGTGACAATCATATTTTATGCATTCTGTTTACTTTGCTGCAGAGCATTTCAGCAACCAATTAAAACCACTCAAAACATACTTGAAAAAGATTAAACCTCTTTCTTCCATCTAGTAGTAAAAAATATATCCACTGCTGCCAACAGAAGCCTGCACACTGGAAGAGTAGAAGCTCTCCAAATGCAATCTGAGAAGTTTTTTTATATAAGGACACACTTATGCATCATTTCAGCCATCCCTTTGCTGCCATGCACCAACACATTCATTTAATATTATTTATCATCATCACTTGCCTGTTGCAGTCCCACTGTCGCTCTGCAGCAGTGCTGTCACTGTTTGTGCGTTGTTTGGGTTTGCTCCTGGTGCTGCTGGGGAGGGAGGCCCTGCTCCACCCCCAAGGAGCATACAGGATGGAGGAGGGGGCTGCCCACGTTTCAGTAACACTTTGTGGTCCTGCTGGCAACGGAATCGCGGCGGCACCTCCCGAGGCATGTAGCGGGCGGCGCTTGGCGGTTGTCCGTTCGGCACTGCCACCCTTTTGGCATTGTTGCCACCATTGACTGGTGGCGATGGAGAGTTGCCAATTGGGCTGGCAGCCACTGGTTGGCTTAAACTTGGTTTCGTCACTTCGGGCACTGAAAAACAGGAAGAATGAAAATCAGAAGTTTTTCCACTTAAACCTGTGTCAGCTACAAGAACTCACAGTCACTCTTTTCATTATTTAATTCTTTTCTGAAATACTGTGCAGCTTCCACCTTCTCAACAACCAAGAACAATTTAAATAAGGAAGCAGGAACAAGCAGTAGCAGCAGACCTTTTGCTTCCATGTACAACTGTGTAGCCCAGGATGAAACTCTGCCCTCATCAAGTATTTTGCTCTAAGCCCAAAATTTCTTGCAAATGGTAAGTTGACAAAGAGTTCACCCCAGACAATGAGCAATTTTAAAATATGAGCAGTCAAATATAAGTGACTCCACCTTCCTGATCTTCAACTGGCTTTCAGATTGTTATGCATCAACTTTATGGGAGATGTGAAATCAGAACCCAAGTTTTCACCTGTTTACTACGCTACACAACCACTGCCTAAACAAACAAAAAAAGGAGAAATAACCCACCTCCTCTTGGATTCAGAATTAACAAATCTGAGYTCTCTGTGCTGCTCTTAAGCAAGGCAGCAATAGCTGACTAACACAAAAGGCAGTTCTACATGGARCAACTGTATTTGGTCTCTTTAGGTTTCCCCACTGGTCACCAGGTGCCCCTATAAGCAAAGGAGGAGCTAACACCACCATAAAATTTGATTAAGAGACTCAAGATGAACTAAGCATGCTCAGTAAAACCTTTACAAATGTGAGATCGACATAAGAGGGTCTCTCTTTGGCAACATGAATGCATTGTTCTCCACATTCTGTTWTTAGAAGAGTTTTCCCATTTCTCTATACAGACTTCATTCCCCAACTTCCAAAAAGGTGTTGGTAGCCATAAAAACAAGTTACTATCTCAGTCATTTTCTTTCAATAATGGCAATTTCCCCACACAATTTATCAAAAACTGATACAAAACTTAATACAAAATATTTTTTTATTAAAAAAATTACATTATTTTGAAAAATTAAACATATTTTTACATCAGCTAAGTTTAGTTCAATTTTCAAGATGGTCACTCATCATTCCTGCCTTATCTATTGGACTTTTATGCCCCCGAATTTAAGTTTCTAAACCCAAGTGATTTTCATTCATTTTGGTACCTCACTATAAGCAGTACTTTTGCTGTCTTTCATTATCTTTATACAGGTAGTTTCAGTCTTTGGTTACTTGTCTAAAACCTTTGTAAAACAGCAAACTGAGTATTTCAGCTAACCCACCTTATCCACAATCCTCATTCTTTCTTCAAGTATTTTGCAGACAACAATATTTTGCTGACAACAGATCAGCAGCATAACTGCAGGTTCTTCATTTTAATCACCACAACTTTTACTTCTGCTGAATACTCATACTCAGTATTTCATCTTAAGTCCGCTTCCTTTTCTAATAGTTTTGATCAAGATCTGAATTTTGGCTCAAATCAATGAAAGTATTTCTTAGGATCAAAGACTCTTACCTTTGGTTTTTTGATCTGTGACCTGCAAATTAAGCACAAGAGTTTTAAGAAGCTCAAAACAAACATTGAACAGGTTGTGCTAAATCACAACCTTAATATTTTATCACAAAACCAGAATTTGCTGTTAAATAAAAATAAGCAACTGATGAACTACAGTAGTATTCCTAGTTATAAATACACATCTCTACTAAGTTTCCAAAAGTACTGTAACTCCTGTAATAACTTTGCCTAATGCAAAAGCCTCCGGCAGAAACAATCATTACTTCCCTCATGATAATTTAAGTATTCAAACCTCCTCCTCATCCCAAACAAGGGCTTCCAAAGCACATTTAAACATCTGCTAGAGCATTATAGTTCTCTCAGATTTTGGAGGTGAAGTATTGTATTTACAGTGTAACAAAGCCTATGAGAAAATCCTTACAGCGGACTGTTGGGGCCTGAAGTAAGCACAGCAGGCTGTCTCTCAGACATCTTCCCATTTCACCTTTTCCCATTGCATCTCTTCCAAGGAGAAGTAATTCTAATGCTAATGTGAGAAATAATTCTAACGTGGATTCATTTCCACAATTACAAAGTACCAGCAACACCTATAAAGGAAATCTACTGATTGCGACCAGAAGTTAATGACTGAAATGAGCACTCATGCTGGCCAGCATACTCAATTTGGGTTTTGCTGTATCCTACATTGTTTCAGCATAGCAGATTTCAAGCCACAGTAGCAACAAACATATCACTGGTATATTCTCTAGAATCATGTGCATTGTAGCATTTTTTGAACCTGTCCATAATGAGCTCCACTACACAACAACGAAAAAGCCCTAAAGATCATCATGTGTCAGGTTCTACGACACCTATTCTTACAAGAAATTGCTGAACTAGTCCATAATTCTGGAAAGCACACAGCAACAGCATAGAATAATGAAAGCACAAGTAAAAAGCCATTTATTGTTGAACCTAACCAAGCCAGAACTCCTCTGTATGGCAAAGAATAAAAAGACAAACAGCAGTGAATTGCTATGGCATCATTTATTTTGCAAAGATGAAAACTGCAATATGCAAAGTGGAACATTCACTGAAATTCATTAATACAATCTGGTAATGCTGCTAAGTTTACTATAGTCAACAGTAGACATGTTTAGTAAACTAGTAACTTGTCTATTTGGAAAAAAATACCGAATCTTTGAAGAATTCTACATAATAAATGCCAATTGCTTTAGATGAAAAAAAACCCCAAACTTCTGCCTGACTACAGTCTTTCTCTCCTAGTCAAAATGATCTCGTTTTGTGATTGTTTTTGTCTAAAATTCAAAAGCTGAAAAAGTGTGATAGTGTCTCAGACTTATAGYTGTAATCTCTCTGTGGGCAACCTATGGGCATTGGCAGTGTGAGAGCAGCTACAGTGAACACAGAGGTGGAAATAAAGGTCAGCATACTGACAAGCTACCAAACAGCCCACTGGACACCGACCACAAGTATATTTAAGCTGTGAACTTGCTTGTATAACTTTTAAGTTTCAGATTATCTTCCAGTAATAACATTTGTTTCTTGTTAAACAAATGTAGTTTGAAAATGGTACCTGAAATCATTACTGCTTATTTGGTGAACACCTCCACAGTCACTAGGAATGAACATGCACATTTATGTAGACTTTACCCTTCCTGAGAGTTTGGCAGAATATGTACTGAGCAAGTCAGTAGGTGAGAGACCACATAGAAAAGCTGGCAAGTATCTTTTGTATTCAAAGCACCAATTCCTCAGTAAACACATCACTGTTATCAGGATGATCAGTACAACCTTTTCAAGTTTCCCTTTTATCATTGAATAGCAGCACATAATCTTCAAGTCTGYATTCTTTATTCATAAGGGTGTGCTCCTCCTGGTTCCCATATGCACTTTTTGTACTTGAACATTAAATAGCACCAACRCTGAGGCAAGAAGACACTGGAGAGACCTTACACTATAGCTACTGCTCTTTTGCACTGTTTGGGGATGTATCAACTGGATGAAGATAACGGAAACACATGTATCTGCACCTAATTTAAATTTGTAAGACTCATATTGGCAAAAAGCCAAATTTAAAATGATCCTGGTTAAGACAAAATTTAACTGAAATTGGTGCTGTCTATTGTCAGCAGAAAGCCACAGAATYTTAAAGAGTAAACCCTGTTTACTGTTCATAGGATGTGCTGTTCCTGAGGCAACTGAAAAACAGGCTGCTGAAAGAAAAATCCACACTATCATTGAGGTTGGAAGGGACAGCCTCTAACCTAATCCAATCCACTGTTCCCACCCTTGTCCCCCACTTGGCCCCAAGAGTCTACTCAGTTCAAAACAAAATCATCAAAACTGGATTGCACAGAGCCACATCCCACTCAGTTCTGAGCATCKTCAAAGACAGAGGCACCACAACCTCTCTGGTAAACCTGTTCCAGTGGTTGCCTGGTCACATACACAAAAAAAGAGTCTTTTAATGGTTAAGTAGACTTTCAATRTATGCACAATGCCTTGCCAATGGACACAGTGGAAGAGTGCCTCCATCTGCTTACTCCCTTCAACAAAGTATTTATATACATTGRTGAGATCTCCCAAGCCTTCTCTCCTCCAGGATGAACAGCCCTAATGCTCCCAGCCTCTCCTCATTTGTCAGATCCTCCAGTCCGGTAATCATCTTACAGGCTTTTTGCTGGACTTGCTCTAGGGTGGTTGCACCTATCTCGTACTGGGAAGCCTGGAAAGGATTTTACCAGTAAAATACTCCAGTTCATATGTCAGGTTATCAGGTTCATACATTGGGTTAATGCCTAGCACAACCTAACAGATTTTTTTTTTGCAAAACAGAGACCTAACACACCAAGTTTCAAACTTGTTTTCTGAGCAGAACCAATTTTCGGTGACTTACCATTTCTTCACAATTCAGACTTGAACTGATATACTTCAGCAAAAGTGATACTAGCTACAGAAAATGTAAAATATAGGTGATACTTGGCAAAAAAACCCCATAATCTTCAGTAGTAAATATTTCATTAAACTTTCTTAAGTAATTAAGAAAAACCAACCAAAAAGGATCTTCTTGCTCTAGAAAATATTTATTCAACTTCACTGCAAGAACTGCAAAAGCCCATCAGTATTTCCATCTGCAAACAACTCAAACGAGCAGCAGTTGCATAGAGAGAGATCAAAAGAAGTCGTATTAAGTTAAATATTTGATATAAAAAACTTATTTTACTTTACGTAAGACACTAAGGAGAAGAAATGTCCAAGTTAAACACTTCCACCCTAGAAAAATGATGCAAAAAAGTGTCTTTAAAGATGCATTACTCTAAACAATCAATTTTTAAGTTCAAATACAAACCATTTAACATCTTATTACCTCCAATACTATTTATGTTTCAGCTGGATAAAAGAATTCAAATATCAAAACCCACCTTCTGAGCAGAGTCCTTCTTTTTCTTATCCTCCTTCTTCCTTTTCTTGTCTTCCATTAACTGTTCTTCCCTTTCTTGCTCCTTTTCTCTGTCAAAACACAAAAAACAATCGTCTGAGCACAGTCAAAYTGTATCAGAGCCATACATACTATAAATGTCTTCCCTGCAAGAAAGACAGTCAAGCTGCCTTCTTACCAGATTCCTCTTATCATACTTCATTTCAGTTTGGGGGTTTCAATTGAATTGAGATAAGGAAAGTACCTTCTAGCTCAGTATTGCCACAACCATGCCACATGCTGCATAAAGGAAAATTCCTTCATTCCGATCAAGTCTGTTATGCCAGTTCCCCATATAAATTAATCACATGCCTGATAGTAGAAAATATCCTAAAGACATTTTGGCCAAAGTACCCTTATAATCGGGTCATGCTATTATTTAACGAAGAGTCTCATGAATCTTTTCATATGGAAAAAAAAAGGGAAGTTGTAATTTAATATAAGATGGTTTGGTCTGATACAACATTTATCTTCACAAGGGGAAGAGATTATTCTATTGCCTGTAGCTATGTCACTTGTAAGAGASTAGAAGCGCCACATCAAATCAAACCTATCATTTATTATACAAATCTCTAATTTAATTTCTACGCTATTGCACCCACCCACAGAATTTTTGTGATGAAACTTGTAATATAAATTACTTTCCAAGGAATCTATTTTTTCCCACAAGAACATTCTTTCAAAAAAAGGAAAAGAATATATTCAGCTGCTATTGTTGTCAAGCTATCATCCTGTTGCTATGTTCTGTATTAAATATGAAAGTATCGTGGAACAGTTAATTTACTACATAATACTATTGGCTGAGCTGTTTCTATGGTGAATCACATTTTTGTTAACCAGTTCTCTTCACATCCTTRAAAATAAATTAAAGGCCAAGTTTCAGCCTACTTGGAGTAATTTCTTTTTATAGGGAAACATTAAGACRAAGAGTATTAATGTAAAAAGGTGATCTGACAGATGAGGAGTAGGATCAGAGACTCTACAAATGGTAACCAGCTAATAACCATCATCCACAATCTTTCAGAAGAAAATTTAGTAAAAACTAGAACAGCGTTACAAACAAAACTGGAATTTGTAATACTACTAAACTATTTCTTGTATTTATGCCTAAATCAAAGGTCTTTTTTGACCACAGTTTAAAAAACTGAGAGTTCAGAGYTCACTTTGCTATCACATCATTCAGACTTTTCCTTGAATTGCATTTATACAGCAAGGGTAGCATCTCTGTTTTCATTCTCACTAAATACTCCCAAGCCAGTGTGCAAAGAGACATTTACACAATCAATTCCTACAAAAGTATTTTGAGATGCTATGTATTAGCAGCTTCCTGATCAAGGATTTCTAAGAACTCTCTTAATGACAAAGGTTCTATAAAGAGTAATGTCTTCCTGGATTCCTGAATTTGGGCTAACCTTCTTCATGGATGGATAAAATTGATAAGGGCAAGATGACGCCTTAGTAACAACATGCTGAGGTTACCACCAAATTCCATCACTATGCAATTTTTCAGTGAAGCACCGGGGAGCTTAGTGTACTTTGCATTGTCTGTCATAGCACTGAGACAGAATTTCTCATTTTCTTTGAGCCATAGATTGTAAGCAATATGAAAAAGCTCTCCTTGACACCCTCTTCATTCAAAGTTGCTATGATTTCAAATTATGGTTACTACTTTTGTACTATCAAACTTTGTATACCTTTTGGGCTGCAGTACAAGTTACAGGTACACTTTTTCCAAAAAACTTTCTTGCAGCAGGCAAATGTTTAAAAAGAAGTTTGAAAATTTAACAACAGCTGTCTCAAAAGAGCTGCCGAAAAATGGCAGGATCAAAACATAGAATGACTTTCAGTAACTGCCTGACACACAAGCCGCCTTCTACTTAAAAGCATTTTCATTACTTCTGTGTGCTGAACAGTAGGGAATAGAAAAGAATAAGCCAAGAGTCAGATTCACAATCACAGCTGAAGCTGTGGCTCACAGTGACATGCTGCTCTAAAAGGATCCAAGGACAAAAGATCCATAGCCTGAAAGTAATCACCTAGTTATGGTCTGCCTTTGTGGTAAATATAGGACATGGAGATTGCTATTGCTGCTGCCTTGTTTTTTGATCTATGTGGACTAAGGCTGCTAAGAAGCCCTTTGTTTTGCATGACAACCTCCCCTTCTGCTCTTTTAGAAGAGATGCAAATGTAATATTCCATTCTGCACATCCCCAACAAAGACAACAGAGCAGCAACCAATACTTAGTTTACTTTACTTACCAAAACTTTATTTAGGCTTCAGTTCATCTCAGTTCYACTAAGGTGGAAGGGACCTACCTGAACACTTGGGCTACATTACATGCCTCTTAACTTCTCATTAGCCAAAAGATAGTTCTTCCTGCCTGACGGAAATTGGGGGTCTATCACATACATTCTAGCAACCAGCTGCTTACACTGAGGAGATCAACATGGGGAGAAATCCCATCAACTACAAGAAGAGTGAATTCAGAGTAATACAATGGGGTGTGGTTCCGGGTTTTGTTACAAGCACACTGTAATGGGAACATGAACACACCACAACCCTGAAGAGGAAGTCTGCTAAGTAGCAATCAGAAGCCAGCTTTTTACTGTTTTCCAAGAAAGCATGTGTTGATCTAAAAATATGACCTAATTGCCCTTCAGTATTTTCCACGAAATCTTAGAATCAACACTATCGAGAAGTATTAAAAAAGTATTTTAAAATATTTATTACAGATTCTAAATTCAAGTATTTAAAGTAAGGTATATTAACATCTTACAAATAATGAGAAACCATAAGTTGTAACCCAAAGTGTTATTTTCATGATAAAAAACCCCAAACCCAAATAAACCCAGTAGCTATCATGCATTACACATTATCTAAGCTCTCATAACAACCTCTCATGGCTAAGTAAAAAACAATAATCTTAGAGAAAAAAAAGCTTTTTACACTAGTTAACTAGAGACAAAACAGAAAACACTTGTGAATTCCATGCTATTCAAACATCCATTTCAGGGAAAAAAAAAAAAAGACCCTGAAGAAGAAAAAAAGAAAAGAAAAAAGCAGACATTAAAAAAATGTGTTTTCCTTCAAAACAATTTACCTGTTTTGGAAATTGTTAATTTCCAGTAAAATTCTAATACTCCTTTTTTTCCAGAAAATTTTATTTTAAGAAGTTTTTCTGACAACATTATGGGCTTAAGGCACAGGTAGAGGACAGAAGTTGCCTTCAAAGCTCTTGCTGTCACCAAATGAACGGAGAGACGAGACGACACGCTACCCTTTGCACACTATCTGCTGCCAACACACTTTGATAGGTAGAGATAAAGCGTCACACACAGTATTAGTCTACACAAACCCCAGAGTCCTGTAAGGTCACTTTCAAACTAAAACTGCAAAAAAAAATGTCAGTGAAATGTAAGAAATGAAAATTCCTACAGTGGTACTTCAGTACATGCAAGTTCMCTTCCAAAAGACTGCAGGACAACAGTGTGAGAATCTGGAAGCTCCTGATAGGTGAAGATGTGCTCTGGATACCAATACTGTGAGTCATCTTCCCTCCTCCTGACCCCACACTTAACCTCATTACAGTACAATCAACTTGAGTTAGCTACCCTAGGGCACAGGAGTGACAGTGAACTTCTATAGGTGCAGCCTGGTCTCTGTGTTGTAATAAGCATAGGGTGATTTACAAACCTGCTTCCAAATTGTAAGCCAACTTGTGCATCTTCTTTCAGAACACGTGGGATTCTGAAACTACACTTGCAGGACCAGTAACACTTTTAACAGAAGAGCCTTTAATCTGTATAGGTACTAGGTCACCTTAACTGTTAAATCCTCCCTCAAGGCTTTAGCCATAACTAGACAGAACAAAAGGCCTTCACCATATTCACAGAGCGATTTGCATGCATAGACCACTGCCACTTAGGAGCAAAACGGGAGCTATCAGGAACTCTTTCTTATGGACAGGCCTCTAGTGATGCAAAGTATCAGACCACAAATATATTTCAAGTCTTTTGGACAGAAAGACTCAAATGGAAACCAGAAATCTAATCTACAATAAGGTATCCAACTTTGGTCAAGATCTGAAGCAAGAAGAATTTCCAGTGAACTCTAACTACAAACTCCTAGCTTCTCAACACTTCTAAAAGTTTTCTCAGTATTAYGATAAATAACACATCCTGGGTATCAGCACAATTAGGCATCACACACTGGTGTCTCAAATGTGTTGCAAAACACCGTTATAACACGCTCAAGTCCAGGTAACTCTTCCAGGACAGAAGCTCCTCTCAATCTAAGGGACTTTTRCAGAGGAGTAAAATGTACTCAACAGTGCTGTTTCATGAACACTTTGCTGCTGCCACTGGTAAGTGKTTTTCATTTTCTTCCACTTTATTTCTCTTTGTCAAGCTCTGTCCCTGACCTTCACTTGCTTGGACTTCTGGAACTCAGCTAAGGGTATGGGAAGCAAATTCAACTCACAGTAATGCATTAAAAAGTGTAAGATTGCTCAAGGGTCATGAACAATGAAGAAAAGGCATAGTGCAAAGACCCAAATGATTTCTTTCACATGCAAGCCCTTCTTGCTGCAGCAACGAACACTGGCAGCCTACAGCTTGAAATGCTCAAGATGAATAAAAGCTTTAAAATTGTATCAGGAAGCTGGATGTCAGAGACTAAAAATGAAGTAAAATCAAATGCACCACAACTGGAGCACAGAAATCCTTATAATTTTACTTCACTTTCATTTAACATATCCCACTTTACAGACATGCTCCATTATTTCAGCASCATGAGAAGAGTATGGCATGTYCAAACATGCAAGTGTGCTCCAGTGCATTTAAAGAGAACATCAAACAGAAGCAAGACATAACACAGCATGGAATAAATCCCAGGGCTGACAGACCCTGCATTCCTAAAGGTAAAATTACTTCCACTAGACTAAGCCATGTAAATAAAGAGTTATGATCTTGCTGATCAAAAGAGTCAAAAGAGGATTAATTCATTTTATTAAAAAAATGTTAAAATACCCAACATCACAGCCTTCTTTCTTGTTAAGCAATGTTTGCATGCATAGACTAGACAGGCGTAAACCATTCAAAACCTGGTTACATAGGAGATAGCCATTTCAAATTCAGTCTTTAGGCTGAATTGACAAAAATGGAGTATGAAATTACTTTAGGCCAAATGACTTTTGATGTTTATAAGGAAAAACAACTGATCCTTCAGAACAGCATTCCTGAAGATCCAGGGTATAAAAACTTAGAGGATGCAAAAAAAGAAAATTACTTGTTTGCTTGACTGAGACTGAGGTTCACCGCATCACTGAACAACTGCAATACTGATGTAAGGGATAAATGGCGCAGTTCAAAACTGACCATTTAGTGAAAGGATGATTGCCCCACACTTCTGAATGCAAGCGAAATAAAGATGGCAGAACTCAGCCCTTCAGTAGAACACAACATTAAGACTTTCATATTTACAACATGTGTAAATGGTACATATACCAGACGAAAGACAAAAGCCTGTCATCTCTCTCTCCCAGGGTAAGCTGAGGACTTAATACACGCACAATATATACTCACCACATATTAAAAGAAAAGACTTGAGGAAGTGTGGTTTTAGAAGTGCTCTGTAAAGCAGCATATTCAAATGATTATTCCTCTTCAAGGACTTAAGAGTAAGCTGCTTTTTCATCTCTTTGGCTGAAAACCAAGACAGTGTCACAACAAGAAAGTTGTGTACTTTAAATAGCATATCTGGCACAACCGATACACGTTTATCGCAGCACAACATCAGTAATTTGACGCTGCTGTAGAAAATAACCAACTTTAAAAGAGTAGCAAAYTGACTTTGCTAAAAGTATGCTTTTCTAAAGAAATACTCCTTATAAGCTGTTATTACACTTGTTAACAAACTGCAATCAATTCTTTGTGGTGTATTCTATATAGATACATATGCACAATGATGTATTTAACAGAAGACAATTTTGAAGAACTGGATGGTATAAGCCCTACAGTACAACAACAAATGCTCATAAAATAGTTTTCTTCTGAACTCTTCAGGAAGTGTGTGGCAAGAGTGTCATCTGAAGAGGGAGGGGGTCAATTTCAGTTTTAAGAGTCTCCTGTTAATAAGAAAAGCTTGGAATACGTTAAAAAGATCAAAATTAATTTTAAAAAATATTCCATATTTCTTGTTTGCACTCCTTTAAGCAGAATTACTCTTTCCAGCTGTGCAATTTATATATTTTATATATATATACATTTATATGTAATTTATATATTTTATATATACATATATGTATTTATATGTGTATAAATATTAATATAAAAACTGCCTTCCAGATATAATCTAAAGTTTGTCAATGTTAGCCAGCGGACAGAAAGGAAAGCTTTAAGAAATTGGAGAGCTATAGCCAAAGTTCTAGAACRGAAGAACTGAGGAAGTTTTCTCCCCTATTTCAGTCTTCAAACACTTCAGAGCTCTTGCAGATCTGTAATTACTATTTCATAGCATGCACACTTATGCATACCAAAGACACAGGTAAAGTGTGTTTAGACAACTGTGAAATGTGGTAAAAATAGCTGAAGAGTGACAAAATATTAAGATAAAAGTTTGTGTGCAATCAAGATGGTCTGTAATATTTCATATCAGAACATCTCATAGCAAGAACTATTAAAGTCCTATTCAAGACTTTAAGGTTTTATGTGATTATCAAGAAGCCTTACTTTCYTCTAAAAACTACTCACACATGTAAAAAGCTACATTACCTACAGCTGTTTGCCAAGAGAAATACCTGTGTCATACCGAATGCCACCAAACCCATGAAGAGTAATGAATGCATAAGAAACAACACAGAACAGTAAAAGGATAACAACTACCAGAATAAAATCAATAAAGAATTGTCTCTGGTACAGGCTAAGAGAGACACAAGCCAGTTTTTTGACAGAGAAGAGACAGCTGGCAATCCCCAAGATCTCTGTTTCACTACAAATTATCTATATCCTGGCAATATGAACTATTTCAAACCTAAGTTCTCACTAACACCATGTCAGCAGATAAGATGACAGACAACCTAGCAAAATATTACTGTCTTCCATTAAGTGAAACCCTTCCATTTCTACAATTGTGTGTGTGAGAGTGAGAAATCACAGCCTCTAAAGGATGACCACTCTAAAGGAGCTGCTAATGAATTGTCGTTTGTACGTGAAACACTTTTTTTCACTACATCATCCATAAAGATGATCTTACCTCCCTCACTGTGCATACAGAAATACCCCCAGAGTCCAACCTCACCATGGAATATGGGGGTTGAAATKAAATTAGGCTGTCTGGGAAAAGTGTCAGATATCAGTTAAAAGACTATTTATTAGTCTGCAAATGATGTGTGCACAAGTATTTGCCAGTGCTGCTTTATATTAAAAGAGACAAATTCTTCCGGTTTTATAATCTGAAATAGTTTGTCTAGCAGGAGAAAAAAACCTTTTGTTTGAAAATTAACAGAAGAGGAGTTACACGATCTTCTCCCTAAACAGTCCTTTACAGATTGGGTTTTTAAAATGTTGGGGTTTTTTTGGTTTTGTTTTTTTTCTTTTTGTTCATTTGATTTTTTTTAAACCAATTCATCTTCTGAAACTAAAATACACTTTCTGCACTAGATACATTATACCGTTACTGGTGTCATCATCAGAATCACAAATAATTCTGTCTGAAAGGGCCTTCAAAAGTCAAGCTGAATCTGGTCTAACCCCAGAGTCAAATTGGACACATCATCAAGCAAGCTGCCCAGGAGCTAGTCACATTCTGACTACCTCCAAAGTTAGAGACATTWCTACGGCTATGGAGAACTTTTTCCACTTTTTCATCCCACATACTGCATTTGCCTCCCTGATACCTAATCAGAATTTCTTTACTGCAACTTGTGTTTTCTCTCTTCTTTTATCACTGTACACCACCTCTACAAAGAGTCTGGCTCTTGATACCCTCTCACGAGGCAGCTGAAGACAGCAGTAATATTACTCCCCCACTGTATTCTCTTTCTAAGGCTGAACAACTCCAGTTTTCTCAGTCTCTCCTTGAGCAAAATTGCTCCAGAACACTAATCATCTTAGTGGYCATTTAATATGTCACTGTCTTTGCTGCATGAGAGCCAGAACTGGACACACCATGTTAAAGACGGACTTAAAAGTGAATCCCTTCTCATGAGCCACTATATCCTTGCTAATATAGCACAGCACGTGGCCAGTTTCTTAACAGCAAGGACACCCTGCTGACTCACACTCTACATTTTCTTTCTCAGGACCTTCAGGTATTCTTTCTGCAGAGCTACTTTCTAGTCAGTGGATGCATAGCCCATGCTATAGTAGTGGGTTATTTTGACACAGGTGTAGTATTTTTCATTTACAATTGTCAAATTTCAATAATTTCTGTCAGGCCATTTTCCCAGCCTACTGTGTTTCCACTGAACAGCTGGTTCCACAGGTTTCCACTGGAGACCTTAATCTCCAGAGGTGTCAACCTCTCTTTTGTTTCGCATCACCTACAAAGGTGCTGAAGGAAAATGCATCATCCCAACAGATCAYGTCATTAACACAGATGTTGAACATCAATCAGCTGACTTGCACAGGGCACCAGACCGCCTGGCTGCCAGTGCACTTTGCACTATTGACCATAACCAGCTTTGTGTCACTGACTGGCAATGCAGATCTGGAATACTTCAAAAAATGAAGAAATTCTACCTTCGAGTAGAATAAAAACATACTTCTGTACTTAGTGGTCCCGTGAGCAAGAATCTATTACAGATACRTCCTCTGCAGAAGGGCTGCAGCAGCAAGCCCTACATGGGCTACACTCCACTCCAGGTCTTGTATCAGGACACTACTGCATTTTGCAGCCCAGATCAATTCCACTGGTCAAGCTCAAACCTCTACTGGCAGCTCTGCCAGTGCCTTACTGGGGGCTTTGAACAGGTTACAAACTGGGACACAAGTACTACTGCCACCTTAATAGCACATTCTTGTAGGTATGTATGAGAAATGCTATGTAAAGATACTTACTATTAATCTAACTGCAGTTAAAAGTCATTTATCCTGACTACAGCATAAATTTAACAAAAGCAGCTCTGTACTTTCTTAGATTACAAACTTCCATCTTAAATGCCAAGAAAAGAATTATTTTTCAACACTAAGAAAGTCACAGGAAATTAATCTATTTGCTATGGTAACTATGCCACAGTACACACAATTATGGCACTTGTTTTAATGTCAAAATGTGACATTTCAGAAAGAATACTACAAAAGTATAATACAGTTTAATCAAATGAAACATCTGCCTGAGCATCATTTGTGGCACCAACAGAGGCTGTACAGACAGTAAAAAACTGGATTATACAGAATTTTTAACAACAGAAGTAGTTACATTTATTTTAAACTTTAATGTTTTGTGGATTATAACTGACATTTACATATATTTGTGTTTCTCAGGCAAAAAAAACCCCAAGACCTAAAAGCCCTCCTAGTAAAGATCCAGACTATCTACAGATACAGGACAGAAATTTGCGGGAAGGTGAAAATAAAGAAAACATTAGACAAGACAATATTATTACAGTGTTACTTGCTGCACTTTTTAACACACTTGAAAATACTGGAGGTTTTCTTTCATGATAAGGCACCTCAGAAAGGATCAAGAAAAACATTAAAATATAAATACCAGTTAAACCGTTTCTATTTAATGACAGTTAAAGTTACTGGAAAGAAAGCCCTCACCAAACCAAGCCCAGACAGAATCATGCTGCTTACAGGCAGTTTCTACTGAATGGTGRAATGGTTGACTTCTACCTGACTGGGGATATTATTAGGATACCCTCACAGTTTCATAGTGGTATAATTCCCATTTCATTTTAGAAGCGATCTGATTGTTTACTTTTATTCAGTTTCCAAAAAACCACTATAAATTTATATGCTATAAAAACGAAAACACTTTATGTAAGTTAATAGCCTAACAAGCATATTACATACCTCCACATCTCTGTAATATTATARAATTTTCCACATACAGTGTTTCAGGGCACTGTAGTAATGAAAATACCATTTATCAAACWGTAATTAATTTTTTAAATTGTACTAAATCAAAATACTAAAGGAAGAATGTATTTAATTTTATCAGTGTGAATTAAAGAACAAGGTTTTCCACACAAAAGTTATTATACATTGGTTGTAGGTCATGGTGGAAGAATCAGAAAGTTAAGGTTATTTTTTAATTAGAAGTTTTGAAGTATTAGAAGTTCAAACAACACTGTACAGCTTCCTCAGATTTTCTTGGCAAAGGTATTAATGTTTGTATTTTCCACTCTGTTTATTACCTGAGGCAATATTTATTTTTAACAGGTAAGAAAATTCATTCAGCTACCTACTGCCAATAGTCAGTTACAAAGTTTCAGGACTGTCAGGATCCACATCAGCAAGTCCAAATTAAAGGCAGTAACATATTTTGCAGTTCTGGAAAACTGTATAAATTCTGTATAAATCTTGCCAAATACTGCATCTTAAAACAAATCTACATACATATATGCCCAGTACATTCAGCTGAAGCTGGACAGGTAAATTCTTGGTATTTTATTACTACTAAGGTCCATAAATTAAGGCTTATAACCAGGGTTACATAAAGTATGGGCGTTTTAATGATTGCTGTTCTTGAAAAYTACAAACCATTTTTTATTCTCAGTAGGGACAAACACTATTCCTCTTCATCCTTGTGCCAGCCAAGCTGAGAGCTGAAGTGGGACTAAAGACAAGTAAAAGGCCCCCAGGAACAAGTTGTACAACCAGACTGTAATAAAGCAGGACAAAGATACAGGTGCTTTCAATCTGAATCCACCATACTTTTGCACACACATAAATCGGCACTTATATTCAATTATGCCTCACACTTCAGTAGACAAGGATTTTTACCTTCCAAAAGTACTTTAAATAAACGTTGTGACGCCCCCCCTTGTTCTAAACGACACTTAAGTKTTTTGTGCAATGAGTAAAATGCAGATGTAGCACCGTGTATGCTGTACTAAATAAATTTACACCCTGTGTTTGCATGTGTGAAGCAYGGCAAATAACTATTTGCCTTCCATAATTAGGCAAATACCTAGCTGGCTAAGTCTTAAACAGACATATACTTTTGAAAAGTTCCTCGTTGTCTTGTAATTTTAAGGACAGTATGTAATCATAAYCCTCCTCTGTCTATTGAGAGAAAATCCTCACAAGTGATTGAGATTTGTATTATTATGCAATAGCCAAATACAAGATGCTGTAAGAGTTGATTATCAATCTTGACAATCGTGAAGCTTAAATACAGACAATACTCAGTCTGAAGAAAGAACTTGTTTAGCAACTAAGTACCATGGATTAGTGAGTTCTTAGAATGCAAAAAAGATTATACGAAGCCCCTTCACAGTGAAGTTGCAGTTAAGCACAGTGCATACTGAACCGAATTAGAGATCTGTAACAGACAAAATTCAGTCTGGTCTATGACTAGGTAACACATGCTGAAGTTCTCATGTTGACCCTGAAATGCAAGTGCTACATCCACTCCCCTCTCACCCTCTGCCCCCATTAATGATCTCTTTCCATAATACCGTCTATGTTCGGCAGCTCAGTAAAGTTGTGTACGTTTGATGTTTTTTACCTTTTTTGCCTTTTTTCCCCCCTTAGAATGGGCTTGGGGAAGAGAAGAATGGCATTTAATAACACATGCTACACAACACAGCTTTCCCAGGATACGTTACGAAACAAGAGACTCATGACCTGCTCAAAGTTACAGAATGACTCCATTGCTCACTCTGAATTAAAAACTGGTATCCTCCTGACTCCTCCTGTATTTTCACTAATAAAATAATACCACTACTGAACACTTGCAGAGCTCCTTTCATCACAGGAAGTCAAAGGGCTTTATAAATATTAATTAAGCATTGCAACAATACTATGAAGTATGCAAAAATTCTGCACATGAGTAAACCTAAGCAATGAATAAATATTTTCAAAGCCACGGGAGAAGTCAGCAGTATGGAGAGAAACTGCTCTTGCCATTAGGGAGCACTGCATTACATACAGGGGCATAATTAATACTCTAAATGTGATGTGAAGAGCCCTTGATCACCAATACATTACTATAAAACCTGGTCATGTGCAATCCTGCAAAAAACACACTAAATTTCAGGCAGCATTCTCATCAAGACACAGTTTGCCTTCCTCCAAACASAGAAAACATGTGAGATTTCTCTCTCATGAGATTTTTCTAAAATTCTGTTTTTCTTGTTTGGCAACTTTCCTAAAAGAACACAAGTGTAAGTGTGATATTCTTTAGTATTTTTACAGAATTAATATTGAGCTATGAAACAATTCAAGTACGAGTTCAGATCTCAAGTGCAACTAAGCTACTTCTTAACATTCACTCAYGTACTTCTGTTATTAAGGAAGCAAAACACCAGTTTAAGAACTCAATATCCATTCTCTCAAGAAATAACTACAAGTCCAAAAGTAATGTTTGCACAAACTATAATGGAGTCATCACTTAATCAAGTACKCAGTGATCTTACAACTTGAGATAATATGTCCACATTTGAACTGCTAGAAACATTACTCTTTAACAATAATTTCCTCYTTCCAGTAACTATCACAAGAAACCAATCTGTAACACTGATATCTTTACTGTGAAAGCTGACCATATTAAAACATGCTCGGGGTTAATTTGCTTCTATGTACTTCCACACTGGAGACTTTAATGACAGGAGTGAGATTAACTTTTATATTTCTTGAAATTGCTGTTAACCTACTGAAAAAAACCCAGGATGACCAGCTCTGAACTTCTGCAGAAGTTTGCTTTAAATTCAGTTTAATTTTTATCACTCATTTTTCACTCAAAATAAGAGAGAATCTGACATTAATATGATTGCAAAATATACTTTCGGTTTGGGGAAAGAATACAGTTTTCTATACAAGACAAAAGAAGTTGCATTAAAATATTTGTAGATTCACTTTGCAGTGAACTGTGTTAGAAAGAGATTGTTGGTGCAATGTTAATGAAGGAATTAAATGAAAAATTGTGTAATTTATATTTCACTCCAGCAGCTTATGTTTTTTAAAATACTCTTAATAGTTCAACAACTAATTTTACTTCACACCGAAACAAGAAGATTCAGTGAAGGCTGACAAAGAGTTAGTTGGCTGAATGAAAAACAGGTTTGTTTTTCGTGGTTTACATAACAATGTATGTTTTTCTTCTGGCTACTGAATGAATGCCTGGACATCAGATTTTGAGTTTTTTCACTTTTTTAAAAGGGCATAATATGGCAGTAGAAACTCAAGTCTTTGAGCAATAAACGTGTGTATCACCATTACAATTTTATCTCAAGTTCTCCTACAGCACAAAACCAGAGAGCAATTCAGTATTACATTTGGTACCCAGCTTTCACTGCATGAAGGAAATTTTCCTCCTTCTTACATGGGACAACAGCTACTTAACATAGTTTATGTTATCATTCAAGCATCTTTAACAGAGAACTGATGAGACTTAACAGCTAGGCTTTAATAAACAATGTTCCATCCCCACTGACTCTTCAGGAATCAACAGCCCAAAGCTGCTGAGTTTTCCTAGGTTAAACTAGTCACCCAACCTTCAACAGAAAAGTCTTGAAGTGTCTAATCAACTCACTGCCACTTAGAAGCAGGACCAAGTTCAAGATCAAATACTGCTGAGATGTGTCCAAAGATATGTGGAAACAAAGAGGGAACAAGCTCAGTCTATAGCTACAGAAGCTTTACTGAACAGCAGTAGTATCATGTGCTCTCCAGACAAACAGATCTAATACACACAACCACTAAGCATGTAACTCTCCACGTTTGGAAAAGCACAGATATGTGATCTTAGCCAGTACCCAACAGTTTCATTATCTTCACAAAGCTGCTGATCCCTAGCTTTTATCTAGTAATGAATATCCTGTGCAGAATGTCTGATTGTACTGCAGTATATTGTCACACTTTTACGAGACACTCCATAAGTCATGGAACAACCTGGCTCAAGACAGTACACTATGGGACCATGGAGAGCCTGGATTTAATAGTCTCATTTATTAATCTTAGGTCTTGCACCATAACTGGCAGGATAAGAGTTTTATAGGGAAACATGCACAGCTTTGAAAGATTTTGCATTTAACAGGGATTCAGCAATGGGCTGCAACTCCTTCCTTCCTTCCACTGAAAGAGGGTGTTGCTTTTTTACACACCAGTTGTCCAGGTCACCTCAGAGTAATGTGGAGAGGCTCCATATCCAGTTTTTCATATTCCCCTGGGACTGCCCACACCTCTGGGTTCACTCCAGCATTCACAAGGGCTAGCCTCCCCATTACTGCCCACAACACCAACTTGCATTAGCAGCTCCAGCTATCAAATCCCCTCCTAGCAAACCACAAGCATAACCAGGAATAATCAGAAACTCATGCTTTTCAAACCTATCTCACACATTCAGCAAGCTTTCATGGGCCTCCCCATGTTTTATTTGCTAGCAAAACTCACTACACTGCATATACACACAAATACACACACATTGACCAACAGTGGCTGAATAAAACACAGCTGCTCATCATTTCCACTCATGGAAGGAACATTAGAACAATAATTCCCCCTTTGGCACAAAATTCAAATTAGAAACTTCCCATGTCTACCAGGAAACACACTTACCAGTCCAGCAAGGGCTCCAGAGTGGTGAGCCCCCTGGTACAACACCAGATTCTAACATCCTTAACAATCTATTTCTAATATTCCCATTTATTCCCACTGCTATACTGGTGGCTGCCCCCTTCCCTCTGGTACTGGGGCTCCCTGCAGTTTTTTCCTGTCGGGGGGTTGTAAAAACTGCCATTACTCTTGCCTTTACCTTTACCTTATTCCTTCTTCGATATCTTTCTAACCAGTTCATCCAGGGACTTACTCTGCCCTTCCTCTACCTCCCCCCCCCCCCCCCCCCCCCCCCCCCCCCCCCCTCCCCCGCTATTGCCTGTAGGTATTCTCCCACAGCTCAAAATTACTCATTTCTCCAGTGATCCAAACAAAATCGTTAAAAGAAAATCCTAATTCTTGCATGTACAATCCGCATTTCCCAGATATTCCTTCCTCCTTCTCCTCGTGCTTACCCTCTTTGCCACACACCGTATACTACAGCCAGTCCCCGTCCTGCCGCAGGGTCCAGATGCGGCACCCGCAGCACACCCGTTCAAGGCCCCGGGCCGCTCTCGCAGCACCTCAAGCTCTGTAAAGCACCAGGTCCCAAGCACAGCCGACGGTGTCACAGGGACAGGCAGGCGGAGGGGACGTCCCGCAGCCTCACGGGGCCGAGGAGCCACTGCAGCCCCTGCCCCCGGCTCTCCCACAGCCTCGGCTCGGTCCCGCACCTCCCCCACAGGCCCCCAGCTCGTGTTGCCGATCCCGCATGTCCGGACCCAGCCTCATCCCTTCTCACTACAGAGGAACTCCCTTCAAGTCCCGAATAGCAAGCGGACAAACCCAAATTCTCCACCCTGGTTCCATAATGGTCCCGGGAGGGGTGGGGGTTTAGGGACAACACCTCCCTTTTTTCCCTATCCTGGAAGTCGGGAATACAAAATACCTGCAGCCGGCCCTGTATTAGACTGCAGATTTTGAAGATAAGGCAGAGAAATTCCCAGTCCCTCACTGTTCTTTAGCCTCCCGCTGCAATTTGCCTATACCGTATCTCTCCACACTCCCCTTCAACCAATCCTTTCCCAAATAAATACCATATTGCCCGATCTGGGCGTGGGTTGCTGAGAACCTTTCTCGACGCCCATGTCCTTAAATACCTCTGGGAGAATGTGCAAATCATCTCAACATTCCCTCAAAGGACCCTTTGGAGGTATTTTGGTATAGTCATCCCTACAGCCGAAACCCTTTTTCGACTGTCCTTTGCTGTCCACCCTGGGCATCCATTTCCAGGGGTCCTTTTCTGTGGACTCTTCACGGACCACCCTGGCCCACCTCTCGATTGTCTGCTGGACAGTCTCACCAATCAATCTCCCGGTGCCGGCCAGCGCCGAAGGCAGCTGATCACCCAAAAACTGAGTGAGGTGCTCCTCCAGCTCCTCTTGCCGCGTGCCGGACACAGATGGTGGGAAGGATCCCAGATGATGCCGCAAAATTGTCAGGCAAAGTAATCCACAACTGCCAGAAATCTATGTTTAAAAAGGAGACAGAGGAGTCCTTCAACTTTATTCGAATAAAGGGAGAGAGCCCACCGGGGCACACGCACGCCAGGTTTTCTTTCCCTCTCTCTCTTGGTTTCGGAGGGCGCAGCCTCCTTTTATCCTAATTCACGGCTCCATGTTGCCCTCTTCCTTTCCCCACTGGCTGAGGTACCAGGAAGGTACATCCTTCCCGAACTGCCTACCACATATCGCCTCCTTGAACCTACTATCTTACCCCAAAGTTCAGAAGATCAGGATTGTGCAGACAGACCCTTGACTGTTTCAAGAGTCAAGCTGTCTGGGGTCTGAAACAGAAGTGCTGCCTAAAGTCAGTAGAGACATTAAGACCCATTCAAAGACGTTAACACCCATACTTTCACACATCAAATCATTTGTAAAGACAAATTAGCACACATCTTTCCTATCGCTACTGTTCAGTATTTGTTATCTATAAATAACCACAGGTGATGAAAACCTAAAATCTGGTGAAACAGAAATGCTAAATTGTAAGCCAGGTGTTTCACAACAAAAAAAAAAAAGCTTAAGTACATTTACCACTCTAGGTGTGCAATCAAAATACTGTTCTGTCACACATCAACTCTGGCATGCATTTCAAGATTTCTTTACAATATGAAAACTTGTTTAAACTTCCTCCTTCCCCACTTCTGTATGAAAATTTAAACACTGATAAAAGTTACCTTGATAAATTAAATCACATAACTTGTGTCCTTCAAATGGCTTTTAGAATCAGATGTACCGCACAATTCATATGATGGAGCAATATTTGTAAGAAGTACACATGACACCCATGTGAGCCATTTTGCTAACAGACCATGCCCTCTTGTTCTGGGGCTTGCACCTGCTGTTAAAAGGCAGACAGGCAGGGATCGGTCTCATTAGATCCTCAATAATGATGACAGACTGCAGACCCTGCTCAAGAAACTAGGTGAATCACAAGGTAATTAAAGCTTTCTCCTTGGTGCATTGCTACACTTTCTGAAGCCCAAAGCATGAGACTAACTCCTGAAATATAAGTGAACAAACAAAAGATGTGGGTCTTACTGAGAAATTTTATACACTCTCAAACCAAGAAAGGAGGTGAACTTTATTCAGGTGAGTTACCTCCAACTAAAGAGATATGCTAGACTTGATATTTACTTCTAAAACATCAAGACCTCAGGGGCACTGAAATGCAACTGTGTTTGGCTCTTAGGAAACCTTCAAATGTGTTAAGCACACAGATTCTTTGCAGAGCCTGATCTGGAAACGTTTTATCCACAAATGCTGCTTCTCASCCTCCTTASTGCAACCAGCTGGCCTATCCTTTCTATTAGTAATTTTTCATTCAAAAATGAGATTGATAAATTATTATTCAAAACATCACAACTCAATACTTCACATGATGACTCATGACTAATTAAGATGTAATCTGAAATTAGTTTTCATTCTGTGTGCCAATGAACAGAGAATTGTAAAGAAACTGTGTGCAGGAAATGGAAAAAACTAGAATAACACACTYTAAGTGCAAGACGTGACTTGTTTTGAATGGTAAGAAACTAAAAATCCTTCCTTATGAAGGTACTTAAGCAGCCAAAAAAATTCAAAACCTCTACAAACTTCTCCTTATATAATCATTTCGGTTTCAAAGACAAAGATGTGATCATTTTGATCTGGCATTCTAAGAAAATGCTTACCTGAGATCTCAGAATAGCACAAAGAACCAAATACCCTCAGCAAGGCATGCAGCATCTACAAACACCACTGACACTCGTTAACACCTGTAACTGCATTTTTGTCTATCTGCAACTGTGAGTTAGTCATTCATACAGAATGCTGATTACTTTTCCGAGTTAACACTATCACACCAAAGTTCTCTGTAATCTACTTGTTTGCTATTTGTACAAGACTGGAAGAAAGACACAACCAAAACATAATAGTGAGTAAAAGTGGCACTACCATACACTTTCCTAAATTTCATAGACTTAAAATTGTACCAGTTCTTTTGAAGAACACTGAATTTGACATTAGCTGTGCACCCCTCCTTCCCTGTGATGAACAAATTTTTCAACAATAATTCTAAAGGCCAACGTTAAATTTCTAAGCATATTATATCATATAATCAACATTTTATAATATTACTGAGTATGTATCAAGGAAAACTTTCTTCTGTTTTAGTAAACTTCTAGGAAAACTTTTGCAGTGCAATCCAGTAATCAAATACATATCAGTTTCCACATTCAGTAAAGAAACCCTCACAACCTCTTTTTCTCATGTATACAAGCACATTTTATCTGCACRTCATGCTTGAACAGAAATGTAGAAATGTTTAACTATCTGAAGGTTTTTAATCTGTAGTTTCTCATGGTTTTTGCAAGCTATGTTTGGAAAGGTAAGCCAGCTGTTAGTTCTCTAAAGGAAGCATAATTAAGAAGGATATTAGAAGTTCACTCAAGAGCTTAATGTAAGGTCACAGAAAACTGCAACTATGTGATGATAAACACATTTTTAGAGACACCACTCCAAGAACAAGTCAGGTTAATACCATGTTTAATACTATAAACCTCACTGTTTATTCAAATATATTTTTCTAAAAGCAAGAAAGTTAAGAAAGTAAAGTAGAAAGTTACTGGAATCCATGAAACAAACCATTACAAGTAGCAGCCACTGGATTAAAATAAAGTCCTGTCATCCTAAATCGCACACCTTTCTKACTTAGATGGGAAAACACAGGCATTGGCTCAACACAGTAGTGTCACCTTACCCATTATCTGTGCAGATGGCKTGAGACACCCATGTAGGGTAACTTAGAAAACTGTAGAAATGCCTCTTCTTCATTTCAAAAAGAATGTAACAGGGTGGAAGAGAGCATTCTACAGGACACAATTACACCTATTTAACAGTTTATTTTAAATTAACTARCCACAATAGTTATGAGGTGGAAACAAAAGAAGCTCTAGAAAAATAGTATTTAATAGGCAGAGATGATTGCCACCTTTCATGGTAAATAATCTGCTAAGCTGTTTTTGATTAATGCGTTTTTATAGTCCTGATACTGTGCACCATTCTCTAGCTGCATTTAAAAAAAAAAGTCAATTTTATTTCATGCCTTCTGGAAATAAAGCATAGATTAAAACATCTAGTCTAGACACGAAACTCCTACTAATTGCTAAATAAACAATAACTTCCTTATTTCTTAAGCAAAGACATTAGGAAAGTTTAAGAATTCACTGTATCCGCAGGCTTTAGTCTAAATTAAGGACAGCGTCCCACCAGGGAAAGCAGTTCTTTTCACTATGCTGTTGCTCCTGTGGAATGAGTGTCTGCCCAATCTCAGCAGTCAGTCATCTGAGAGCTTTCCCTATTTGCACTGAGTGCAGTAGACAAGATTTTTGAAATCTTGATTGAGGGTTCTCATTCCTTGTCTCTTTCCAGGAATTATAATTTACAGCTTAAGCGATGAATTTTACTTGCTGCTTATGTCATTCACAAGTAGAGTACCAGATCAATTTTTAACTTCAATCCTATGTACTTTTGAAGGCGATAGTTTAAGGAAACTTCAGTAATTTTTAAAAATAGTAAATAATCAATTTGAGGACTGAATAGGTATCTTGCTTGAAAATTCTAGTGTCCATAATCAAGAAGATCGACACATTTTAAAACTAATTACACATTACTAKCAAAGAAGAAATTTCTCTTGCAAACCAAGTCAGCTCTACAGTATCTATATCCCAAAAAGCTTGCATTCCTTCACAACATGGAAATTCACTTCAGAAAATTACTTCGACATACATAAATTCTAAGATGACAGGAACTTGCAAACCACATACAATACGGCCATGGTTAATCTTCTAGCCAYGGACCACTCTCTTTTTCTGTTACAGAAGAGGGAAATTGTAAAGCATGATGTAATCCAGAAAAGAATTCAAAATGAGGAAACCACTGAACTGCCACCTCAGAGATTACAAAAGAGCACCACCACAATGGTACACAGAAAATAAAAATGCTAAGTCACAAGAGAAAAAGTGAGGTGAAAATTATAATGATACAAGTGAAATTTACCATTTATCGTATTTCTAAAGYACCAAGATTAAGCTGATTTGTCTTGTTAAATTTTCCATCCAAGTAGTGTTGGCTACTTTCAGGTTTCTCTTTGCCTTGTTGCATTATTCAAGATTATTTTTAATCAAAACCACATATTTCTTAGGTTCAGTGTTGTCATGAGACACAAAGAAATGCATAAAACTCACAGACAATTATCTTCAAAGAGTAACAGACTTTTTAAACTTTTGAGTGGTTAAAAATGTGGACTCTTTTTCAGCATCAATCTGAACAAAACCAGCTAAATCAGAACCATTTAAAGCATTCAATATATAGACCAACTTATGGTCTCCATCTTTTCAGTGATGAATATAATTTTGACCCCTGCTGAGAGTAGATCTGAAGACTCCYATCTTTACTTAACAACTACCTCTTCCTATTTACCAATGATGAATGTCACAAGTGTGGAACACAGCAGTTTAATTTTTTTAGACACCAGGCAAGAGCAGTGTATGATCATGACACGAATATAAGATATTCACGGTTCCACAAAAACATTGCATTTCTAATTTATTCAGTTAAATGTTCTCTCGATCCTCTTTAAGAAAGATAGCTCTGCATAAGACAGGTCAACTCTTTGCTGCTATATAAAGTTGAAGGTTAAAATACGTAAGCTGATGTGGGAGACTATTTCCTGCTGAAAGAAAAGCCCTTTAAACATTAGAACCTCAAATCTAATTTGTCAGCTTATTAATGCTTCCATGCATACAGCCACTGCAAAGCATCTATCTTTCTATGAAGCCACTGTTTTGGAAAAATAGTTAATGCTACCTAGCAAAATAGTTAGCATGACCTTATAAGAAAAGCAATACAGAATTCAGTCACTCACATAAGCATTTAAAGTTCCAATTTTTAGGTAAAAGACCAGACCTTTAGCTTTATTCACATCTATCTGCTAAGCTGGATGTGCCAACAGGTCTTCGAGTTATCAGTAAATGTGACTTACACTTGACTGATTTAAAGGGGGAAGTGCACCAAGTAAGTCACCAACTTTTTCTTATGCTCTTCCTAAAGAGTATAAAAGAAAAAAAAAAATCATACATTGGGCTTCACTGGAGACATCACTCTTAGTTAAATCAGCCTTTGATAAGCTTACTCTTAACCAACACCTTGTTTTAGTAAGAGAGTGGGGTAAACTTTGTCCAGCCACTGAAGCGATGCCACCAACTTAGAATCAGGGGGCAACATCGCTTATAATGGAACAAGCTCAGCTGAGTCTCCCCTCACCACCACAAGAATCTAGCCCGTAACACTGTTACTGGTGGTGATTGGGTAGCAACTCCAAACTCAGAGACTCATCACTACGTGGTTACAATACTTCTGGAACATCGGCTGGGAAGAACTCTACAATTTAATTACAACGTATTACCAGATATAATCGGTGAATAAAGAAAGAACTGCCACAATAATGTCCACCTCTAAAGATGTCTAGAGTCATGCAACAAACCTGACAAACCTTTTAAATGTCTTCTGAAGCCAAAGCCAAAAGCAATTGGGACTTGTAAGCAAACAACTGAAACCAAAAGAGAAACTCAAAACATTTTCCATGGGGCTTGGTTTTTAGCAAGCGGTTGTGAGGTGCTTGGTTGCTGGCTGGAGTTAAACCATAACAGTGCATAAAAAAAGAGGGTGTGTCAAAAAGCAGATCACTGTAATGCTCGAATTAATTATTCTAATTTTTATTAATTACCAATGGAATTTTTAGATGCAGCCTCAAAGTGCACACCACTCAGTGACGATTCTTTCCAACAAATGAGATATAGTYACACTGCACACACCAGGAGACACCAGTACTTCAACCTCCCAGAAGTGGAATATTTTATTGTTAAGTTTTTGATGCTTGGACTTCTTGTTAAAACTATTTAATATTTTTGTTACTTTCAACAGACAAAATGAAAATTACTTCCTGATAAGTGAACAAAAACCACCTCAGTGCTTTGTTTGGTTCTGTTGTTTTAGTTTGCATTCTCTGGCTAAGTGCCATGTTCATAATTTAGGAAAATAACCATACATTTGCCTAGAGTCTCAGCAAAAAACAGCACACAGATTAAGGTACTCCAGGGAAAAATAGAAAAACTCTGCTGCTACAGTTTGGTATTAATGCCATTTTGTCAGGAAGAGAAACCCCTTTTACTGTGAATTGGACTTAAAAATAAAACTGAAAAGAAAACAGCTCACAATATTGATGTTCATTCTATAATAGTATTTTAGATCAAAACCTTCCTCATAAAGGGAACTCCTGAAATAACCAGAACTGTCCATACATTCAACAGAAGCTACTTCAAGCTTTTACTTCAGGAAGAAAGAAAATACCAGGCTGCAAACCTACAGCAGGTTCTCTCTTCTTTCATACTGCACTGAAGGATAAAAAGGTTTAAAGCCTCATAAAAAATCCACAAGTGTTAAATATAGAACATAAATTTCAGTTTAATAAATAGTCAACTTCAGGCAGACTGTTTCTGAACTAGCTTTTCACTTCTATTTCAAAACATGAAAGCAAATAAATTTCATGGAATTTCTTTATGTCATTAGTATTTCTCAAAGTACCATGCAGAGCAGCAGCTTTTAAGCCCTGAATTCCTCTACACTCAGAAAAAGCTCTTAGTCTGACCTCGAGACACGCACTAGGATTTATCACGATTTATGACCCAGCTACATTAACCGTGCTCCTCAGCAAATAGAAACGCACAAATGCTGAACCAACTTTTAACACCGAAATTTTAGCACTTGAAATTTTGACAAAGGCAAATTACACAATTCCATCTTTTTAGCCATATTACAATTTCAGTTAAATCAGCTTTGTTTCCATACATCCATTAAGGACAAAGAAAGCATCATTCTATTCACAATTCAATACAGCTGTGTCGGACTGACTTCAGCCCCAGCCCACAAGCAACTTCTGAGTTCAAGTGTGGCTCTGCCTCTGAGCTTCTATGTGGCCTTCAGAGAGCCTCTGAATTTCTCTGCTGCTGCTCTTACATCTGTACACTTACCTTACAGAGAGGCACCTGCTTCGTTTGTACAGGCTTTGCCCAAACACAAAACTCGATCTGACTTTGAGAGCCATTTTAACTGCACCTTAAATACCTATGCCATACCAAGAAGTGTCCACCTGTCAGTTGATAGMCGGTAGTTTTTAACTGCAGTAACTGCCAACATGCACTTATTACACATATTCCTACACATACCCATATCAGACACACACAAATATAGAAAGATGTAGTAAGCTGGAAAACAGACAATTATTTCAAAGTTTGTTAACAAACACGACAAAAAAAAAAAGAAATTGAGTTACATGCCATAATTAAACTCCAACAATGAAGAGCAATCTGCAATCTTGCTCTTATTAATGCACTGAGCCAGTGATGTGGTTTTTAACAGCTTAACATTAAGCACACAGGGCAAGTAATGCTCAGCCTAAAGTGATCCCAACAAGTAATATTCAGAATATTATTTTAACAATAGAAAAATGGCCCAAGAATGAAAAAGGGGAAAAGTATTTAAGCCTAACCAAGTTATCTAACACTAACGGAAGCATAATTTAAACATAGTTTTTTCAAGAAAAAGATCAAGGGAAGTTACACAAACTTAACCTAACCCTATATTTGCAAGTATATGGAAGGAGAGTTTCACTTCACAATCTTATCTAGACTGAAGCAGAATGTAATGGAGACTGACACAGCCATTTTCAGCTTTTTCTGAGCACAAATCACCCAAATACAGATCATCATCATTAAAACAACCACCTTTAAATCCACATCTGAGAAACAATCTTATCCCCAAGACTTTATCAAGACAGACTGACTTTCCAAAAAATTAACCTGTTTAGTTTTTAATGGCCTAACTACAGCAAGCTAGCTTGAAGAAGTCAGCAACGTGGCTTTGTGGGTATATTAAGCTGCCAAGGTAAATTTTAGACTCTCAAAATTTAGTTTTTATCTGCTTTTGCCTTTTTCTTCTTGTTATACCTAAAATCTAGTAAAAACACACTTCCTACAGTTTTTCGTGTCAGGATATATRTTTTATTTATAGTAACTGGCAAACATAGAGCAAAGCTGTCTTCTAATTAACAACACAGCAGAGCTAATTTAATGCAGAATAATATGTTATTTTGCGATAAAAACAGTCACTCAAGGACTCGCTCAGCTACCATTCCTGAACAGCTACCACACAAGATGAAGTGGTTAAATGCAAATTCAGATAGCTTTTGCACAAGGAAGACTCAACCGCTTMAAACATTATCTGAAAAATTATCTGCATGCAAGGTTTAGGATTCTCCCATCCCAGGTCACTTACTAAACCTTCCTACTATAATTCAGAGGCTTTCAAAACATATTTGCTAATTAAAGAAAATTAGGAGAAATACCTTATTGAAGAAGTACATGTAACCAAACTTATTAGGAAGATTAAATCTCCACTCAGATGATGTTTTGTTTATAGTTTCCCACATCACACTACCCACAGTATGTTTCGGTCACGAATGCTACAGCAAGACCAGTGTATTGGTTAGCAAGCACTCCTGCCAGGGTAATCTAGATCTGCCCTGAACAGAATTACAGGACACAGGCAAAGGCAAAAAAACCCAAAYTAACCCTAATGCCTTGTACTCTTTCTCTCAGCATTGCTTGGTCTGCTTGATATGTACCAAGTAGACAATGTGAACACTACCTGCAAAGAAATGTAAAATTTGACTGTGTAACACAAGGCTACTTAATTTAAAATTCCAATTAATATTGCTATAACTAACTTCTGTAGCATCAGCAGGTTCAAAAAAAGCCTTTGGGGCTTTACTTCAGGTTAACCAAACATTTTTAGAGTCAATTTGAGCCTAGCCCATATTCAGATTTCAACCAGTGCACATGCACTTGTAATGACATCCACAAAGAAAAACAGAGCTAGATATAGAATGACTTATCTATAACTTCAATAGGACATTCTCTATTTCCATGTGCTGTATTTTTAACAAGTTTAGAGTACGTTATTTTTGATTTTTCTAATATTTATCATAGAAGATCCCTTGAATAAAAGTGAGGTAATAATACAAGTAAAATGCTCAAGTACAATCTAACAGAATAGGATAGGTTTATTTATACAGTCTTAACTAGAATACAGAAGAATTATTTTTTAAAAATTCACATGGGAATTAAACAATCTAATTACTATTTTCTGTTTCACAGGAAAACTGGTTTCAGTGCACACAGGAATAAGCTAAGAAAAAACATTTGCTAAGTTTTGGTACCTTCTGCCCTCTCCTCCCCTGCATATAGAAGGTATCAATTTTCACTTTTATTGTCCTTAAACTCTCTCCAAGTAAGAGGCAGAGCAGTCTGGAAAAAATCCAGCAAAAGCTACCAGATTAGAATTTCCAAGCATTATAATACCAAAATTCACTTGTATGTTGTGATCAAGTCATCCTCCCCATGAATTGCTCAGCAAAAGGCTGAGCATAAACATGCTGTATATTTAGCCAGTAAAGTGACGTATCAGAATATATCAGTTTCACTTTAGTTGATGAAATTCCCAGAAGTAGTCAACCTCTTGCCAAAGAAAGCTGTTTTGTAGTCAAGTCTATCTAGAGTACCAACACATAATTAGAACCATGTGTTTTAAATCAGACCCTGAATCTGGTATGATTGCTTAAGCAAAATTACATACAATTAAAAATATAATGCTTATTCAGAAGCTGCAACAAGAGCATTAGCACTGCTACATTACCACTCTAATATTAAAGATGCAATGTCTTCTACTACCAACACTAAAATTTAAACCAGGGAGAAAAGAAGTGGAAGAAAACACKGAGGACTTRTATTTCAAGGACTGTTTAAGTAACATAGGATACTGCATCCAGGAAAACTGGATGGCTCAGACACAAGCAAGTCCACAAACATAAAATGAACCACAATGACAACACGTGTGTATATTTGCCACAGAGCACGTGTAAAATGAGACAATTAAGTTCACTCTAACTAATGGTTAAGTGGCCTTAACAGATTATATATTTAACCTTTCCTATTTTCATATAGGTCAACTAGCTCAAAAAACTCAGACTTGACAAAAGTTGTGATGTGTACATGTTTTAAAAACCCCAATTCCAGCAGTGTCACTGCAGCTTAAGTTTTGCCATTTTCCTGTGTACATGGAGGCTGTGCCCAATAGCCACTGAGAATACAGGCGGACAGCAAATTTATGATTGTGCCGTTCAGCAAATGCTGTGCTTAAAACGGGGGGTGGRGAGCCCATTGAGAACATTAGAAGTAATTTTTCCATTGCTTTATTTTTTAAAGGAATACTTCTCTGATTCARAAATTAAGACTATGTTCCGTTTTAGTTCAAATCAGTTCAGCTGTTACAGCTGTACTTCAGGAAGCCATTAACTCTATGTCTGCTAAGCACACTGGGAAAGATGAGCATACTTCCCTCCGGATTTAAGCATGCACACTAAGTTTTAACGTACTTTCAAGGAATTCAAAAAGAATGGTCACATTGATTCTAAAAAAAATATTCCTGCCTTTCTGCTTTTTAGTTGCTGAAGTAACTATGTTGTTCACAGCACACCCAGCTACGATGGAGCTCAATGTCAAAATAATGCTCTTCTGACAGATAAACAACTTGTTTGCACAGACTGTATCTAAAGAAAATAAACACAAAAAAGCTTAAGTGGTTTTTCACTAGACTACCTCCCTCTAATATTTATTGCTGCTCTTATTGGAACAATCTCAAAATTTGTTGATCTCCTTCACTGTTAGAAAGTGGCCTCACACATCCCATCCCAAGAAGAGAAGCACTCCCCTGCTGGCATGAAATCAAACACAGTTSTATCTTGATGCCTTGTTTTGGTTTTGCTGTAGTAAATTCCAAGGTTATATTTCACTTCTAAAAGCATGAGTTTAAAACACATTTTATTAAAATGTACACTTTATACTTTTAATTATTTTTCGGCCTATCAGTAGCGAAGTACTTTGATATGATTTTTTTCTGCCTAACATATACAAACATCCATTTAATTGAGTTCAGGCACAAATTGTAGCAATGTAAGGAGCAACAGTCAACTTTCATACTTATTAATGGTGTTTTTTAAGGAAAGTGCCCTCACTAGTTTCTCCTCTCTAAATGTATTAGCACATATTTTTCCATGGTGCTTAAACCATGGCTCAGTTTGCTCTGCCTTTAAAGTTCACCTTGTGTTTTATTATCCTATCATCTCTTAGGTATCTGAAAAACCTCCAAGGGTTGTATCTTATGTTTTCCCACATGACTAAATAGGCTAATTRAAAGTAGTTCTAAGCATACAATATTTTGAACAACAGGTCTTTCAATTTACCCATGCTATAACACCCAAATATCACATGAACCAGTTCTTAAGACACAACTTTTCAGAAATTATTATAAAATATACAACTGTAGTAAGTATTATTACATTTCATCCCTAAACTACAATGCCAGCCTATTGTATACAGAGCCTTTAAAATAACAATATTCATAAAACCTTAGAACTCCTCTTGMAAGTGTGTCAATGGGACAAAAGAAGAAAAAAAACCACCAGGGTTTGCATATATTTATACTGCTCCCAGAACTTATGCTTTGTTTCAACAATTAAAAAGAAACCGCAAACCAAAGAACCAACTAAACAAAAATGATGTTGCATTCTTTAGTAGGAAGCCTATGTGTAAAGGAGAACTTAAGCAGTGACAAGTGCTAGATGTACAGGTCTGGAGTTGGAATTCACCACAAATACAGAAAGGAACCATTCCTCTTGTGTTCTTAAGAATAACCATGGCACCATCATGAAAACAAAATAGAAACATTCTCTGGAACAGATATATAGAAATATATAGTAGAGAAATAGAAATATATAGTATTTATCTCCATCATACCTCCACATTTGCTTTCAATGTTGAAATGGCCAAACACTGTTATCTTGACACCCAGCTTCAGACWACTTGTTTAACCAATATTTGAAATATGGCACATGTAATCATACCATGTAAGACTGCCAATGTATCATTACATTAGCAACTCAAGCTTTCAGAAGAAATACATATTTATATTCATCTAACCTGGATTTTACTTCTGTTTTAACAAATTAATTCTACAGCAATAACCTCAGCCCAACATTTAGCTACATGAAATCGAAGGTAACAACACTACAACCCTGATGCTCACACCCGATTCCCTTGACAGGACATGAAATAGAGGTCCTTAAGACACAAAAGATGTTTAGCTCTATTTTCTTACCTCAAATCCTGAGCACTTTAAACAGGAAACCACAACTTAACAAGATGAAACAGCTCTTAGGAAGGCAGTAGGTGGTTTCTTAATCAATTAAAGCAAAAAATCCCTGAAACTTTTCAGTTATAATCTACCACCTGAAGAGTGTACTAAGGGTGCAGATTCCAACCAATATTGTTCAAAATAAACTGTCAGTTAAACATCTCACCTTYCACCCTGGTCCAAAAGGAATGCAGATCCATAATGAGCATAATTAAAGAACTCTGCATCAAGATGAAATACAAGTTTCTAAAGGGGTGACAGGAAAGTTATAGATAAAAATTCTTTTCTAGCAATACTCTAATTCTATGGATTTTTTCCTCATAGACTGGGATACTCTCTCCTCTACTAAGCCACCTATTARTATGTAAGAAACAAAAATCTTCAAAAGGTTAAGTTTAGCTGAAATCAGCTGGCAAAGACTATGATCTTACAAAGTTTTTCTTCCTTCTCATCAGGAGAAAGGCTAAAAGAAAAGCAATTGAAACTAAGCATACTGATCTTTCAGTCACCTGTTTTCCCTGATTTTTTTTTCCCATTAGAATTAGAGATTCCTGTATATTGAAGCTCAATGGTARTAAGGTTTTTCTTGTCAATTATTTCTCAGGAATATCCTATATGTAGTGCAAAAATCTCCAGGGGGTCTGCTGACTACAGACTTCACTATAGCTTTCAACCAACTAAAACAGTCTGCTTTGGAAAGGGACCGATTCCTGTAGATACCAGTAACAAYTGACATGCAAATGCAAACAGAAAAATTAAATAAAGTTCTGAACTCAGCATCGTCACTGCAAACTGAACGAAGAAAAAAGCTTCCCCTGCCCCAATGGCTCTGTAAGCTTCAAACTGATCTAGAAATTGCAACTCAAGTCAGGTCTCTGAAAATTAAATGTTCCCTTTGTACCACAGGAACATACCGAATATAAGCGGGGTTGAGAATTGTCCAGATTCACTTAAAATCCGGTAATTGTACAATCCTCAATACACCCTGCAGTAAGATTTGAGGGGTCAAAAGCCTTTTTATAACAGGAGTTATTTTAATTGGTCTTTCCTATTCACATTCACAGTCTCACAAAGCTGCTTAAATGTTTGACAGACTCCTTATTGGAATGATTTCTATTATTCGCAAGAGCTGCCTTTTGTCTGACCCATGGCACCTTCTGTAGCCAAGCACAGTTGCAGTTTATCAGAACCCACCCTGTATCCCCCATCACCTTAACAGTCAAGCTATATGTACTAACATTTACACATTCTGGAAGTGTGTAATGTAGGTAGTAATGCATGAAGGCAAAAAACTACACAGAYAAGACAGTACTTCTCTGAAGTGTAGATTATGGCAAGACTACATCCTACAATACTGCCAGCTCAGGACACCATTTGAGTTTTCTTCCTCTGTTCAGCCGTCCCATTCTAGAGCAATTTTTATCACATAAAYTACAGTAATTGATGTTTCAGTCCAGTAAGTACCAAATCTGAGAACACTGAGAACAGTGCTACTTCATCCTACATCTGAAAACAGTTCTAATGTCTAATAGTTGTTTGTCAATCAACAGGTAGATTCAACGTGTTCTGGCTACATCAAGATCTCCATCGAGCCCAAGAAGGCTCTGAATAACAAAACCCATCAGGGTGCATCATGTCAAAGACAYAGAACATTTTTAAAGCTTTTCCTCACACAGATACCTGCCAGTAACATAATGGTGGAATCTAATAAGTTCATTAACCCTAAATAAGGATGATGTATTACTTCACATATTAACTGGGTTATCCATTGCTATTAAATGCTTAATGACCAAAATTACTAGCAAAATACACTGTGCAAAAATTGAGCAGAGTTTTTTTCTGGCTTCGTCTAATTTAAAATTAAAAAAAAACCAAAAACAAAAACAAACAAACAAAAAAAAAAACCAAAAAAAACCCCAAAGAAACCATCTCTTAATTTCCATGAGAAACTTAATATACTGCAGAATTATTTCAAATTTTACTAGCAAGTGCATTAGAAAGTCTCAGTATACACAAGACTATAATGATGACAGCGAGATACACTTTCAATAAGCTTAATGAAATCGGTCTCCTCCATTTCTGTTTGACTGTATGCACATAAGACCACAAAGAAATAAAAAATATGAGCCATCTTGTAGGTTTACAAAGTTGACCTGCTAAGCACAATCATTGCACTAATACACTGCAATGTGGAGTATATTCACACGATTACTTACATATTTATCTGCTGCTTATATATTCAGCTACAAAAATATCACAATGCAATGCCTGTGAGAAAGGGGTGAAGAATAATGTATCCCACCACAGAAATTTTTTCATTTAACCTCACAGAAAGGAGCATTACATCACATTCTTACAATGCAGGAGGAGGAGCCTGTTCTCAGAAAGCAAGCTCCAGCTATTTCCCTTTAATTTTTTGCTCGGTTCTGGAGGGAGTTACAAAAATAACTCGGATTTAAATTTTTAGCAACACACAAGGCTGGGGGGGGTGGGGGAGGGGGAGCGAGAAAGCACAGCTTTTTACGTACATTTACTAACGTGGGGGGGGGGGGGGGGGGGAGGGGGAGCGAGAAAGCACAGCTTTTTACGTACATTTACTAACGTGCAGATGAACGCTTGCTCTCCGCAGAACACAAAACCCCGGCAGTGGCCAGCATCTCGCACATTCCTGAATACCTGGCGCACGCCGGATGGGCCGCCAGCCCGGCCGAGCCCGCGCGGGAGCCCTGCGGCGACGGCAGAGCCGGGCCCGGCACGGACCCCCTGSCCCGGCTCTCCGGGGTTCGGCGGGGAGGCTCTGTCCTGCTCCCGGGGAAGGCACGGCCCCAGCCGGCCCTGCTCCGACCCAGCAGCAGAAAGAATGCAAGCCCGGTTTTATACATGCAAATTTTTGCAGCAGATTTAAGAGCTCCGGGTGCTGTGGGGAAGAAATCACTCTTTAAAAAGCCACTATTTAAATAAAACAAGATTTTCAGCACTATCTTGTACTTCGCCAGCTCGGAAAATAAACGCGATCTTCCTTGCCTAGATGCTTTAAATTACAAATATCTTTCAAATCCACGCCACACTTGTACGGAGAGCTCCTATTAAAAAGCCCCAAAAATCCACTAAAAGTGCCGTACACGTACAAACAGACAACATCTGAAGCAAGTCTTTGTGCTAGGAAAGACACCTCTGCAAAACGACGGATGGAAACGGCTAGCTCGGGCTCTTAAAAAAATCTAGATAGGTAAAAACAATTAAACATAAACGTACCACTAACCTCATAAAGTGCAGCAGTGCTTAAATCCAGCGAGTTGAGGCATACAAGGTAGAAATGGAAATGAAAAAAAAAAATCCTAAAATGGTTTTATGTTTTTGCTTTTTTGTTTAGTTTTTTTTTCCTTTTTTGTTAAATTTTTTTGCTGTTTTTATTTCAAACGTTCAGAACCCAGCAGAGACTCCGTCGGCCATTTTGGCTGCGCTCCCTCGCTATCGCCTCACGCTCCCTCCCTCTCGCTCCCTCTTGCTCTCTCTAAAGGAAGCAGCTTTTTTGTGACCTTCAAATACAAGCGGCTCACGTGACCCCAATGCGCGCTGTCACTCACTACCCAGGCCCGGCCTACCCCCGCCTTAAAGGGACAGCGCGCTGCCCGCACCGGGACGGCCTCTCCCGCTGAGCCCCGCGCCTCGCCGGGATTCTGCTCCCCGCCCTCGTCGGGTAAAGACCAGCCACAGCGATGGTATCATGGGGGAGCCCCAAGAGTAAGGAGGGCCACCCAGATAGAGCTTCTTTCTTTAAAACAGGCTAAAAAGTCAGCAGCCAATTATCCTAATGCCACATTAGGGCTGCAGAGCCGACAAGCTGCGAATGGTGAACGTAAAGCCTCTCCAGCCAAGCGTGCTGTTCTGCGGTGCACCGGGAACACCGACCCCAGCACTCGCTTAGAGAGTAACCCCCATTTTAAGCACAACGCCTGACTCAAGGACAAGAGGTTCATGCTCAGACCAAAGTTAATCCAGGCTGTAACCAGACTGCCTACACGGCACGCCCACATAAAACCCGACATCCAGGTCCAGAGGCGGGAACACCCGCAGAATAGCAGAACAAACTCGGTCTCGTCTGCTGCCTTGCCCGCTTCAAGTCCCAGGCTGCAACTCAGCCCTCAGGCAGACACTCCACAGCCTCTTCCCACAATTTCCATAGATAACTGCTTTAACAGTTGAAACAGAATCCCAGCATCTTGAAACATACAAAAAAATCTGCAGGATGTTTCCAGATATTATCCTGAATGTGCACAAACAGTAAAGAATACAGTTCAGCGAAAGRATATGGTGACGCGGTATGATCCTGCCATGAGGAGACTTGCTCCCGAGTCAGCCCAACACASGTAGGAAATGCTGGAGCTCAGGGTGTAATGGAACCATGTCCGGTGAGAGAACTGACTTGGGAAGCTCTCAGGAGCACCCTCAGGATCAAACCCTTAAAATATACAAGTTTTTAATTCTAAACAGTTACGTAACGTAATTACAAAGAAAGTAAAAAAACCAAAGCCCACCTGAACAAGAGGGGAATTTTTAAYATGTACACCTTTGTACAGATTTTGTGTCTGGGTGTGTGCGAATTGCTTTAAACATCCTACAGCAAGTATAATATGAACACTGCCATCTCAGATCTACAGTCACATTGCTGCTGTGCTTACACTAACTTCTACTTAATCATTCTGTGTGTGTAAGTAATCCAGTGTACAATTGGTCAATGATTAAGTGCTGCTAAATCCTTTAGATGTTAAACCACTGATCAAGTGTGAGACTAAGTTTGGCAAGCAGGTCCAATCTTACCCCATGATTCAATGGGAGGGTCTCCCTTACCCTTTTCACTCTTACCTTATTASCAACCTCTGCACAAATCTCTTCATAACTGATTATGGTCTGATTTTCCTTTGTATGCTTCATCCATGCAGTGAGCAACAGAAGGAACCCTGCCACCAAACTCCGTGAAGTTGTGCCTTCACAAATTTATATGAAAACCTGCATTTGCCAATAATTACAGAACCAYAGAAATACTCTGAGTYGGAAGAGACCCAACAAAGTCCAACTCCTGGTCCTGCACAGGTCACCCCAGGAATCAAACCCTGAGCCTGAGAGTGTTATCCAACACCCTGTGCCTGAGCRTGTTATACCTGAACTCTGTCACAGRCATGATGTTTTCACAATACCTTAGACAGGAATTCTTTAAGCAATCTAAACCATTCATTCATGACAACATCATGGAAAGAAATTAATACGAAGAGCCACGGGAGGGCACTCCAAAGAAATTAATCTGGGGAGGGCAGAAGCTGCACATCTTATGAATGAGAAAAAAAAAATCATTAGTATGTATTATGATAGAACATAAGCTATTGGCCTCATCAGCTGGCCATGAAAGGCCAGTATGGCTCTGGTTCTGACATGTTTTGCTCCCACCTTCATGGTAAGGCACAGAAACTCAAACAGGGATTCTGCCACTGAGGGGATTTCTTCAACAGGATTACAGCTGGCACGGTAACCATCTATCTCTGCAGGCTCAAGAAACTCAGGCAATAACTAATGTGAGTTGCATTTATGGGTACTTAACTAAACAGAAGCAGTTGGATTTAACTGCTCAGGTCGCTCTGTCTAAACCAGAGCAGGGAATTGCCTTGCTGGATGTAGCAGATTGGAGTGTTTTATGGCTGGGCTAATCCAAACACAGCAATTTAGGAAATGTGGTGAAAACTGAGGGAACGTCTTATTTGTGGCAAGATCYGAAGAGAACACCAGAATTGATCTAAATCCCTAATGACAAAATCCAAACCAACTGCTAGGCCTCCGATTCACACAGTTTCATAAAGGTTAATATATTTATGCATATCTATGAAACCAATGTCCCCCTCTTGTTCACACCGAGTATGATAGTGTGCACTAAGCTACAGACAACTTTATTTCCTCTCAAAAGCCATATTCTTTTACTGAGACTTATAAATCCTCGTAACTTCACTAGGGCTTGTGAACTCTCCATTCTGCAATCCTGGAAACTTTTACTTCAAGGAGTTGATAATAMTGTGATGACTTTCAGAAACAAGCACTCACTGGAGCTGCTGTGTATCCAAGTGTAAATCACTGCTATAAAATTTCACCTTACCCATGTTCTACTGACAAAGCTTTTTTTAATCAGAAAATAAGGAAATAATCAGTAAACCAGAAATATTTAGAGACACCAATATAGGTAATTCTTAAATAACTGTAGCTTCAATTAAACTTTTTCAATTTAGCTAACATTTAAAAGATATCAATTCWTTACCTGTTCTTGTTGGCATATTAAGATGGCTAATGAAAAGTTTTGGGTTTTTTTTTTAATAGGGGAGGTTTGCTGAGTTTTGTTTGTAATGCAGCAGAGTAAATTGGAAAACAAAGGAATAGAGCATAAAAATACATAGCATATATAAAATCTGCATACCCCTTTCCAGAGAGCCACTGTGTTTCAAAAACCTAATCATGAAGTGTTCTGAGATCAACGGGCTGTTAATAGCCAATGTTAATAGGTTATATYCTTGTTATGTGCTACTAACTTATCTGATTATAAACATTTCATTTCTAAGCTCCTTCCATCAGAGGATCATAAAGCACTTGAAAATCTTTAATGAAGCTTCACAGTGCGCCTATGAGGACAGTATCCAGTATGAGCAGACATACAGGCACATGAAGAGAGAGGCTTAAAATCCTGGATTCCCTACACTCAYGTCTCAACTGAGACAGGAGAGGAATAGGGTTTTTAATTCATATTAAGCTGTATTGTGGTTCTAGTAACAGCTCATCCTTTTTGATGACCTATCAATAAGAATCAAGCAATTAATCTTCAATATTATGCACACAGGCACACTCCAGTGTCCACCAGAACTGATGTATCCACACCCTCCAGCTCTCATCTCAAAAAGGACACCTGGCCTGTCAGACCTGTAGAACTTTACTCAGTTTTAAAAGGATTTGAGTTCATCCAGTCCMTATGCAAAACTCCCTCTTTCATGAGTTGGCATTTTGCTGGGCTCAAAGTCCTACAGTTTGATGTCATATGTTGCTTTGAAGACTGCACCCTCATCCTCCCAATCACTGGACCCCACCCACTGGGCTTTCTACACTGCATATACACCCATGACAATAAATTTAAGACTTATTTTTTCCTCTAAAAAGTTCTTAATAGATGATACTATGGAAGTGAAAAAGTCAATAAATCTCCTCCTAACAGAACTCCTCTGCAGAAACCTCAAAGATTAACAAGTTTCTCACAGAGTGAATGCTTTCTCACCAATTGTCCTGTCTCATGCTGGTGAAGAGTTTGATTCCTGAAGTATTTGAGGAAAAAAGGCAGATTTTATTGCCAGAGTGAGCTGAAGTTTACATGCCCTCTACTCTACTGCAGCTCATCACTTAGATTTTCTCACATCTCCCTCTCCCAATCCCAGAAATGGGGTGCAGTAACAGATGCAAGATAAYTGAAGGCAGATTACTACTCACCAGTTCCCCAACAAGTTGCCAACAGTCCAACTGACCTGGATTACAATGCCACCAAGCACACCTCTTCAAGTTAAGAGGGAACAGAAAAGTGCCTGTCTTTCCCAAGTTCAGGCTAAAAGCATAACTCAGGGTARGGACATGTATGCAAAGACTACATTATGTAGCTGCACAACTTCTAATAATAAAGAGCAAGCAGAGAATCCCTTAAATTAAGGAACAGAATTAACTATTCCTTGTGTACACCAAAAACTGCCATATAGTTTATTTCAAGGGAACAATTAAAAACAGTCTCAGTACTGGGTATTGGATAGTTCGGATCACTTTAAAATTATTTTCTCTGAACAGACAGGAATGCTGAAGCCCAACACTTGTAAAATTGAAGATGATAGCTAATTCTGGCAGTATCAATATATTTTCTTAAGGCTTTACAGCAATTTCACCTAACCCATTGTGCAAGAGTGATGACCTCTCCTTCTGCAGGAGTGCAAAACTTTCAAGTGTTCAAACATTTTTCAAGGACAAAACACTCACTCCTAAGGAAAGCTAGGGTTTTGTTTTGAAGTCCTCCCGTTTCACATGTTGTGAATAGCAAAACATTTTATGCTGCAGATCTGAGAAAACAGAGCTGGCAGAGGTTTTAATATAGTAACTGTAAGTATAATGTAAATTGCGTCTTCAGAGAAAAATACCACAGCAAAAAAATATCCAACAAAGGAAAAGCTTGCTTGGTTTCTGAAAAGGTTAAAGCAACTTTTGCATYCCTTACACAAAGGCACCTATCAACACATTTTAGGAATTATTATTATTATTCAAAACTTATATTGCAACACTGCTCTGGAGCCATAGTAAAGCTCAGACCTCATCCATATTTTGCCAGAGACAAAAGAAAGAATACAAGGCATGAAAACTTCAGTTTAAGAACGGTACATGACTTGAAGCCCAAGCCAAGTTCTGACCCTATACATTAATGAAGTGCTCAGGGAAAGATAATGAGTCAGAACGTAAACTTTGCTCCCCAAACTTTGCAAACACTCATTTTTCCACCTAATTTTTCCTCAATCTGCCACAACAGATCTGCCACTGTTCAGCCTATAAATAATCTACCACTGTGCTTCCCCTTCTTAAATCCCCCAAAAYCCCTTTCCAGACTGGAGAGAGAGAAAGCTTTTAATAAAGTTGTTGGGTGAACAACAGAACTGAAAACTCATTTCCTATGAATCTCTGTCACACATCACCAAATCTCTACTTTCCACACTAATCCCAGCTTCCTGCACAGCTAGTTCTCTTTTGATGCCAAGCTTCTAACACTAAAAAGTCCTACGCAGATCTCTTCCCATAACTTTTTTTCACCTCTTTCAGTGCTTGGACAAAAACTAGCATATACTGCAGCTAATCCCAAAACACACATGATCCGCTGTTAAAAGGCATAACCAGAACAGATAATAATTTTCTTGTCCCGAAACCCTTCAGTTAGTGGGGAAATTAACTCTGGTCTCTTCTCCAGGAAGCTACTGAAGTTTAATATATCGGTAATTATACTATAGTTCCTTACTTCTCTGCCTCATTTGACCAAAACTGGACAAAAGACTCCAAACTTACTGGAGAAAAATACAGACACAAAAAGCCATTGAATGATCTGGGAACTGAAAGAATTTACCCCAAACATCATCCCTCATAAATGATCTAAACATCTAAATGCTGAGTCTTCATATCCTTGGACATTAAGTAAGTACTTTCTATAACATGCAATGAAACTTGTGTAAATCAGTATTCTTAGAATTACTTTAACCTGCTCCTTATTATCATCCCAGAAGCATCTTGATTTTGAAGGCTATAATCCTATCCTAACAGGTCTTCCTCTTCAGTTCCTAAAATYGTATAAACTGCCAAAATATGAATGAAATGGGAGGTTATCTGTTTTATGCAATTCCATGAATGACAGTGAAAAGAGAATTATAGAACGGTTTTGTTTAGAAGGGCCTTTAAAAACAATCTATTTCCATCCCCTCTGCTGTTGGCAGGGACATCTTCCACTAGATCAGGTTGCTCAAATCCCATCCAACCCRGCCTCAAACATTTCCATGTATCTTTCAAATAATCAAATGTTCAGGGAAATGGTATAGCATGTTATTCGACCCATATATATAGCAAGTGTTGCTTTCTGCTTGTTGTTTACAACATGTGAATTACCATGCCAGTTACATGGCTGATTYAACTGAGYTTCCATCAGCCATAGCTGTTAGTATGAATTTCAAAAGGTGTAATTTCATTCATTAAATCATTCCTTCACCCTGTTTAAGCCTTGGAGCTTTAAACATTTTAAAATAGCAGCAAGGTTTTTCATCTGACCAGGTTAGAATATTTCAGAAGATACTTATCTTTCATGGCTACAAACATTTTACCACAATAGGACCCCTTCTTTATATGGTGCCTTTAGACATGCTTCTGTTGAAATTCAGCATACTCTACTCAAACCAGATTTCTTACAAATACTTTCGGGACATCTTACGAAAGACAAGGAAGATTTTTGAACCAAACTTATTATAGTTAAATGGAGTTTTTTTTGGTTTGTTTGTTTTTTTTTCTCCCTACCTCAAAGGAAGCTATGMTACACTTTGGTTTTGGCTTTTGTTTTTTGTTTTTTTTAAATTTCTCTTTGGTGAGACAGCTCAGTATCTCTCTACAGATTTTTCTACCATGTCTTTAGTTTTAGCATGGGAGTTCAATCACTGGGCCGGAAACTTCTTGAGCAAAGGAATTTCTGGCATCTTGGTGGAAGCTGGCACCAACCCATTTTCCTTTGTTCTTATTAAAGGAACCATAATATGCTAAGTTAAATAATAATAATAAAAGCAAGCCAGCCCAAAGCAAAACGACCCAAAGTAAAAGCAGAATACAAAAAGAATGTATATTCAGTGGATTACTTCAAGAGAGGATTTCCCTAATTTGAATAATTTTTCTAATAAAAGAACTATTTATTCCTGCAAAAATATGTAAACTGATCTAAGTGACTTGAACATCTTCCCTGAGTAATTCGCCTTCATGTATAGTCCTAGAGTTTGAAATGTCAGRAAAGGAACAGCTGGCTATCCAGGCAGAAAATTCTACAAGCTGTAGCTGTCACAAATATTCAAATGCATGCAGTAACCTAAAAACAGTATGACTCCCAAGTATGAACAAYTTTGATTAAGGGCAAAGAGTTCAGCAAATTCAGGCTATTTAGGTCAGAGTAAAAGAAATCATACCAGCTCTCCAGATCACAGCATGCCAGACAAGCAGGGCAGCTTAAGAACTCCAAAATACGTCTGTAAACAAGTTTTTAGTTCATACCATGTTGGCCACATAGCACAGTATTTTTCATCATACAAAGTACGTCATATGTTCTGCATGGAAATAAAGAGCTTTCYTTTTCCCTTCCCTCCCTCCCTTTAACCAATAATGATCACTTCATCAAGGGTCTAAGTAGGATCTGAATCTTACCACCAAGACCATTAACTTCTCTCTGCTTTAACCTCTGGTATAACTAAGCCATAGCACATAGTCATCAAAATTGCTATTTCCTGCACACTAACAAAAAGAGAGCACAAATTTAATATAATTAATTTAACAGAAAAACAGTAACAGCTTTTTCCTCTTTCCCTCTTTCATYTCCTTGAAAGGAATATTCAACCATTCATCTGGGTATACACACAAAAAATACCAAAGAATTGATGAGTGGGGGTTCTTTTCGGAGAAAATGATGAAGAGAAAAAAGCAGTGAGCATCTTAAATTGGATGCAAAAGGGGGAGAAAAAGAAGTTTTCAGATTGTAATTCATACACATTCATAATGTCACTGGCTTGTGCTAGCAGTCCAATAACTAAATTCTTAGCAAATCAAAATTAGTGGCACTAACTTGGTCTAGTTACCAAAGAAGTTTGTCTAAATTGTATTTTTACACCAAGAATATAGACAAAACCCCAATTTAAATGGCTCAAAATCATTAACAGACCTTATAGAATCATATTAGGTTGGAAAAGACCTTCAAGACCATCGAGTCCAACCATCAACCTAGCAYTGCCAAGTCTACCACTACCTTAAATGATTTTGCTTGCTGTTCTCTAAGTCTGTTATCTCACTCCCATGGTAGATGTCATCCAAGAGTTGCCATCTAAATAGCAATGAAATGCTGAAAAGAGAGCAATGTTCAGCTATCCATATAAATGATACATCAGAGGGCAGGTATCTCAGGCAGCTCCTAAGGAAGCTGGCAACTTTAGGAGAGAGAGAAAAGGAACAGCCACTAATCAAACACACCTAAAACCCCCCAACTCACTGGGCAATGAACTTGAGATGTCACTAGAGTGTCTAGTAGATAGTTTAATTCCTGGAAAGGGACTGAAGGACAGGAGTGGGTGGAGGTGTCKAGAATACAGTGGCTCTGGGATTTTAGGAATTTGATCAGTATGCAAATGCTCTCCCCTTCCAAGTACAGTAAGCTCTGTAAGACAGCAGTAAAACAGAATATCCTCTATTCCACTAGCAATCGGAATTATTATTAATTGGAATAACTAGAGAAAACAATCAAGATATCAAGGACATAATATATGACACTACTCTGGGCAATTTGCAGTATCATATTTATAAATCAATCTAGAGTGGAAAATGTATTTTCTCTGGTTTCACAAAGACAATTGTGAAGTAGTCTCTTGATCAGATGAGACTGCAAATTCAGAAGCAGGCTCTGTGCACTTCCTACGCAGGACAAATGCAGATCTTGGGGGATGGGAAGCCTGAAACTAGCCTGTTCTTATCACAAAATATCTGGAAGGGAGCACTATAAAATCCTAAGAAAAGAAGTACCAAAGCATTCCTACTTAAAAAGTACACTGTTCAAAGTATTTTCCTCTCTCAATATTCAGCAGTGATGTAGACTACATACATTGTGATAAATACATACATTGCAAAGTGGGAACTTCACTTCCAAAGTTGACTTTTTTCTGTGAGACTTCCTTTTTTTCCCCTTAATGGTCATTTAGCTTCTGTTTTTTTACATGTGATAAGAAAATATTTGCAAAACAGCATACACTAAGATGTAGATTAGCCAAGGTACAGRAAAAGCCTGTATTCGTTCATGGTTTGAAAGGAGAAAGAAAAGATATCACTGAGGATGTGAAACAGGGAGTCTTAAAAATAATGACATGACAATTGAAAACATTTTCAAGTCTAATTTGCAGAAGTGAATACCTAATTTCAAAATATTTTTGCTTAGAATACTTAGACAAGAGTTTTCCTGTGAGTAATACTTAAAATTTTAAGTAAAAAAATTCAAAATATTWAAGTACAACAATGAACTGGTAAAATATGGAAGACAACTGATGAAAGCATTGCCATTTGAAGTGCTCACGTATAAATTCTGCATATTACTCAGAAGCACACCACATTGTAACGGYGGAAGTTAGCTTTTGAAACATTATTGACTTACCAGTCATGCTAAAACACAGCTGCCTTCATAGATACAGAATTAACTCCTGTCTCATCTATTTCTACCCACTCAATTGCACAACAAAGGGCAATTCTTTTCTCTATGCCTCAGGGCCCCCTTAAACACACAGGTACACTTGCTTTTAAATGCAAACTTGTCCTGCCACTCACTCTACTATATGAAGCATATTTGTATACTGCGAAGRTGATGAAACTATTCCTTAATCCTTAGCTAGACCAGTTCTCATTTTATTTTAGTCTACCAGTCTCACACCCTTAAATATCACATCAAATTTGTAAGGATATAAAAGAAAAAAGTTAGAACTCTCCACTCATATGCCAGTATCAAAGTAAGCTTAGTCTTCAGGGTCTGAAGCATAGTCTGACACACGAACAGAACTGCAATACCCTATGACAGAAATGGTCAATTGTGGTGGTCATCACAGACATCCCACATCTCTCTGTGATGGCTTGTTAGGATGTTGGGCAGAGGACTTAAATGTTTGGGGACATTTCTCTAATGGGTTACCTATTCTACACACRAAGAAAACAATCAGCAATATAAACACAGTTATGCCTTTACATAATTCTTGAATGTAATTCAAGAAATAACTTGCCATGAGTTTCAAAGAATTTGGGGTGATATGCAAATACTCAGATACTCAAATCKGAGTTGATAATCTGAATTAGGGCTTGGAGACTACTTTGAAAATCCCAGCACAGATCTGAAAAAACTCAACTTCTAGTTACATCAGTATATCAGTATTTACCAGTAAATTAAAAAAGGGTAATGGCACTCTCAAGGCAAGTCTCAATACCTTCTGTAATATCAAATGTCCTTAAAACCAAACAAACCCCCTGTTACACAAGCATTTAACTGTTTACTCTAAACATACTCTAYTGCATAACAATGTCTATCAATCTCACCAACCAAAACACACAACTTCAGGATATTCAACTGCGGCCTTTTTATAATTTTCAGCAACACCATGAAAGACTAAGATTGGTTCTTTTATGCCATTACAGCAGTGATGTTTACATGTATCCCTGGCATCAGTAGGCTGCTGAAAATAAAGACTGGCCTGTAAATTGGCTTCTTGATTTCACTTAGTTTTCACATGGCAAAACCAAGCCAGGGGGAGGGGGGAATTATTCTGCTGTATAAGTGAACATAGTGCTAAATTTTAATGAAGACTGGGCTGCATTCAGACACACACATTCAAAGATGGAAGGCACTGAACATAAATCTTACTGAATATTAGAAAATTTTCTTCACTGTGAGGATGATTATTATTGCAATAGACTGTCCACAAAAGTACTAGAATAAACTTGAGAAGCCTGATACAACTTAGAAGTTAAATCTAACCTTCAAATCTGGCCTCCCTTTGAGYATGGTATTGGACAAGAATGACTTTCAGAGTCTATAACTCCTGTTTCCAGGTTAGGCCAATTTAGCTACTACTTTCTTTGAACTGTAGTCTCATAAATCCAGAAAGACATTGAATGTTCCTGCTGAWATGTCAAAGAAAAATAAGACACTATTACCAAATTTTAAACAATTTTCTGATACTCAGTGGTTCCAATCTCATCCTGGCATTGTTTCMATTTTGGAAGGTTTCATTAAAAACATTTACCTCAGAATCTGTACACTAAACTACTAAACCAGGGAAAAGTCTGTTCAGTAGGACTAACCAATGACACTTTCTAAATTATGGAAATGATCTTGTTTTGATATGTTTCTTAAATATGAATCACTTTCAGATGTACAAATTGTCAAGATAGTTGAAGACTTTTCTCTCCCATTACTACAAAACAGCAGGCAGGGAATAGCCAGCTGAGTCACTTGAAACAGCAGCAGCAGCTTGGCTTACCTTGCTACTAAATAAGAGTATGAACTTGGTTCACTTTTTGTCTGAATAGCCTCTGTCAAACAYTTTCTCCATGTGTTAGTTAGGAAGAGTAAAACATTTACATTTATCTTATAAAAAGGAGTAGTTTTCATTACTCAATCCTTTTCATTCATAGATTAAGGTGCATACATTTCTGGTTGTGATAGCAGGGGTTAATGTATTAGCACAGGCAGAGTTGCTAATTAATRCTGCTAGAGGTAGGAGCAGGACTTCAGCAGAATTCCTTTTCCTGCCCTTGTCCCTGCTCTGTGCTCATCAACAGGAGTTTGACTGTTCTGGAAAGATGTTTCTGGATCACATTTGACTCTTAATCTTTGCTCCAGCAGTAACAAAGTAAAAGCCCTATTACAACTGATAAGGGCATAATAAGCTGCTGCCATGTAAAATATAAGTATTTTGTGGGGATAGATAATATTACTCCTTAAGCATGCCAGTTCAGGTCAACCTCTTCATAAAGGATGAAAATACRAGAAAACACCTCAAACAAAATGTTCACGTGAAATTAAGCAGAATGACACAGATCTTTCTCCAAAGTTTTCRTTTGGGAGAAAAGGAAGGAAATTGGTTTCTTATCAAATATATTAGCCCACGTAACAAAATAATCGGCCAAAATGTAACATACCATTATATCCCATGTCAGAGAACTAAGAAGGGAGGTTACAGAGTACATAAAAACTGAGAAGTAACAATTTATCAAGGAGTCCTTTGGCTCTCAGCCAGAGTAGGAGCAAGGTCTGAGAAGGCCATTTTCAGCTCCAGTAGTCCAGAAAGGCTCATTTCTTCTGAAGTACAGTTTTTTAGTGTAAGTTACCTCACTGCTGCACAACCATGACAGCTTTGTGACACATGCACTGAACATAACCGGCAAAACTTTCACAGGACTCGAGATGACTGTGCCCATTCCACATGTCACTTGTACTAAGGACTTTGAATGGTTAAATTCTTCAKAATTAGCCTAAATTTAAATAAATTATACCCATGTTTTAGATAATCAGTTGAAGATTTCTGAAGWCCTTATATATAGTCTAACCAGGTAACTGCTCCCCATAAAGGTGACAGKTATCAGCAGACAGCAGTCCTCTACAGTTCAATTAAAAAAATCTTAAAATGCTATAAGTTTAGTATGGTAAGTCTGTCCAAAAGAACTATTCAGTACAGCAAAAGAAAGGCTCACAACATTGCAGCAGAGTTGTTTGCTGTTGCAGAGTATCTTTCAGATTTTTGTGTGTGTGTTTTATACTAGAAGACACTCTTAAGATGCCAAGTTTTCATTCCTGAGTCAAACTGGGGGAATAATCTGTTCCATAAAGTGCCAGAAATCATCCATGAATGCTGGCTTCTTGTATTCCATTATGAAACTATACTTTAGCAAAGGAAATTTCACATGAAACAGGGGCTAGGTAAGAAGTACTGCATTCATTGAAAGTCTCTCAGAAGTATCTTTTTGTTTCTGTTCTTTATTGTCCACTAAAGGTTTGAGTCCACTGAAATGCAGATAAGTATTAAGAAATTTGGAGGGCTTTTCTAGGAGATTAAGAATGGCAGACTGGTCTSGCACTTTGGTGCAAGTTAGCTCCCTCTCTGAAACGGTGTCTTCTGAACACTTCCTCAACAATCTTGGTTCTGAGCTATCCAGATCAGGCTGTCAAATGAAAGGCAATTAAATTACAGTRGCCAAACTTCCTGGAAAGTAAATTAGAAGCAGTCAAAGAAGAAACATTCCATCTGCAYAGCTGTAGAGGCAGTAAATTCTATGAAGTGTAATGACAGCTGGAAAGGGAAGGAAACAGCTTCAGTTTTGCAGCTATTTCTGTAGAGAGCATCTGACTCCATATTCAAACTGATTGTACCTTTTTACTAACAAGCTCCCATTTTATTTCAAAGTAACTAGGAGGACAACAGTAGACAGAGGTACAACAAATCACAGAATGACTGCAGATGGAAGGGATCTCTGAGATCATCAATCCCATCCCTTTGCTCAAAGCATGGTTAACTAGAGCAGGCTAAAGCAGGTTTGAGGCTGTGCCCAGCAGAATTCTGAGTAKCTTAAAAAACAATGAAGGCACAACTTTTCTGGGTAACCTCCTCCAAAGGTCCAACCATGTTTAACAGTAAAAAAGCCTTGTGTTTGACTGGAGTTTCCTTTATTTCAGTTTCTTGCCTCTCCACCAGGCAGTGGAAATCTTTACAGTTGAAATACTGTAAAGAATTTGGCTCAGTCTTCCTTAGTCCCCTCATCAGGTATCCATATACATGGWTAATAACATCCTCCCCCAAATTTTCTCATCTCAAGGCTAAACAGTCACAGCTTTCTCTGCTTCTCCTCTTTCAGATGCTACAGAGTTTCCGTCTGTGGTACTTCTCAAGACCCAGTCCCAGGATGYTGATGTCCAGCTAACCCCCACTGCAAGTAAGTAATAATACAAAGAACCAATTTTAGATTTTTTTTCCTTCTCTTATGACAAGAGGTAAACTCTGTCAAGGCAGACAATTTTGTTAGCTAGCTGAAAATTTGATATTGTGGGTAGAAAAAGATTCAATGATTGATTTAAATTTATGAGCAATACCACAATTGAATTTTGCCAGTATTATGCTACAAGTTGCATAAAACAACTACCTTCAACTTTTTGTTACATTACTAAAACTGCATCTTTAGACTTCAATTGAAGTATTAAGAATKATACCTCTATGGCAGGATCTGTATGACAAGGTTCCAGATACCACCAGAACACAAATGTATTAGTTAAAAAATAAAAATACTGCCTATCACTATTCTCTAATAACCAGAGTTTTTGAGAAGAGAGTGTTGTAAGCCACTTGAAAAGCTCTAATTACAAATCAGATTAACTATAAAGTAATTCTAGTTTCCACTTGCACTTAAAATAAGACATCTAACAAACACAAGGCTATAATAAATCCAATACTACATCCCTTGTATTACTCACTACAATAATGTATTTCATTAAACTACTAGATATATAAAGAAACAATTCAGAAATCTAAATCCTACTTTTTATTTCTGCACTGATTTTTCCTCTGGAACTTCCTGAAAGTTTCTACTTCAACAACATTTGTATCTCATGGTACCACAGTAAGTTGCACAGTCTGAATAGACAGAAATAACAATTTGAGAAGTTGGGCTCATGTATATGATGGAAAGAATGTGCATGTTCAGGACTAGAATTTTGCTGACCTCAAATTGCCTACCTCAGAAATGTTTTCGCACTGTCACAGATGCACTGGACTTAAAATTGCCAGCTTATCTAGGAGGCAAAGTAGACCTTCACCCCATGTCACATCCCAGCCTTTCTGTAATGAGTGTAGTACAAATCAACAGGAACTTCTCATGAGGAGACATCCAATTAGGCTTAGGAAAAAAGAGCTCTGTGATCTCGATTTTCCAAAGACCACCTTCTTGCTTGCTCCAAACGGCAGGAAAATAAAAATAATTACAATATCAAAACTGAATAACCACTGCATTAACTAATGAAAAGAATATGGAACACAACCATCACTGAAGTACTTCTAGGACAGTGCTCTGTTCTTCCTAGCTGAACAAAAACTAGGAAAAAAAATCCAACCAGTACTGGATTTCGGTTTGAAATGATAAGAAAATGCCCTTTCCTAACGGAAATCTGTCATTTTCTTCTCTGATCAAGCTACTTCCCCTGAAGCATTGTGTATCAGCATCTTACATTGCTCATCCTCAAAAGAGCGTTTTGCTTATAAATTTTSTTAAAATGYATTTTAAAGAAATAAGGATCAYATTTCAAAGAGGACCAATCTACCATATGCACACCAAAAGGAAGGCCCTGGTTCTTTCATATTTCACATTATTTCAGTGAAGAGCAGCTGTATAAAAACTTCATGTACAAACTCACTACGTCAGTGCCAAGCTTCCAGAATGATTATCCCTTTTATAACAATTTCTGATTAATGTTTTGAAATTGCAATGCATATTTCTATGCTTTTACATTTAAGGCAAATCAACATCCTGCCTCTTTTTTTTCAGCCACCGTCCAATGTTACATATCTGGATACTTAAGGAACTGAAAGKGTGAGTACCAAGCAACCAACCAATGCTCCCAGCACGTTTAAATGAGAGTGCTTCACACCATTTACTATGGTAAGGCCCTTTTTAAATAAACACGTGACTCACTGTTTGTTTTCTTCACCAGGAGGTGGAGTCTTGCCATGCCCCTCCATTACAAAATCCTCATGTTCCATCTGCAAAGGCAAGCATTGCAGGTCAGAAATYGGTGGAGCAAAACGTGCATCACCTAAAGTGGCCCTTTTCATATGCAACAACTCAAAACAGCCACTTTATCACAGTGGCTGGTCCAGAACAGATCATGTAGTTTCTTAGCAACATACGTAAATCTCCAATGCCATTGCTATGGTATCATTTCATAGCACAAATTTCAGAAAAATCTTGTAAGGGAAAAAGAACAGTTTAATGACTATAGCAGAATACTATCAGTCAAGRTACATGGGTTCTAAGTTCTGCTCTGTTAAGGACTTCCCTTGTAACTCTATGGGTTACTGCTATCACTTCTTTCTTACATATAAAGCAGGAATTTAAAAAAAAAAAAAGGTTTATCAACACCGTTTAAAAAAAAATTAGAAGAAACTTAAAAAGCACAGAAAGAAACTGCTTCAAAAGCATAGTGCTTCTTATAAAAAAGAACTTTTCTTTGAAAAAAGACTTTCACTGCACACAGCTTAGTTAGCAGGGTAAAAAAGAGGCCTAAGGAAACCTCAAATAGATGCTGTTCCAATGACAACATAAGGTAGGCATTTCCTTTGGCTCTCTTGTTAGAAGACTCCAAGGGCAGTAAGGAAGTTTTATTTTAATTGTTCGCTTYTAAAATATTGGTTTTAGCATATATTTTCAGTAATTTCTTTGGGAAGAAAGAAGAATTACATTATATTTGCTCATTCATTAATTATGGGCTCTTCATTTAATCACTTAATTCAGCCAGAAGTTGCACAGGTAGCAAAATATTCTTCTGTTTATATAAATATTCAACACATGCAATTAGTATTTTATATAAACATCCAGACATGCAGTTAGCAATGCTCTGCTTCATGTGAAACCAGCAAACAGGTCATACTGCAATACTCAACAACCCATATGACAAAGCACTGGATCATAATCACACACAAATCCATGATCCACAACGTTAAACTGAAAAGAGGAGAGAAGCACTATTCAGCCAGTTAAGATAACACAGCTAGGCCAGTCTTTGAAGGGGCAAAAAAAACCCCAAACCAAACCAAAATCCATCAGCCACTTCCCCTTGTGCCTCTACCCTCCCCGCAAAAGAGTCAAGTTTACTCATTTGYACAGTACATTGGTACTGTTGTCAGGTCCAAAACACAAAACCCCAAAATCTCAATATTGGCATCTAACAAGGATATGAGAAATTAAGTTATTTGACTGCACAGGCACAGCCCTAAGCAAAACCATGAATGAACCAAAGTGGTGAACTGTAAGGTACTAATGACATCCATTAGACAGACAACCAATCAAACATGTAATTTCACATTTGTAAGCATGTACCCATGTGGTTCACACTCCAAATACCATTTTCATGTAAAAGCAATGTTTGAAAACAAGAAAATTTCAATTTACAGTTTATTAAATAACTTGGACTTGCATTCAGTATTCCCATATCAGACACACTGAAATCTTATTTGTACTTCAGTCCATAAATTACTCACAAGAACTCTAACAGCTGGACTCACACCTGTCTAGCTGAAGAGAAAGATATCCATTCCACTAATCTGTTGTTGAAAATGCTAAARCACCAAGTGCATCAATAGGTAAACTAACTACAGATTTGTGGCCACATTGCAAAACAGCAATGAGTGACAGTAAATATTTGAGATTTACTCTTACACAGGAAGTGTTTTAGCCTGTTACTGGTATGAGACAAGTACAATTCACACGAATGGTAAGCAAGGGAATAGTTCATGGCCAGTACTGGGAAGATGAAATGCAGCCTTTGCGAGTAAAAAGGCACTACATACAGCAAATATAGTGCTAAACTAAAGATTCCCATATAAAACAGAAATTCAGTGTAATGAAGCTGTAGAAAAGATAATGTAATGAAGCTGTAGAAAAGGAGGTATCATTTAAAAAGTGTAAAAGGCAATGATTTTAAAACCAACAAAACTTAGTAATGGGACATTATTAGATGATAATAAAGAAAGCTGAGTGAGAATTGGAACATCTTGTAGACCACCACCAGAGCAAGTCAATGACTGAAGTACTGCTGATAAAACTGTTGCTTTATCATGAATTTTATATGAAGAACACAAGTGACATCCCTGTTCCAGCAAGCTTATCTACCGAAGTTTCATTTCAGAGAGGTGGGCAAATAATGACAAATAACAAAGCACCTGAGCTAAGAACAAGATTGTAGGTCCAGGCACAGTCTCTTTTAAAGCAACTAGAAAACCATATCTGCTTTAAGAAATGGWAATTTCTTAAATGTAAATTTAATTTGCTGTACTTCAGACAGTAGTCAGAAGTATATGAAATTACTAAAATCTGCATAAAAAAAAACTGTAGAAGATACAGTACAATGGAACAGACACAAGAAGTTCACMAAAAAAAAATTAATCACTGAGTGAGGAAGCACTCAGGAACACAGAAACCTTTCGATACACAAAATAAAGATTAAGTGGTAGGGTTTCATTGGTAAATAAAGCAAATAATAAAATGCATCAAGACACTAAAAACGGTCAGGGGAAGATCAGGGAATTGACTATTAATGGACTAGAGTAGACTCTCTTTTTAGAGAGTGGTTAAAGAACCATTCTTGCAGGAAACATTTGGCTGGTCAAACTCAGAGGATAGTGGTTACAGTGTTGGATGTTACCTGGACRATGGTTTCAAGTGGGGTGCTGCAGGAGTCTGCCCTAGGACAAGTCCATTAAATATCTTTACCAATGACTTGCAGGGCCAGTAAGGTATATTCTGRTCAGAATGTTAAGATAAAGTTTAACTCAGGTGAAGTGGATCCATCAACAAGTCTAAAGATGGGGGTTGCTATTCAGACAGATCTAGACAGGTGGAGGAATGGTCCCTGCAGGATTCATATGAATTTAGACAGGACAAACACAAAACACTTGCACCTGAGAGGACCTGGCAACAATACAGGCTGATGACTGGCTGGGGAGCAGTTCTGTGGAAAAGGTCTTGGCATAAAGCAAGCTGATCAGGAGCCAGCAGTGCGCCTTGTCAGGAAAGGTCAGCAGCATCGCAGGCTTTATTAAGAAGAGTCTTGCCAGTAGATGAGGGAACTGATTGCCATCTTACTCAGTGCTTATTATTCCAGACACTTTCTAATGTACCTYGTTTTGGGCCCCACAGTACAAGAAAGACACCCAGGACATGGACATAGTAGCCACCAAAACRCTCAAGGAGCCAGAGCACTTGTCTTGTGAGTAAAGGCAGAGGGAGCTGGGCTGATTCAGCCCTGAAGAGATGGCTTTGGGGGGACCTTAACAGCAGCCTGTTTGTATCAATAAGGAGGTCATCAAGCAGTCAGGCTCACCACAGGGGTACACTATGACAGGACAAGAAGCAATAGGAGCATTCTGGAAACAAGTCCAGAATGGGTATGAGATAATTTATTTTCACCATGAGGACAGTCAAGGACTAGAACAGACTGCCTGGAGTAGTTTTGCTGTCTCCTTGCTTCATGTTTTTTACGGCCAGACTGGGTAAAATCCCTTGCAACCTGGTCTGACCTCATAGGTGACCTTGCTTTGAGCAGRCGGTCAAGACTAGAGACCTTGCAAGGGCCATTTAAACCTGAATTTCCCAGCAATCCTATGAAGACAAGAACAGATACAGTTTAATATTRAGAGATAACGCACATGAAAAAAACCCCTACTGAATTCCCAACCCAGYAAAAGCCTGCACTTAGGTCTAGAAAAGTCTAAGAAAAATATCTTAGAAAGTTGCATAATTAAAGAAACCCAAAATAAAACAGCCACCAAGAAAAGCCAAGCTATGCTGAACAAATAAGACTACAGAAGTATCCTCTTTTAGAATATTGTCTATGCRTTGGCAATGAAAACTCTAAACCCCTCCACAACACTCCAAAAACACGAGAGCTCAGAGTAAAGAAAGGTGTAGACAGAGAGGAGATTTCGCACAAATAAAATCCAACATTAAGCCTGCAAATCTCCCTCAATGAAAGACAACACATCACTGAGGCATACACCAAAAAAAGCAGTTTAACAAAATTGTAACAAACATCCCTTTTGCTATTGCAATATAAATAAAACCCAAGTCATTCTCAAAAATAACACCTGTAAGAGGATACACAGGGAAAACATACTATTRAGCAGACTCATTGAACAAACAAATTGCAACACCGAATTTCACAGCTCTTTGTGGGTTTTATGGTTTTTTTACCTATAGGTACAAAGATTTATTTGTGTATTAGAGGATTTSAAATAATAGCAGTATAAGCTTATCTGTTTCTCGCAACGACATTACTTTCATAAAGAGAAAGGGTAAGCTATATGTAAAGATCATTCAACAGGCCTGATCCAGTGCAGCAATTTCTGTATTCCTCTTTTTGCTGAACCTTGATTCTAATTTTCTTTTGTTTGCCTGCCTATGTTAAGCAATGTCATGATCAGTGATCTGTATTGTTCACTTGGTAATCTGCAGGTTGTAAAACTTTTGCCACAAAGTGCTGCRCAGCTTACTTAATGGTCTAAAACCTCTAGAATAAGCTTATAAAGTAATATCCATTTCAATATTTCTGCAATATTTAGAAAGCAAAAGTCACTTTATTGGRTAGTTCATCTTAATTCAGAGAAATGTATTTGACAAAGAGCCTTCTGAAAACAATTAATCAGCAAACTGCCCCAGAAAAATTCCAAAGGATTCTCTTAATAAAATTTGCTTTTAGGGACAGCTATCTATTAATTAATTTTTATATTGAAAAAACTTCAAAAATTTAAATGTTTAGGTCTTATTTTCCCAATGACAGTAATGACATCATAATGCAGAAAGAATGGCAATGTGGTATTTTAAGTTTTTGAAGTGTAACTATCTGAGGATGAAGAGAGGAACAGCACATAAGAGCCACAGTTAGCTGAAAATACTCTTCTTTTTCTCCTACACCCACAGTTCTTATACAATTCCTATTTCTTCCCCCAAGTCTCTCAGTTTCCCATTACTTTGTCATCAGCCTATCCTGTTCAGCACTCTTTGAAACTCTTCAAAAAGAAGTGGAGCCCAGAGTCATCMCTAAGTTTCAGCCATCCCCAGCATCCAGCAGCCTCAGCAGATCTGCAGCATTCAGAGAAGMTGCTTTCTAAGCCTTGAGTGTCTCYTGACTTAGGGCATACGCAGGAAATGCAGTTATCCTTACTATGTAGAAAAAGAATGGAAGGTCCAGGTAAGATGGAACTCTTGTATCTGGTGTATTGCTCCCAAGGAAAGGAGAAAAGGTGGAATGGCAGAGGATCTGACACACTTYAGCTTCTCTTAGGAGGACTGCAGAGGGAGCCATTGATTCCAAGAGCAGGAATCAAAGGAAGCGCTCTCCACACCTGTTTCTCCTGGCAAGCAATGGAGAAAGCTTCAAGATTCTGGCAGCTGGAAGCAGGAACCAGAAATAGACCCTGAAATCTTAGGGGAGGAATTCCAACCTTTTTTTTTTAAGGAACTGCAAGTTGTTGAACTCTGTATTTTATTAATTTAAAGCTTTTTTTTTTTCTCTAAAAATCCCAGCCCCTACAAATATACAAATTTCAACAAAAATATATTGAGTGTTCTAAATAATAAAAGACAATTAGGTTTACCTAAGTTAAGAGCAGCTATTCAATAGTATAGACTCAATACTTAACTTTTAGAAAATGAAATTTATCATGCGCCTAGATSTAATATACTACTTTTTTTGTCCAGAAGTGCAACACTTATTACTACAGTTTCATACTACTCTTTCTAAAAATATCTTCAGTGAGACCCTAATGGATTTTATTAATGAGTAAACCTTATCTCCTAGATAAAGTCAGCAACACTCTAACAGGTCAGAAAGTTTCAAGGGCAAAAGCCTCATCTTTCCTGAATCCCGAAGTCAGAAAGCACATTTTCCTAACAAGATTCAACTCTTTCATTAGCTATCCTAGCCTGCCAAAGCTGAACAGAGCATAAGAGAAACCAAGCATTTTCTCGGGAAGATAGACATGGTGAGAAATCCTTTGCTTATTATGAAAAGCCTTTTATTTAAAACAGTCTTTTTGTCTTCACCATTGTAAAGAAATKTACGAATGCAACTTGATCAGAGAGCTGCTATCACCACCTTTTGCTACTCACACCATAGTTCCTTTTCAAAGTTGGKTTTTTTTTTCCTTTTCATTTAAAAACCAAACCAAACAAACAAACAAAAAACCCAAACAAGCAACCCCCCAAACCAATCAACTAAAACAACAATAAGAAAAATCCAAACAAACAAATAAAAAAKATTTCAAACAACCAAGACATGAAGACTCTTCTAAGCTTTTTCATTCACCGGCATCTCAAGCAGATAGAACACRAAAACCTTATCTGCCATATGACTAGACACTCTGGTGAGAACCAGACAAGGTCAAATGCTGCTTTCTGCAGGTTGTAGCCATCTACTTCCCCTTTAAGTGAAGCGATGATTTTAACACAGCCTGCTGCAAACCCAGCTTAGGACTGATAACTKATGTTTTGTCACAACTGCTGCTTTAACACTACTATCCTCCCCATCATCATCAGCAACAGTGCTACTGCAAACAAGCCATCAGCACTTATTTTGTCTCAAAACTAACAGTTGTTTTAAGGAGAGTTGCACAACCCAGTCCTCGAAATCAAGCAATTAGTCACTAGTCACTACCGCTAACAGTGGTGGAAGCTGTGTTATAAAAAAAGAAATCTTAGACACCATTTGAGGTCTAACAGAAATGTAATCACTACTACAAATGTAGGGAAAGCTGAGTCACCTCTCTGCCTGGCTTCATTACAAGCACTTTGGACAAACTGCATTGGGGAAAATTTTAGTCACCAGAAACAGATTAATTAATTTTTTAATTTAACTTCTCCTAATAAAAATACAATTTAGCTGCTAACAGTTTCATCATTTTATAGGAATAAGTTACTGTTGAGGTAGCATTTCAAAATATCCATAGAATAGCACAAATCATTTAGCAAAATCAGTCCCAAAATGCACTTTTTAGATTAAATCTTAATTTCAGGGCACAAATGAAAGCAATTTTAAAAAAGCCCAACTCAGGATTAGTGATTTAAACTTGAAAGAAAAAGAAATGATAGAAAAACCAGCTTCTAAAATGAAAAAAACACAAAGTATTTTTCTAAATCATACAGAGGAATGTCTAAGAGACAAGGTATACATGAAATACATATCCTGAAGACATTTATATATCKTTCAGGACTTAGTTGTATTGTACAGCATTGTGATGTAACTAAATTTCCACTTGAACCTATTTCTACCTTTTCTCTCAATTTTGCCAAGGCATAGTCTTGATACATTAAAAACCACCACCAAAATATGTGAACCATCTCCTAGCCCACTCAGTATTTTATTGAAGCTTCTCAGCAGCACTTAGATGGAGCACTTTAATGTTATTATCATCACACAAACTTGACTGGTTTTTCCATTAGTTARAAGAGAAGTGAAAACTTACTAACATAAACCCCCTGCTAAGTCACTTCACCTTTGTGCTCCCTACTAATCATTTTGAATGCTAACACACTTGAACCACACATAATTACCTCCAGAAGTTACTAATCTGATACTAGTGCTTGTTATATGCAGCTTAATGGTACTTTAAGTCTTGGCTCACTCAAACATTAGAAAGAAACTAGAAGAARTACCAGCATGTAATATATAACATCATTAAAATGTGCATCATCCTTATAGAACAGCAAGACAGATTATCAGTGGCAACTCAATTAATCATTAACCTATGAAACTCAGAATATRTAATTTATGCTACACCTTAACCACCACTGCAGCTTTTGTGCTTGTTTAAGACCAGAATTTTCACCTCTAGTTTMAGCTGTCATGCCACTAATTAATCACAAGCAATAATAATCACAGAAATAACCTATGGCTCACTTTCTATGTAATATTTAAAATGTTTGTTCACTAATATTCTGCCAAATACCCAGCAGTTTAACATGAATTCCCTGCTAAGCTTAAAACAAACAATTTTATGAGTATCATGAAAATAACAGTCACACTTTGGAAATACTAAAGACTGGGATCCCAGCCACAWTTCACATTGTACAGATAACAAAGTTTACTTAATTAAAATTTTATTATATTTTAATGTATTACTGAGTTGCAAAGYATTTCAAATACAATAGCTTGCATACATGTGTGTGTGTGTGTATATATAAAAAAATAATCTAGATCTTCCTCTGAAAGCAATTTAAACCACCTAGCTATTTAAACCACCTAACTGTCTGCAGYAAGGTAAGAGTTTTGCCGATAACACATCAACCACCAAAGATGTTAAAGTCACTCAAGTCATGGTATGACAGGATATCCAGAAACACCACCCGAAAACTTCAACTCTGAAGCTGCCAAGGCAGCTTTGAATAATAGTTCAGCAATCTCAGACACTAAAAGATGAATAAAGCATTCTGAATTTTAGCAAAAGTGTTCTCCTTTTCCTGCACCATTGTTGATGATCCATTTCTTAGTGTGTTCCATCAATACACCCTATCCATTTTTTAGTGTGTTCAGCACATACACAGCATGGATGGATGCCAGGAAAATCTGAATTTAKTAAGACAAAAAATTCTCGTATTTTATTTAATTAACCTTTTGCATTATTCTTCAGCTRAAGAGTCAAAGCACTTCACATGCGACTAATTCTTGCTAGCTTCAGCCACTCTGAAAATAACACTTTACRCTTTGATAACACATTTTTTACTTTCTATTTAGGAGATAAATCTGACCCTAAAACCCTTAAACAGTTCACCCCCACCACTAYTTTCAATAGCCACTTGTATGCAACTCAGTGACTCTATGTAGCCAAGTAATTTTACAGTCAATTTACTATTTATGGTGCAGACACAAATGAACAAGTTACAGCAGTTTAAACTGACATCTGTAAGTGGCTGATATTCTGATATACACATTGTTAACCATCCTGACACAGAAGATAGGAAACATATTACCTGCTTTCTCCCACTTAGATTTGGAAATCTAGATGATGCATCACCACAAATGGACAACAAACATGAACAGCTAGAAGAATTTTCAAAGGCTAAAGAAAGCAGATGACAATCAGAATTACAGAAAACTAAATTACACTTTTGCAGCACACATTTAATCCCCTTCACTGACACAAATACTGTTTGCTGCTGTTTGCTAGAAATGACTGAAAGTGACATAAACCAGGTACACAWAAATTGATGCTGAAGTTCTGCCTTAAGAGATCTGACCAGACAGGCAAGCAACAGAAAGAACTTTCTTTTCTGTGTTCACAGTATCTGTTTTGTGGATTCTTAGTACTTGGAAACTGCCAGTGGTCCAGACACTTCCTCAACAGCTGGAGGCTGAGAACAATTCTGTTATATGTATTTATTAACCCTGCTTTACATCTGTATTAGGCATCCACTTTTGACCACTGTTAAAAAAGAGAAGGAATACAAGCTAACCATACCCACAGTACACAGCTGCTTTCCAGTTTCTCCAGTTCCTGAATGCAAATCCAAACTCATTTCAGTCACAAGAGAGCCACTAACACACTCGTTGGTTTGTAAAATTTTTTCAAATTCATCAAGATTATTAAAAGGATTAGCTATCCGACAGACCACCAAAACCTTAAAATAGCCACCCATCTCTGGGCTTTTCTACAACTTGCCCTCAAAAAAACCCCAGCAAACCTTTAGATACCATGGGAATGAGTTACTTCTCTGGGAATTACATGCTGAAATTTGTTGACACCAACCAATATGATTTCAGAGTATTCTAAATATTTCTTAACCTGAYGCCACGCTACTGAATCTGTAGACAACTATCACATTCTCCCCTCTTATAATGCATTCTCTTGCTTACTACTCAAATGGTTCATTGACTTTAAGCAAGTGACAGGAAATGCTGACATRTTTTTAAAGTTGTTTTTACCCTTCAGGAGAACTGATATTACACACTAATACCGGAGTTTTTCAGAGTTCCARTGACCTTAGTTGTCTGGTCACCCTTTTATGCACTGGAATGATGAAGACCATCACTACTATTTTTAGTGTCAAGAATAAAAACTCACACTCTTCTCATCAAGCCTCATATGCACTTCTTCCACACCCAACAAATGAGGAAAAAACTTTGAGGAACTGAAGCAAATTCATGCTCATCTAGCTCACAAAGTGAAAAGGAAATAGTCCTTGTAGGGTCACGCAAATGTATGAAGCCTTGCAAATGCATGAAGTCAACAAGACCAGCGAATTTTATACCTTTCAATGACTCAGCTGAACTAACAGACTAAAAATGATCGTTAAAGTAGGGTAGAGTAAGCTTTAATGCCCATGGGCTCAAATTTCTCTCCAAATACCCATCCCAYTCAAGTTTGCCCTAATCCAGTAAGACTGAAMACACTCATCAATACTTCCACGTCTCTGAGATTTTGTTTCAAGTGACTGATTACAAAGAATGCTGTCACAATTCATGTGCAGTACAACCACTGCCAATGGTTCTGTAAAGTCAACACCATATGGAAAGATATCAAAAAGCAATATTGTGAAAAGGGAGAAACACCTCAAATGGTGTGCCAATACTAYACCTGCATGAGAAGAGACACTTTGTAAGCAAAGCCACAAAGCAATTTCCCTCTCATCAACATCATAGTGGGACTATACCACCAAAACTCTCAAATGCAAAACGGCGTTTTCAGTCTTTAAGCAAATACCTACTTTGTCTGCTTTGCAAAGTATTACAAACTGCTATAATCAACTGAAGAAGAGATGTTATTGGTTGAGAAAAACTCTAATGAGAAAATATTTATGAAAAAGAAAGAACCTTTAAAAGAATGGAAAAGATGAGTTTAAACTGATTTTTTTTAAGACTTAAATGTTTGGGTTTTTTTTGCTTTAGAAATGAGACATACCWATTCACTGCAGTGACATGCCACGCCAGAGCACTTCCTCCACATGAACTGTACATATGAAAAGACTGGATCGAAGAAGATATGGAGACAGTTCTTACAGATCTCAAGGTTACCTTGGCACATGATGGTATTTTCCAAGAGAAAGAAAATACATCATTGTCTTAACTTCTCTTTTGTGATTCAAAAGCATTTCAGGGTATTTTGAGATCAGAAAACAGAGAAAGTCATCTTTCAGTTCAGCATTTATATTTTAGCAATCTTCACTATTTGATAAGTAGGTTTCAAATGAGCAATCYATCTTGCCTCCGTAGAAAACAGTATACCCAACTGCAGAAGCCTGAATTTGATGCCACATTTCTTTTAAAATGTCCAAGCAGCTACACTATCAACAGCATTCCTTTAGAATAGTTTGAGTAATACTGTCTAATTCCACATTCTTTTTTTTGCAAAGCTCTCAACAATTTTACCTTGTTTATAACTGGTTTGTTGGTTTTTTTTTTGTTTTTTTTTTTGTTTTTTTATAGTAGACCCTGATAACATTCTGTACTGGTTTTGGCTGGGATTGAGCTCAGTTTCTACACTAGCTGGTAGAGGACTGTGTTGTGGATTTGTGCTGGAAGCAGAGCTGATAACACAGGGATGTTTCTGTTACTGCTGAGCAGTGCTCACACAGCATCAAGGACTTATCTGTTTCTCACCAGTGAGCTGTCCGGGGGTGCACAAGAAGCTGGGAAGGGACACAGCCAGGACAGCTGACCCCAATCATCCAAGGGGATATTCCACACTACATGGCATCATACTCAGCATGAAAACTGAGGGGCTGAGGGTGTGCTTGGAGGTTGGCAGGGGCTACCATTGCTCAAAGACTGGCTGGGCATCAGCTGTTTCTCAGCAAGCAATTCTTTTCCTTTTGTATCATTTGTTATTTCATGGAGTTTATTTTCCACTTCTCTTTGTTGTTGGTTTGGGGGTTTCCCCCCCACAATTACTACACTGCCTGTATCTCAATCCAGATATCTTCRGACTTCTACCCTTGCAATTGTACCCCTCCATCTCACTGCAGGGGTGGGAGTGAATGAGTAGCAGAGTGGCTGCCAGCTAGGGTTAAACCCCATACTATAATTATGGCTTTATTACRATGACTTGAAATTTTGAAATCTGAAGTCATAAATTCACAAGCAGGTTTGCTTGGGTTTTCCCCCCATTTAGAAAAGTCCAAGCATGTAGTGTTTTGTAGAAAAGTATTTTAGGTTCTTTTCTTGGCCACAGTGTTAAMGTTTCAGAGAAAAACTAACCCAAAATTTCTTCTCTCCTTGATGGACTATGTTAATTTATATTTAAAACAAGAGGACTAAGTTATAACACTTGCACAAGCTCTAATAACATGTCATTGAAAGGAAGAACCACTTTATTAACTTTAAATTTTAAATAATTGAATTCTTTACTGAGGGGCTAATGGAATTATTTTTTTTAAATGCATGATATGCAAATATTTTGGTTTTGAAATTACTCTCCCCTAAGGAGTTGCAGCATTCTCAGGTTAACAAAATGAAGCTAGCAGAGCACGAAGATGACATCAGTTTCTGTTTTGAAAAATTCTTTGTGCTCTTAGTTCTTAAGATGCTGCATTTCAGGAGAAGCATAAATTGTCTTGTTCAGCAGAATACCTCTCTACTTTTAAATGACTTTACAAGCTACTTCACACAAAGGAACTTCCAGGAACTTAGAATAGTTGCAAGTCACCATTACAAAGACTAGCTATACCTAAAATTCATGTTCCAGAAAAATGATGGAAACACACTCTGTATATCAGGGCACAGAAATGCTGGATGCTCCACAACTCACCAGTGGACATCAAAAACGAATTAACTAAATGAAAACACAATAAAACATACTCTCCTGGATCCAATGGAGAAGCAATAGCCGCATGAGTAGATTGAAACCTACTCAGAATTGTCAGGTACTCCCAAGAAAGTACACTGAGGTTGAAAGTTCACCTCTTATAACAAGCCAGAATTTTCCAAGAGTACCAGGGATTCATACTGCAGAGAACCACCAGAGAAAGCACCATGTACTAGCCCAGTACTAGACTGGAAAGCATATTTTTTAAAATTACAGTCACAAAGCAGATTGTTCATTTCATTATTGTGGAGGCCTAAATGTTTTAAATAATTTAGTGCTATCTGAATAGAAACCCAGTTCTGTATCACTAAGTAGGATTATAAGCCCCAGAGATATGTAAAGCATCAAGGTTTTGGAYGCTGTAAGTTTAGTTACTCAACTAAGGGTTTTTTCCCACTGTATTAATTCTAAATCCCAGAAAATGAAAGCATCAGCCTAACCTTTGCACTGTTGTATTATGCAATATCCAGTTAGTGGAACATTATTGCTCTTAGGAAAGAGACCTTCAAACAACACTGCCTTCTGAATTTTAAGCTTCTGTTTACACATATAAAAATATATACCTTAATACAGGCTCATGTTCCTTTATTCTCAACATATATGAAGTTGAGATATTTGAATCACATAGTTTTTAACTTTTTCATCATCTCTGCATGAATTCTTCAGGATTAAGAAAAAAAAACAAACCAAGACAAAACACCACAACAAAACCTAGCCAGTGCCAACAGAATTCTGAATGATTTAAATAGAAGGCAAGTGCGAGCTCACCATTAGACACCAAGAGGCAAGAAAAACAAGAATTAACCAGGTTGAGAACAGGCAGGCAATAATGTAAGAGAAAGATTCACAATGACCGATGACAACAGGGCTGCAACTTGAAATAAAACAAAGATGAACAGGTGACCTCAAGACAGCTTGTAAGCGGCACTGGACTGTGAGACTGAAGAACAGGACAAACCTCAGTGTCTGTCACTGGTTTTGAAAAAGCCAAAGTACAAAAAACTAGCCTCATTCCTGGCCTACTGATTGAGTTTGATAATTATTTCTATAAATACTAATGAAAACTTTGAATAAAATTACATTTACCTAAAATAACAAAATAGAGAATCTTTTCTCTTTCCCTGTATTTATTAGGGATTGAACCTTATTACATATCCTACACAGTCACATTTTTTCAAAATTTTTGTACCTAGATTTTTAGCATACAAGACACTAAAATGCCAGAACTCACTGTTTTTCCTTCTTTTCCTTCTACAACACTGAAGCAAAACCATGATTCATAAATACCTTTCTATAAATTACTTTAGTCAAAGTCCCTCACTCCCTCTGAATTCTTAGGCTTTTACTTTGAGACATGAAGGAACAGCTAGGAGGGGAGAGGGAAATTCTACATTTAACTTGAGAATTTTCACTGCATTTTTTGATAAAGAAGTTTTCTGCATAAGCTCAAAACTTCTGCCAACATTGAAAGAAACCTAAAAATACTTCAAACCAGGCATAAAATTTCAGTTTTCTCCTGCAGTACTTTACAGCAAAGGAACAACTGAGAAACCAAGTTTAAGTATTGTCTGTGCAGTAATCCTTAACAGATGGATCAAAACAGCTGAAAAGAAATCAGTCACAAACAAGAAGTTCAGTGCTTGTTGTGATACATATGGTCTATATCAAAGTGACAAGGTGCTTATTAATTGAAAACTTTCTATAGCCTTTTTATACGTTATCAATAAAAGAATGTAGTAACTTTTTACATATTATTAAAATACAATGTAATAATTTTCAATATATTATAGCAATATATAAAAAGGCTATCATTGATAAGTTTTTTAATAGTGTATTAGCAACATATAGTATACCAGCTGCACGCAATCTAACCAGCTGGATTAGTACACAGATACGTGAAATCACCAAGAGGTATAAATCAGAAAAAGCTCTGAAGAAAGTAGACAGGTTTATACTATAACAAGGAACAGTAGAGAGCACTAATGAGAACTTGGCAGAAGCACGGGACAGTCAGCAAAATAATTGAAAATTACRACTTGGAAGACTAGAAAAAACCCATGAAGGTCACCACTGCGCATGCTCTGAAGGTTAGAAGTCCACCATGATGAAGAGGATGGTATCTCATTAGAGGGAGACCCCCGCGACCACCGAATTGAGGATGACACATGTGCACTTGTAAAACTGTGCTATCATGTATTTCTGTGCCATGTATAGTGGTGGGTGTATGGTGGGCATATGGGGGGCAGTGACARTGTTCATGTTACACCATGCTTACTGTATAAATATGTGCTAATTTGAAGCAAAGGTGGGTGGGTTAGGAGGAGAAATCCCCCTCACCTCCAGCGCTGCAATAAACAAATACAAATACTTGCTCTACAGACACTGGTCTATGGAGTTTTATTTCCAGGCCTTTTTCGGGCATCAGTTGATATTTTCAGAGTAAAAAGAACTGTTAATGGAAAAAGACTAGTAATCATTAGTAGCTAATTAGCTACCAGAAAATAGAATTAAAAATTAAAATCATAATCCAAATAATAATAAAGGTCAAAAGGTTCCAAGCAGAAATACTGGTTTTCCTCCTGGTGCGATGGAGGGGTAGCAGAAGATTTCATTTCAGTATCAGGGAACCAGAATGACCCTGTGCTTCCTGCCTCCCACGAGCAGCTCCAGCAAACATGACTGGGGAGAACTCCATGAGGGTCTTGTACTCCCTGTTTTGAAGAGATCAGTCCTACAAAATTCCCTCAATTGTACCGCACAGGTGAGCCTTTGCCACCTCATGGTGGTGGTCAGGCAAAGGTTGGACTCAATGATCTTGGAGGTCTGTTCCAATCTTAATGATTCTTTTTTTTTTTTTTTTTTGAAAGGAAGAAAAGAGACCCTGAAAAGCCAGAAACCAGACAGCCCATCCCCCAACTATTTTAAAAAGGATACTTTACTGTATGATACTCATTAGCAGACCATTTGGATAAAGTAGACCCAATATTATTATCAAATACTTCCACATCTGTCAAAACTAAGTTAATATTTAAACCCCCTATGCCCATTTGAAAAAAAACTGACTTCTGCACAGGTTGCTTCCCCCCATGTAGCACTAACATTAGATAATTATTGGAATCAAGATCGTGCTGTTGACAGGTGYCAGCTATCTTTACTGTGCTGATGTAATTTTAGAGAAAGTGTATTTTATGGTAGTCTGACAACAAGGAAGAAACTGTCAGATCAAACAAYGGAATCAGTTAATATGAAAAGCCCTGACCACAAAACCACCAAGACACCAAGTGTCTCCAAAAGCAGCCAATGGAGAGGAAGGGAAAGGCTGTGCATGAAACACACTCTCTGCTGGAAAACAGGCCAAAGAATGGCAAAAGCATACACTGTCAAAAAACTAAAGGAAGAACTGCAGAAATTTCCTCATGTATGCAAAATTGAGAAGAACGAGAGCACAACTCAACAACCTTAATATTAAAAAAAATTACTAATTCAATAAAAATGTATGCATTAACAACAGTGGTAGAAATAAAAACTGAAATGAGAACTAAGTCAATCTGTACCTTTCCTTAAGCCTAATTTCCTAGAATCTGCCACTCAGTTTGTCAGTCATTTCAAGAGTGGCAAAGGCAAAAAACTGAAAGCAAACTTTACAACTGTGTCATCAGGTAGTTAGGAGTCAAGCAAGAAGATCATTCTTCATGAYGTCTGACTGCAGGGCTTAAATTTTCTAACCACACCTTACATAGTGTTATTGAGTTTGAAGGACATAAATATTTAGTCTTTAAAGTGACTTGCTTGGTTCTACATGAGGCACAATTYTTTTCTTTTTCAAAACCAGAGGAAATCTCCCTTTATCTTCAAGTCTTGACCTGGATGTCTCAGAATACTCTATGGTCTAAGATGCCAGAAAATCTGAGACAATTATAGAACCAAACCAGTTCAGAAGCATAAAGCATAACATGTCACTTTTTGGGAAAACATCAGAGTTTTTCAGCTCTATATCCATAAATATAGACACAGGCACCTGTTAGTATACACATAAATGTGCATTCACACACACACACAAAGATCCTCTCTGTGTGGTGAAAAGAAAGTACCAATAACTATCCTCAAATCAGTAATTAATYGCACCATGATGTTTCCTCTCTCATATCTATTCCCCACTGAAAAGTGTAATCACACCCTTGTCAAAAGATGATTCAATACCCTGGATTGCTGCAAGTACCGATATGTTCTCATATCCACTGGTATGTTCTCATTTTTCAGCTCCTAATCTAGACCCAACCTTCCTTCAAAGCTATTTAAAATTAACACAACTCCAAAAGTACATGCAGCACAATTGCCAAGTCCTTTCTCTGATAATGAATTACTTCCTAACTTGGTGYTTACAACTAAAAGAATGTTTTTTTCTTAGACACTACAACAATGAAAGCATCTCTCCAAAGGTCTATCTAGAAAACAAATTTTTACTTTAGTCTTCTAGTTTTTCATTTTTCAGTCTGTCTCTTACACAAAACTACAAGCAAGCGAACAATTATTCAAATTTTTGTGAAATGTGGGGACCATGTTTTCAACACAGATCAGTGCAATGCTAACACTAACTTATTGAGTAGTCAGGACAATAAACTGTATTTATAAACACATAGAAGAGTATGGCAATTACTATGTAATTACGAAAATCAAACTAATTTGTGCCTTAACATTTGCATCTTCAGGAAATAAGGAAAAAGCAGGACATAACATTGTATTCAACAGAACACACACTCCTGTCCCAACAATGTGCTGAGAATCAGAGGAACCTTTAAAAGCAACACACAACCCAGTCTCACGACACAGCACATGCTGGCAARTACAAGGAAACAAGCAGAACACCTTATATATGGGTCAGTCAGTAATCCACAGACACCAACACCTGCACCCAAGGGTCCACATGTCTAATTCCTTAAGTCAGTTCAGAGGGTGAGTAGGTAGGACAGAAAGCCCTTCCAGTTTTCACAAATGAAATACAATCAAGGTTAGTATCTTTTTACAAGTTTCTTCTTTCCTTCCTGGAAGAGCCTGAAAACACATGTTCCAATCCTTAGTGGGTGGCAAAACCCCCTCTCTTTCTAAAGGTTTTTCAAAGCTTAATTTTTTAAGTATCTCCATGGTAATAAATTATAAATATCTGCATGTAGGTATTTATTAAAAATACCACTACCAGTCAATGTTCACTCCATGTACCCCCCCACTTCAGCCAAGCAAACTCTTGTTCCTTCAAAACACAGTGGCATTTACGTTACTGACCTTGGGACTGCCTTCCTCCAGTATTTCTCCCTCATCGGTTTGCATGGGAACAGGATCTGTGCAAAGCTCTGCAGAAATGCAAAATACTGCCTAAAAGATAAACAACAAAGACATATTTTAAAAACAATGATTTTTCTGCCTTTAACAATGTTACATGAGATTRCAGCACATGTAAACAGCAATTCCAGGCTACGGCATTTAATACTGCCATTCTGAACATTTTCGCTGAAATTGTTTTACACAAACAAGGTGACTTTTTCAGGATAAGACAAAACTACTTAACTAARAGGAAAAACAGCATTTAACAGGAATATACTTTATAACTCTTAAGTGTCATTGCTGAGTATTTAATATAGTCACTGATTTTACCAATAGAAGCTCCAATCACTAAGGAATGATCACACAGACCAGAGCTGAGCAATTCTTTCTTGCTACGAAATAGCTTTTGTGCAAATATAAGCTTCAAAGATTCAGCTTACAGACAATCTAAAGGTTATTAGTTGGAAAAACTGTTAAAACTTCCAGTGATCTCAAAGTACCCCTGAAGCCTTACTTTCAGGAATTTTTCCTTGACTTCACTTTAAAACTAAATACATTCTAGAAACTAAATGGCTCAAGAAACATAAAGTCATTCACCTTCAGGCTGGCATTTCCAATCTAATCCAGGTCAAAAGATCTCACTTTTTCCAATATTCAACACTACTAGGTAACCTATTTTTAACTTTGTTTGACAGTATCAGTGCATTTGCAGCTGAATAAAATCTTCACCCTAAACTCCATTCTTCAAATTGCCAAGTAACTTATGGAAGGATGCAATACAATTACAGAGACTCTGGTGTTTAAGATTAGAATGCTTCCTACTGCAGAGATAAGGCATCTTTCAGGGGTAATGGATCAAATTAATCAATTTAAGAGATAAATGCATCAGCATAAATTCAGCAGGAATTTCTCACTCAAAATGCAAGACATAGGACATGACCAGATCTCTAACATTCCAGGTATATGGAATTAAGGGCTCACACTGAGTGCACTTCATTAAAAATTCAGTTAAAGCCAAGAGTTGTTGCCCTTTAACAGTTGTCCCTCTCAAGATTATGTAACTCTTCAACTACACCAACGGTTAAAATCCATTTCAAGTCTCTACTTCTACACCTCAGCTAAGGAGTTGCTGACATGCACCTTCACAGAGGCAATTCCAAGCCTAGAAACTGACAATTTGGGGAGTGCAAATAGCAACAAGGTCAAAAAGAGACTTGGTGCGTCATCTGGATGCACCTCCTTCATTTCATTATTAATGTGTGTTCAGACTATAAGGCTGCCTGCACTCCAACCTCCTCTGCATGTTGCACATAGGTAGTCAACATCTGTCATGATCATTAAGGTGACTCAAGGAGTGAAGAACATGTTCGACAAACATTAAGGGCCTGAAGCTACCAAATGTTACATACAACTTAATAAATCTTACAACCAACAAGCTATTGYGTTCTAATGCAAAGCACAAGAGCTGCAAAGACTTACAGTGTAGTAAATCTCCTTTTCTGAGAAAAGAAAGAATTAGGAGAAAAGAGAACTCTCACCCAAATCCTCACTTAAATATTCTGACTTTTGCATAAAATCAAAAATGAATACCAGAAAAAAAAAATTACTAATTCAATAAAAATGTATGCATTAACAGTGGTAGAAATAAACACTGAAATGAAAACTAAGTCAATCTGTACCTTTCCTTAAGCCTAATTTCCTAGAATCTGCCACTCAGTTTGTCAGTCATTTCAAGAGTGGCAAAGGCAAACTTTACAACTGTGTCATCAGGTAGTTAGCACGACACCTATACCAAGATCCTCCTGCCTATAACAAATGTTTCTTGCTTTTTGTTCCACAACCACAGTGGAGGAGGCCAGGCTTGGCAGTCCCTGTCCATGGTACTTCTCTGCCATAATATGTTTCTGAAACCTGCTCCAGAACTTCTGGACCAGGGAGTTTTGAAGCATGACTTTGCAGTATCAGAGCCAAGTAACTGGGAAGCTCCTCAGATCATTAGACAGACAGTCCAATGTCTAACAGCTAGAAGAGCTTCGGCCAGAAGGATACCTGTGGCACTGACTGGCCTCAAAATCAGACAAATAAGCAAGAATAAACTTGAGCTGTAGAAGCATTAAAGGTTACAAATAAAATAAGACCAGTCAGGTCAGACCAAGAACACTGCAAGGGGAAGTCACTTTTCATTCTGAGTGCTGGAAGAACTCAAACATGAACCTCTGAAAAACTGATGTGTTTTATCTTCTGAGATGCCTCACTACCAGAGGAACTGGCAGTATTTGACACCAGTTTTTATACGCTACTCCTGGAAGAAGGCAAAAAAACTACCAACCAGTACATCTCAAAGGAGAAAAGAAAAGGTCAGTAGAACTAGAACTTTCCTTTAACTGGAAAGATTACAAGAACAAAATCAAGCAAGCTCTTCCACAGATGACAGGTTAAATACACTGAAAGTATYCAGAATGCAGAGATCAGAGTAGGAAACTGAATGAATAAAACTATTTTCCTTCTCCATAGTATTTTCTTTTTTATATTTTCTATTCTTCTCTCTTCATTTATCCTATAATTGATGTTTTATCAGCTTTAACGTTTGTCATACAATGCTTAGTTAGAGTGAACTCACATGGGATGGCAAAAAGGTCAAAGTTTTAAAAGTATCAGTAATTTACCAGAAAATTTCAAAGGGGAAAAAGAAAATCCACCAAAAAAAAATTGACAGCTGGCGCAGGAAGACCCTAAGCCACAAACAAGAGATATTGCATGAGGAAATTTTGCTGAATGCTATCCTTTTATTGTTTGGTTTGGCGTTTTTTTTAAAGTTTATTGCATTTGATTCTGGGTTCTTTCAGGAGACAAAATATCCCACAATAAACTATGAGTCTAATTCAATATTTTTCATGTTTTTTTTGCATACATTAATCACTGATTYCTTTAGCCACTGGCACAAGAATGCTGCAATACAAGTATATTTTTTGCTAAAAAGGAGACATTTCAAGATTCCTGAATCCATGCGACTCTACCTCTGTGGCAGACTTCTGCAGCCTCATTGCAACTGAGGAGACTTCTCAGCCAACAGAGACTGCTTACTGCCAGCACATGAAGCAATAACATAATTATTCCATGTTCCTGACATCACCTCCTCAGCTCACCAGCTTCTGACCAGAGAGCTGAAGGTGACACACAGGGCCATTTATTTTATACATGAAGGACAGACAGCAAGCAAGAATTTGTACTAGCATCCTATAGGAACAGGGAAATGCCAAAAGTCTCAAGGCATTTTGTTTACTTATATTCAATACTTCACTTATATTCAATACTTGATGTGTCAAGTTCCCTGGTGATAAAAAGGAAGTTTATAGACTGTCCATTTAGATTTTCAGATCCAACATCTACCAACAAAGTGACTCCTGAAAAAGGCCAAAAGTAATATAATCATCTTCTTCCACCCTTGCACATATCCATTGAAAATACTTGAAATGTGATTGAAATCTCCCAATCTTTTTATTCACCTGATATCCTTCAGAAATATTAACTAACTTCAACTGGAGTGACATAACTCCAAGGAAGGTCTGACAAATAGCAATGTATTGGTATGCCCACATACAATGTAGTAAATGCATGTACAAACCTAGGAACAACTTTTATTTAACTCTCTAAAATATAATACAGGGATGACAATCTATTCTCAAAGGTAAAARCATTCATTAATATGAACTAGCTGGATTTCTAACAAACTTTATTGCCTACTGCAATATTGTCATAAAACAGTATGGTTTTGGTACAATTCAGTTTGATATTTAGTCCTATTCTCGTTCCATCTGTTTCTGCAGGAAAGACTGTCTTGGGGTGATTTTATGATGATAATCTATTCCTGATTATCTGCTTCATGCCCAGAAATAGGTCCTGTAGCTTTAAGCAAGTGCAGGGGAGGGGTAGGAGCCAAGGGAACTCTGGCAGGGCTTTGTTCAAAGCTTTCTTCTGCAAACTGGAGATGGAGTTACATTGTTGCTTTAGSTAGCTTGATTTTTGTTAGCTTAGGCAGGAAGTTTCTTTCCTTGGACTGCAGTAGCCATTTTTTTGCTGGCCTCTGTTGTTTCTTCTTGGACTGTCCAGATTAGTTTAGTCCRAGAATCAGACCATAGGCGGGCGCCSGTCAGCACTGACCAGCAGGAAAGCCAGGGGGACATCCCATATCAGCCCAGACCTCAGGAGAAGCTGAACCAATGTGGGCACCTTGTTAGTTAAATAAACAGGGTTTTTTTTTCCACTTTCACCCAGAAAATTCGTTTTGTATTGGTAGGAAGTGATTGCTGAAACCATTTTCTTTAGAGGAAACGTTCATTCYAGTGCGTTTTCTCCTAAAATTGTCTCTAAACTGAGACAAAGATGCACACACGTTATTTAGTGGTATCAGGATAATAGATACAGCTACCAGCCATATACTCAGTGTAAGCAGAACAGCACTGTATTCTCATGGATATTTTCTCTTCACTTCTGCATTCCAACACCCTCTGGCAAGTAAAACCTGAACAAAATTTTCATATACCTAAAAATCCCTAAAAATGAATATCAGAAAACAAGGTACTTCCTCTATGCCTAATTTTTCCTCCACATAGAAAGGTCCAGCATGGAAAAAGACAAGGTACCCAAGAGCAAGAGAGAGCTGGTATTCTAATTATTTCAAATTTGGTTTCATCAAACAGGCATCAGTGGGACTAAGCACCTTACCTGATACAAGGGTCTTCTGTGCTGCAACCCTTTTTTTTTTTTTTCAGATTAGCAGCAGGAATCAAACATAGACTAAAGAAAAAACTGTTCCTCATTTGATAATGAAGAAAATAACTACTTCAAGCTTCCCAAGAGTGCAGTTGCAAGAGAAACACTTAATGCATAACCAATTGTGAATCCTGTGAATTCTCAAGTCCAAACTGGCTATGGCCCACTAGAAAAAGCCTGAAGGGCAGTAAGACTGCATCAACTGTCCCAATTACAGACATTAAGCAGAAACTAAAGGTAGGTCCCAAACTCTCTCACAAAACAAAACAGGCACAGGAGTCCTCTTCCAAGATAGTGATCTTGCATACATGGCATACTTGAAACAAGAGCAGTTAGAACAAGGCAGTATTTGACTAAATTATGTCTTAAATGAGACTATGCCTATTTGACACAATTGTATCAACACATGACCGCTATCACTGGTCTCTAGGCACACAGACAAAAATGTGTTCATTTTGAACACATGATCCAGCCATATTATATCTAACTGCTAAAGCATTATATTACATTGACTCTGTTAAGATTGAACGAAAGCAACATAAAATCTAATGTACAGAAGAATGGATTATTTTTCGGCACTTTAAATGCAAGTTGCTCTGAAAGCAAAAGCATTCAGAAGATAAAAAAGCCTTGACTATAACTTTATTGCTTATAAAAAATAATCACCAATTCCAGTGACTTTAAAAATCTCAAAATAAATTAACTGATCTTCAAATAAATGGTACATCATACATATCAACTTTAGCTTTAGAAACAAATCACATCAGGCAGTAACAAACTTCACACCCAAACCCACAGGAAATAACACACTACAAAGTATATGAAAACAGATAGACTCCTACAGTATCTTAAGAACCACCATAGGCTATTGTTCTTCTCACCTCCAACTTTCAAGATAACAACATTGACCTCGGGTTGATTTTTACCTTTGACAGTTTCCAAGGGCTGCCAAAGCCCACAAGGATCCGTCCTGGCTACATTCAGTGCAAAAACGAAACCCTAAAAGGAGAAAATAAAAAAAAATCAACCAACTGCGGGCATCAATAAATAGAAAAACATATAAAAACAAAAGTCAATTGTCTCCAAAGCTCAGCAAACCTAGGTGCGAAGAAGCAAAAGAAACAAGCTGCCATCAAGAAAATATTTTCTTAAAATTCTCCCCACAACCTCCCATCCAAATCTGGAAAAACAGTAAACACTGGTAGCATGTGTGAGAGGATCTCCTACTGACTATGAGATACAACAGAACAGTAGGAGGCTGTAGAAACATAATTTCTATTCACAACTGGGAAAAAAATATGGGATGAAACTGGTTTCTTGTATAAGAACCTAGAGAACACACACAAGTATGTTTCCTTGCAATCAAGGAAAGTGATTATGTAATCCTACAATAACTCCTGAATATTAACTACTATGTGTAAAAATGAATCCCRTACCTACAAATCATCATGTATTTAATCCTATTTTAAAAGAGTAACATAGCAGCAGCACTGCACCGGCTAACAATCAAGCCCATTTCAAATCATACATAATMTGTCTTAACCACAGCTAGAATTAAATACTTCAATTTTGGTTTTGCAAAACATAACCAACTTCCAGGAATTAAAAGAAGTCCAGACCTATCAGCTTACCATTATACATTCAAGTTAGCATCACTAAAATCTAWATTATTCCACTTGCCATTATTCAGGTTTGTTGTAAGGGATATGAACAAGTGGCATTTTTCTAAATTCACTGCATCATTTTGTTGGCTATTACTCCAGCTTAATGTACAGCACTCTCTACTAACAAACTGCTCCTGTCATTGGACTGACTGCCATAAACAGAGTATTTTTTTCCTGATCTTCTAGCATTAACTAAGAATTTCCTGGGCAGGCACGWTTTCCATTAGAATAATTTCTGTCTAGAAACTACATCTGGTGATAAAGGGCGTTTTTGCTGCCRTGGTGGTTCACCTGTCTCTTTGCTAAGTGCAGAAAGGTTTTACAGAAACAAACTTTCATTTTGAACATGGTTCTGACTTTAAGCTGTGGGGTGATTGTGATAAAGCAAGCCAGAGCACATTCTGCTCAAAATGTCTCCAGCTGTTTTAAAACATCATCTTACAAAATTCAGCTGCTGATGTAACTACACAAAAACATCACATACACAATTAGTATATTAGGAAGTTAGCTTAARGTCATTCACAACTTCAAAACAACTCCAAAATATTTTATGGGTTGTTTTCATCTATGGCACACTGGCAGTGTAACAGTCATGATTTACTGTAAAAATTACACAGGACAACTCAGGTCTCTCTGTGATGATAATTCTCCACTTTTCAAGGCTGAAGATGGAAACGTAAYTCATAACCAATTAGAAATAATTTGGTAGAAGGAGACATACCACTGGTGCTTAAGAAGAGGTTTTGCAACCTCCTTATTTCACCTGGTTTAGAACAATCTTTTTGCATTACTTAGATGGAAGGAAATCCAGGAAGGATTAGGACTTCAAGGAAATACGAACTAAAGATACCACTCTAAACAAAGCAGCTGGGAGAAATGGGAAAAGAAATGGCAGAAATTCTCAATCTCTTATGGCAAAAAAAAAAAAAATGCAGGGAGGAATATTTGGGAATGGCAGTCGCATACCCCACAAATCACAGCAAAATACTTCATGAGAAAGGGTGTCCATTATGTTTAATTCAGTGTTGGCTGCACAACTTCTTATTTTGTTCAGTATTAAATTCTTTGCAGTGATGTTCTTGGTAATATATAGAAAATGTTTCAGCTGCTCATCTAGATATGACACAAGTACTTTTACATGATAAATAACTGTAACTTGGAATAGATATCATATACATTAGTCTGTTCTGCTCTTCTAAAGCAACATGAGAATAGCAGGACTATAAAGAAGTTGAAGACAACCTATATGAACTAAACACAAGTCCCACTTCATACCACTTAAGTCTTTTTACATGAACAGCTCAAATACAAACTAGCAAATCACTTTCATAAAATAGAACACTCCTGAAGATGTCAGGGGTTTTTAAACGGACAACTATACAGCATGATCTGCGCAAGAAAATCCAATCATTAGTGAATTTATGTTTTTTTTCCTCATTAAAGAGTATCTCCCTTTTTGATTCAATGTGAAGGGATACATGTGAAATATGCAAAAGGATACTTCTAAATGGTCTTACACCAGATCTTCTGTTTARAAAATTCTGCCTCTCGCCTTTGAGTCTAAAGACAGTCTTGAAACAGAAAGATTATTTCATCATCACATTCCTGGTGTTCCAAACCATTACATAAACAATATTTAAGATGCTAAATGTTTCTCCTCCCACTAAAGGAAAAGTAAACTGAAAAATTATTTAAAAAAATGTTTTGCTTACACCGTTTTGCCACTTGCTACTGCACAAAGCAGCACAAAACCCACTTCTTTTCTGCTCATAATGATTTTGCTAAAGAATCCATTAAAAGTTACAATTAAACATAAAAGRTGTCTCCACTTTGCTTTAGCAGCCTACTGTACACTAGACATCACTTCTCGACTGTAATGAAGCCTACATCCCAACCATAATCAGCCAAAGGTGGTTAAATTTTCCAAAGTCCTTTGTGCTTTGTCCCACACTGTCTTTTCAATGTGACTGTAGCATACACACACAYGTATGTGCATACAGACATACATGTGTTTAGATACAATATACACGTTACAAAGCATCCTCAAAATTATTTCTACTTTTTTTTTTCTTCAAGATCTTCAACACTCTATACCACGATGTTTATGGAAACTATAAAAGTGAGGTTATTGGGAGTATTCTGTCTTATCTGCCTGACACCTCTTCTTGACAGCACCACAGTAAGAGTTGTGGTGATACCTATAGCCAGAAGTAATTAAAACATGGAGAGTTGAGAATATCAGCAGCTTTTTACACTCCATATCAAAACTTAGGCCACTCAAAAGACTTTTTTTTTTTCAGAGTTGGAAACAAACTACCACTTAAAAAAAAAACCATTCTTTTCAATTATTCAACTCTGGTTCTGTGAGGTCTTGAAAATTACTTTTTTTCAGGCACAAAAGAAGGCTACTTCACACTGTTAACTGCTAACATTAGCAATGCTCTAAATCCCAATGGCACAGAAGCAGTCATTATTACAAGTATCACAACTATCATGRCACTTATTTGTGTGCCAGTGAAAAAAACTGCATGCAATGAAAATGCTCAGAATGCCAGCAATCCATGTATACTAACATTCCCAAGAATGCTGGAGCCCAGTGCAACCAAGCTTTGATTCCAGGATATTTGCAAAGTGACATAGTCTTCAGAATACAAAGGACCAGCGTTTTCTAGAGAGAGGTGAAGAGGAGGAAGAGGAAGGATCTTATACTAGTCAAGAGACATGAAGCATTTTTTTCCACCTTAAGCAAAACGCTGTGGAGAGTGAGAAGCCTACTTCTCAACAGCTCAACTTTAAACCTGAAAGCTACAAACAGCTCCTTTACTGTTTATAATCCCAACAGAATCATCCGGTCAGATTATTCATACCACTAAAGTCAACTCAGGATGGAAGGTTTCCTTTCGAACCACCAATAACACTCATCAACTCCTATACAGCCGTATGTTTATCAAAACCAGCAGGAGTAACTAAATTAAAACTGATAAGGTGGTAAGCAGCCATGTGCAGAGGAAAGGGGGAAGGGTTGCTTATTCACTGACAGCAGCAACTACAACAGCTAAAAACAACACGACTAAAGATCATTCATTCACAAGTAGGACAGGATTGAAAGATACCATGCCTTTCAAATGATCTAGTACTTACAATCTTCCTGCATTTAATTAGAAGAGTATCAAAGTTTCCAGTGTTAAACTATCCTTTTGCTTTGTTTGCCTTAACAATAAAAGCTGCATTATTAAGGAATTCACACYAGTGAACTGTCAAGGAATTCACACCAGGGCAATACTGGGGCTAAGTCCCCCAGCATCTCCTGCTGCCTGAAAGAAGCTCCAGGTCTCAGCACTGCACCCTGTAATGCAGCCTTGGGTAGACGATTATGGCCCGACCGAACCAGGACAGGAGGAAGGCCAGGAGAGTGTGATGGAGAATGGAGCTTAATTCACAATCTGCATTGTTTTTTGGGGTTTTTTTTAACTTCACTCTTTCATAGCTTACACCCTGAAATTTTCCAAAATAATGTTCCACAGTTATCTCATTTCTAATGATTAATAGAGGGGTTCTTTTATACAAAGACATTTTGACTTCCCACTAACATGATTATACATGCAGAGACGTCCAAGATCTTAGCACTATTATTGTCAAAGAAAACAAATGCTGAGTTGTTAAGCAAATAATTCTAAACTATAATTGCAAACACCAACTTTGAACATAACCAGCTGCCAAGTAGAACTTCATTAATATTTATAGTGTGACATCAGTCTGAATTGTACTTTTCAGCTATTTCAGCACCTAAGAAAGGAACAGGAAGCTAATTTCAAAAATCTGKTTTATATTCAATGATGTTTTTTCAATCTTAAAACAAATGAGGCAATACATGCATTTTTATGGCTAATTTTAAAATTTAAAAACACAATGCAAGTTATGACTGAAACAATGCTATTCCTCAACATCACAATCTTTGCTAAACATGTTTAGTTAGTACTACTGACTACTACAAACTACTTGCAAGAAGAGCTTCAGACCTCCTCAACTGTGGGTGAGGTCAGGGCCCTAAATTKTCAGTCTTTAGGGTTTGGCACAAAMGAGGTCTTCARCTTTCTAACCACTCCTCTGAATGTRGCATTTAAAAGAAAGATAACCCAACTTTATTATTACCACCAAAACCATGAAAGTCTGCCTTTAGCTACCTGCTAGAACTACATGAAAACTGATTTTCATGGTCAAGCTCTCCCACATATTTAAAAACCTAACTCTCAAAATTTGCTCCTAGGTTTGAATGCTCTTGCCTTAGAAGTTACTTTTTGTTCATCCTTTATTAAATCGTAAAATGCAGCAACACTTTTAAATGCAATCATTTTTCGTCAAAACTTTGTAAACTAGTTTAAAGTTTAAAACTTTCAGTTTATTTACATACCCAGCGAGATAAACTGATATACAGTATCCCATAAACAAGGCAGTGGCAGTTTATCTAGTTACCCCAAACTGGTGAAAGCAACATTATCCAGCAATGGTTAAGTACAGGGTTAGAGCTGGAGACTAATTATGTCACTGTATTCTTGCCCTCAGGCCACCACAATGTAACAGTGTCAGAAGTGTTTTCCTTTGATTATTAGACAATGTTAAAAAGTATTTGATACAATGGGACTTCTACCTTTTTTTTTTCTCCACAGAGACATTTCTCCAAAGGCTAATTTACTTTTCAACCAACAGGAAGTTTCTCTCAATATGAATCTATTTTCTTCAATACACGGATTGCCAGGGACAGGGAAGAGAAAGTTGAACTTTGAATATGAAAGAACCAGAGAAGCTAACTTCCAAAAAATGAAAGTCAGCCAGTTTTGGTTGCTTCTCTGTGTACTCTGAAAATTAAAAAGGCCAAGCAAAGAAAATTATAGACAGCTAATTCACTACAACTATGGAGTTAAAAAATGTGTAAAAAAAAAAGCCTACTGTGCAATAAAAAACATCTTCCCCCTTCAAGTACCGTTCAGAAAAGCATCACCAGAAATATAGGCAGCTTCCCTTAACYTTTTATTAAATACAACAGAAACACTGAACACCAACTTAAATCTACACCTGTTCTTCATGCTATCAGCACACCAGCCACAGGAAGCAGATGAGCAGATCCTGAAGTACCCAAACATTTATCCAAGCAAAAAGCACAGCTATAATAATAAAAACTCAGTTTTAGCTTTACTATCCCACTTTGCTTTGAAGGGTTACAAAAAATATGAGCTGACCCTGTATGAAAACGCCACAAAAAAGGTACTAATTACAAGGAGCAGGGAAATACTGTAGTATTACARGGAATAGCAGAAAGATAAGATACATTTTAAATGTGAGGATCCATTTCAAATGTGAGAAAACATATTAAATTTTGTTCAATGTCAATGAAAAGTGGTATGAATCTTAATGAACAGTCACAAATAGGCACAGTGACTTTCATTCTTGTTCTCATCAAAAGAAGACTCATCTGTATTTTTAATTTGCAAGAATAGGCAACTGATACAATGCAATTCAAACCAGATAAGGCAGAATCTCAGCCATTTGACAAAYAAAAATATTAGAAATTTAAACAAGTTCTTCTCAGAATCCAAATACATACAGAAGGATAAGAATTTAAATTGCAATGGCTGCAATAGTAAAATTTCTTGCATAGACACATATTTGTGCCAAAGTGCTCCTTCTTTAGCTTCTTACTTAAAGCAGTTAAGTGGAACTTGAAAAACAAACTAAACTCCCAAAATAAAACCCCTAAACATAATTACCAGAATAAACATATTCCCAAAACAGAGTTAAAACTGGTGTATTTACAGCAATATAAAAATTGTTATAATAACTCCAATACATCCAGGAAGAATCTCAACGCATAAAAATCCCGGAGAGGGTCACAAAGAAATATACTAAACCCCATAAAGTAGCTGACAATGCTTTAAAGCAACTATTTAGAGCAATATGTATTATGGCCTTCTTTCTTAAAGGGATTTTGAGCTGTTTCAGATCAAGGATGGATCATAATTCATTCTGGTATGAAGTATATATTGGACTTTGCAAGAAGCTGGGGTGAAGGGACACATTCYCTTCCTCTATCTCAGAGGCAACATGTTTTCATCAAAACATTATCCTAATGCTTTTTCCTCAAGTTCCTCATCATTCCTAATGCTAATTGCATACTATTAACTTACGCGACTCAAGTCACAGTATGAAAGCAACACAAACTTCAGACATTTGAAATAGCGTTTCACTGTAATGGTAAAGTGAGTGAGTGTATAAGTGATTTATTCTTCTATAAAATCTAACTTCTCGAAAAGCTTTTAGATCACAAAGTTACGGTACTGCCGTATAAAAAGCAGAATATACTGTCAGCTGTAGAAAGAAAACAGTCAGTGGCATTTCTATTTTCTCCAGAAAGAGACACTATCCTTAGATAATTTCTAAGGATCCCCATGAGATATCTAAAAGGTTCTCAAATGTACAGGAGAAGAGCTGGATAACCTGGGTCTCTTCAGCTCCTAAGACACAGGTTCRTAACTAGAGGACAGTGACACCAAATTAACGAATAATCTGTGTCTCTTGGCTGTAACAAACAGCAAGACAAGACAATCTACTCCCATTAACATTGGTGGATCACCCCAAAGCCAAAATATATTTAGTCCACAGTGGACTGGCAATCCCTGAAGAGTTCCTTCTATCAGCCAGAGGTGGGYTTCCTATCTTTCTTAGCACTTATGTGATATTGTCTGGAGATTTACGCAGAGAGGTCACAGGGTCAGGGAATTTGATAATGAGATTGCTTTGGAGCAGCCCAGGAGTTTCTCAGCTCTAATCATGTGGAGACCTATTGGACAAGTCCTAAATCAAGGCCAGCAAACAGCTCTCCAAACACTTCACTTCYGGATTTAAAAYCATACATTTCATTTAACTGGTGAAACTTTCTCATAAAGTCTACTTTTGCCACATGAACAACACACTAGAGAACGGCAGGTACAACCAATATTTGTGGTAAGACAATAAGAGGGACTCAAGTAGGAAAAAAACCCCTGCAACCCTGGATACAAGATGATCAGAGGAACAGGAAGAAGCATTTCCAACAAGCAAAATAGAATCTAGAATCCAAAATCTTCAGACTTGGCAGAAGAAAGCCAACAGTATTCACAAAAACTGTTCTTTGTTGACTACTACCCAAATCAAAGGGCATAAATTTCTCCTWTTACAGAACAGAATTTACTAATGAAAAACCCAATATATTACCAAAAAAAACTTGTCAATATGTTTTTTGTTATAGCACTTTTTATGACACTGCAAAGAGTCATGATAAAACTATAGAAATTAAATGCAAGTGAAAACATCAATGACTTTTACTTCATTACTCATTTAGATGGATCAGAGGACTTCCCCTCACACAAGCAACATGATATTATTGTATCACCTTTTGACTAATCCTCTGCCAGGCTATCTAAAATTATCAACTCTTTGTTTTGCAACTTTGCTTCTTATCCTTTCATCCGCTAATTAGCTTTCCAGCCTCCCATCTTCCAACAGGATCACAATGTATCAACTTCCAGGTTATATTTTACACATTTATGCTGACCAGTGTTCTACAGCACAATTGCTGCCTTATCGTACCCCCCATTTCTCCCAGCAAAAGCAGGACGTTGTTCCACAGACTTAAAAGCTAAACTGGCTAAGAGCTGCTTTCAGATCCATTTTACTCTTTTAAGTAGATATTTAGAAAATTTTAAACAGTGCAAGTCTCAGAACACTAACTTGCTTCCCAGATTCTCTCACAGAGGAACTATTGTGTTTTTTTCTAATCCACAGACATTAAATCAGGAAATACATGCACKATATCCAATTTCAGAACTACTAAAGCTGGCAGGGCCCAGAAACGCAATCTGTACTGACTGGCTGAAACTGGAAAAGGTCATCTCCATAGCTCACTACATGGTAAACACGGAGAACATCCAAACTCCAACCACAACCCTTACACTGATGAAAACTTAAAAACCTCAGAACATTCCCCTACAACACGGTGAAAACCATAATAAGCCCCAAAACACCCTCTCCCTCTAACCGCTCTATGAAGGCAAAGGGAAAAAATAAATTTAACATCCTCACTGCCTACTGCTCTAAAGGAGAAAAGAAATAAGTGACACCAACGCCTTGCAGCAAAGTATGTTTACTTCCCTGAGCAAATAAAAAAATAATGAGTAGAAGTACAACACAAAGAACACATGAACAGAAGAGAAATATAAGGAAATATAGGAGTTTTGCTATCCGCAGAAATGGASAGGGAACAGCAATCAGAATATCCTGATTACTCTCACCCTGGTCACCTCGCAARCAGAAATACCAGCAGGCAACTACTTGTGTGACAGTGACAGCTGGCTCAAGTACCAAAAAGCACCCCTATTTTTATTAGCAGATAGTAGCCAAAAGTTTAGCCTGGGTTCACAATAAATGAACATGAATTCTTCAGTCCATATTACACACACTGTTTGCTGAAAGAACAAGCAACCTTAGCATACACRTTTTATCTAAAAACGGAGAAAGACAGTAAATCCTAAACTGAGGAAAACTGTTTACAAGAATACACGTCTTTCTSTACCACAACTGGTCAAACTATTAGAAATACAGGTTACTGTTTACWCAACATTGCCGTGCTAGTTTATTCCAATTAGAACTGAAGACTGACATTCTCTTGGTATTCTTTCCCTAAGACAGTGAAACATTGCATGATTAAAATTCCTGAAAATGCAAGAAACAAATCATTAAAAGAAGTTTCAGAGAAAACACATTTTATAAGCACTGAGGTGACAGAAAACCTCTAACTTTGAAGAAAACTACTGGTAAAAATGTGCTAGTATCAGGTATTTCCCTCCTTTATCTATAGGCTAAACATGCTTAATTTATCCTGTGAAAACAAACAATGCCAGTTCTTCACAAAAACACATATACTGACCCAGATTCCACACAGGTAAAAGCTTAATGAAAAATAAAAACTAATGATAAAGAAGTGAATAGCTGTAAAATGCAAGGTATGCTGTAAATAGAAKCATTCTAGAATTTGTGGATCTAATTGCAGCACTAAGCAATTACTGAAGAAAGCCATTGCAAAGAAACTGGAAAATGACTGTTAACTGTTATTACTACACAAAGCAGAAAATATCTATGTATAAAAAGATTTCCAAGAAAATAAACACAAGAATGGCAATCAGTGACTAGAAGAGACCCTGCATCCAAGCATTCTGCAGAAAAATGGAGAATAAGGTAACCAAACCATTAAGCAGACTACTAATAAACTCATTCAAGTCAATAACTAAGCTTCTTAGAYTTATTCTATGATCTCCAGTTCATACTGCTTAATTGTAAAGCCAATCTTGTCTGTGAGCAGAAATACAACAGCTTTACTGGAGAGGAAAAAAAAAAAGGAAAAAATTACTCAAAAAAACAAGGGAACAAACCCCATTTGAAAATATTTTCAAATTACTGGTTCTATACCAGTCCTTCTATTCCTTCCATCATTCTGGCTGGAGCTATTCATCCCATTGTTCTAGATGCAGCTGTCTCTATATATGATTTTTATTATGCATTACTTCTGCAAAAAACTAATTTCTAATTTCTTACTTGCCATGACAGGAGGCAGATCTAAGGTAAAATACGCTACCTCAGAGCTACAGAAAGTTTCTCCTGAAGCTTCCTCTWCTGAAGTCATCCTCCCACAAGAAGTTTTGATGATGAAATATGCATCACCAAGCAAAGCCATGACACACACTTCACCTAAATGTTTTACTGGATTATTCACTGACAAACTCTGGCAGATTAGGCTTTGTCAAGGTTTTCATTTCTGAACATCTGAACTTATTATTCAAATGRAAGTGTAGATCTCTAGCTAAATTTGCAGGTATACAGAAACTGCAGTAATACATTCATTCAAAACTTTACCTAATCAAGAGGTTTATAATTACATTTTTTTCCATGATTTCCATATTACAGGATTTAAGTGATTCCCTTTAAGCATCCCAGTAACATTTTGCCAATTAGCACTGAAACTTCCGAGCTCAATTCCCTGCATATACATGGTTTCACACAGAATGATGTATTAACAAAACGTTTRCATGCAATATAGCTAAACAACATAAAAGTCAACATATAATGATGACCTCACCTACTCTCTAAAAAGGCAGATGTACCTTCACTTTACTGCTCCAAAACCTCACAGCAGAAAATCTAACACACAGCTAACACCTSTCTGGGCTCCCTTCCCCCATCACCAGGCTCAACTTTTTGCAGGACAATTTCTTCGCTTCTTAATTGCCAAGTTACACCTGCAACTCAGTTGAACTCAGGTGAGAAGTCACCTCTGCAAACCCCTYCCCCGAGGTACATCTCCCTAGCAGACCCTGCATTAACCATGGTTCATGTGATAAAACTGGAGCTTATCTTTTAACTCGGGGCCTTGGGWAATGCAGCAAATAAGAACATTCACTCAACAGCGTGCATTCTAAGGAATCTGAACCATTAGAGAGTCACTACAGGAGAGGAGGGCATCGCTGAGCAACTTCGGTGAGGACAAACTAMAAAGCTGCTTGAACTTGTGCACGTATTTAATAACCCTACGAGTCAAAGCTATCACCTGYACAACACTTGTAGCAGGAACTAATTTCCAAAATCTATTCACATGGAAAACACTAGGTAAAAAAGATACCCTTCAAATACGGAGCTATACAACCGCCAAAGACCTACATACTATTTTGCAAGAAGACTCACAGTTTTTGTAGACACTGTAAATGTGATACTGAACTCTAGTAAATCATTATTAAAAAAATACTAATTAATGGGTTTTTTTAAAAAACCCTTACTTTAAAAAGAGATATCTTAACAAATATTCATGAGGTTAGTGAAATGTTACCATGGAAAAACCAAGTACTGTTTACAGCAGTAAGCATCTCTACTGTAGCTAGGAAAACACTTTGTTGAGACTTCGGTTTAGTCAACAAGCCTCAGCTGTATGCTGTAGTAGATCCTCCTACATGCACTTTCATGAAGCAGATCTGAGCTTGCAAGATACCACGCTGCAAGCAGCGCTTATCCACAGCCAGCGAGGCGACTCCAGAAACAAACATTCCCTMATTTTGTTACAAACAGCTGGGGAAACTTTTTTTTTTCCGCCTGGGATACACCTCTGAAGACGGTCACTCTTCCCACCAACCCATCACATATATAACACACACGTTTTAACCAGCATCGCATTCCACTCATCCAGCGTGGTTTGCAGTGCTACCAACGCAACCTCGGCTCTGTCCCCACACTACAGCACTTTTTCTCCCCATCCACACAGGGGCTCCTGGGGGTCCTTCCGCCGCTGTACGTCCTGCCCGGCCTGGGTGATCCGGCAGGCGGGCGGCTCTTCCTCGGGGCCCTGTGCGGAGCCGGAGGGGGCGGCGGGGGGCACCGGGGCGCAGCCGCAGCGAACAGCGGCCACACGTGAGACGAGGAGGGGGCGGCGTTCGCCCGGCTGTGCCCCAGGACAGGCACTCGGCGGGGTCGGGGCGGGARCAGCGGCCGCTCTGCTGCCGCCGGGGCAGCGCCCTTGAGCCGCCGCCGCCGCCGCTCGGGGCCCCTCCCGCCGGCCCGGCCCCCCCGTCCCTCCCCCGCCCCGCGGCACCGCGGCCCGGCGCCAGAGGCCCCTCAGAGGCAGCGCGAGGGTCCGCAAGGCGGGAAGGGCTCTGGCCGGAGTGCCGCGGCGGGGGCTGGGAGCGGGGATGGGCGAGAGGTGGGGGGCCCGTCCCGTACTCACCGCCGAGGCGCTGCCGCGGTGCGCTGAGCCCCCGTTCTTCTCAGTGCCGGRGGCGGCTCCGCCCGCCCGGGAAACACGAACCCCAGGAAGCAAAAGGCGAAGAAGCTGCGAAAAGCGTCTCCCCCCTCTCCGCCGGCCCCGCCAAAAAAACACCACTGGGGGGGGAAAAAAAAGCCAAAACCAAACTTTCCTCGCCGTCGTCTCTCCCTCCCCCGAGGAGCACGAACCCAAACACACGGGGACACGCCCCCGCACCGCCCCTCGCACCGCCCATTGGACGGCGCCCCGCCGATCCTCGCGCTGATTGGTCACTCTGCCTGCTCGTCTTCTTCCTCCGCTCCCCTTTCTGCCCCTTCACGTTGCCCATTGGGAAGAATCTCGAGGATCTCTCCGCCCATTAGCCATGGCTCACGTCAATCACAGCAGAGCACCGCCTCTCAGCGCTTTTGATTGGTTTATCGCGTCACTACACGCTCACYGATTGGCTGTCTTTGCTGCCTGTCACCGGTTAGCATTGCCCTCTCTTTACATCCCTCGCTGGCTCCCGCCCCTCGTTCCTCTGCCAGTTGGCTGCGAGGTTTGCCCCTTAAATGGGGCACTCGCTCGCCCGCCCCTACTTGTCCCGCCCTTCCGCCCTACGGATTGGGCTGGGGGTCGCAYCCTCCGCCTCCATTGGAGATGGAATGTGCCTGTTACACCATAACAGCGCAGAGACCCGCCCACCGAGCCGCGCTCCTCGGCAGCCCCTGGGACCGTGGTCAGCCGAAGGGCGAGGTTACGTCACTGTGTGCACTCATTTGCAGGTCGCACGGGCGGGGCGCCATGACAGGTACAGGCGATAAAAGGTATGGCCGCGGCTGTGGCCGCTTAGCGGCGCCTCGACACGGCACCAACGCCACACCGCCTACCGACCCCAGCGATATCTGCGCATCCCCCGCCCCTCCAGGTGCACGTGGGACAATTATTGGGCAGGGGAGATGTCAGTCTCGCAGTTAGCGAAGCTCATTGGCCGAAACCCGACGCCTGCGCAGCCAACCGGCGCCCGACCCCCGATGTCACCCGCCGGATGACACAGCAACCGTAGGCTGGGGATGGGGAAAGGCAGAGMCGTGTCTTTGATTGGTTGATTTCACTGTCAATCTCCCTTGTGGGCGGGGGGAATGGGCGGGCGKTGGCGCGTGCCCTCCGCGTCCCACGTGGCCCGGGCACTTGTGCACGTGACGGAGGACCGCGACCSGGAAAACTTGTGGGAAAGGGATTTGCGGTGACCGCAGTGTCATTCCTAAATGTAATCGTTGCAAATACAGCTGATCTTTATTGTCTGCGGAGTAGGCCGAGCCAGAAACAAGACTGCCGGGGTCAGTGGGAGGCTGAGGGGTCGCTTTCGAGGGAGGTGGTGCGAGGCCGGGAGGAGCTGCAGCAGCCTTCGGGCTGGAAGCGGCTGCAGAGCAGCTGTATGGGGCGGCACTCCGGGATCTCAGCAAGGGAAGGACAAAGGTGGGAGGTGTGTAAGCAGGACCTGCATGGCACAAAGGATTTAGCARAGCAGGGCCAGAGTCTCCAAAAGTRACAGAGAAAGCACTGGGGGGAATACATGGATAACAGAGGCACGTGGGGGATAAACTAGGAGCAAGAGGTTATCMTTGCTCATACCTAATTTCTGTGCTCGTTATCATTGTCCTTATTGTCCAGTCTGTTTGAAGGCTGCTGTTCCACTGATGAGTGTCACTATTGGACCTCACCCAGGGCCGCATGCCAGTGCAATGTTTCCATTTGATCTCCTTCGGAGAATCCTGTTACAACCTGATCAGCAGAACAGTGGAGCAGCTGGAAGTACCGTTTTGGTGCTGAAGAGGGAACTCTAGARACGCGATGTGCCTGTCACGTTAGTGAACAGGTCTGTGGGTGTTCAGTGAAAAAATGCTTTGTCTTGGAAGAGCCACAGAGCTCTTCACAGGTTTGTCACTAGCAGGAGGGACAGCTGCCAGCACAGCAAAGCCATGTGTGCAGGTGGCAGAGAGAGCAGACGAGATCCATGCAAACTCAGGCTACCACAAGTCAGTAAAGAGCAGTGGATCTTTTTATRGCTTCTCCATTCAGTAATGGTAATTGATTTTTTCCCCACATTGAYTGGTGGGGAAAGAGCCCCATTAATATGAATAAGACTTCATACTAGATATGTACATACTTGTTACTTTAGTGCTGTGAGGAATACAAAAGGCTCCGTATAAATCAATACGAATTACTAGTACAACTGCTGGATACTCTTTGCYTCTCTTCCTCATTGTTTATTCAACGTGTGGGAACTGTCTGTATTATGTCCATATCCATATGTATTTTTCATGTTGTAAATAGAAATCACTAATACATTAACAGTACAGGCTGCACGCTTTGGGAGAGAAGGATCTGTCCAAGATGMTGGTCTGGTCTTTGCCATAAATAAAAAATTTTCCCTCTTTAAAATTCTCATTTCTCTTACTGGTGTTCTTTTGTGCATGTCCCTTCCTATGTTTTGCTCAGGGCTTTAGTGTGCTTGTAGCAGATGAATAAATTTATTTATTTTGGTTTATTTTGATAYTGATTTATTGCATAAGCCTAGGGAACCAGATATTTTCTTTTCAGAGGAACAAAAGATAGCACTCTCCATTGTCCCTGTAGTTTCACACTACGGAACAAATTTGAACTGTAGAGAGCAAGCAGATTTTGTTGGTTTGTCTGCAGTTATAACGGGTAACTCGGGAGTTCCCACCCAGCTTCACCTGTGATTTGGAAGGAATTACAGCTCCTAGACTAGTTTCTGATTCTTATAAAGTTCAAATGCTTAGGAACAAAATAGTTCTTCCTGGCCAATCCTATCCAAAAATGGGAACAAGTTTGACATTGAAATTTCATTTTTTCATCCATTGGATGTCAGTATTACRCTACCACTGTGTTGCCTTTCCAGGTGCTGGGATAGGTTGGATTTCTTTGGGGTGAAGCTTTCTCTGAGGGAGAAGTGATATGAAAAACCATTAAAGCTTTGGGGAATGGTCTCGCTGCAGTATGAATGTGCCCTTTGGCTCCTGCAGGGACCTTTCTGCAGACATCCCCTGTCTCAAATCTCACAGATTGTAACCAGAGAGACAGGCTTCAGTATTGGGGTCAATTCCACAGCCTTTTGACTTATACGTTATGAAAATACATGACCTCTTCTTTTTTAAAATTCAGTTTACCTGTTACAAATATTGCATCTGGCAGGGATACAGTCTAGAAAAAGTGTGCATGAAGGGACTTCTCTAAAAGAACGAAGAGTGCTGCCAGCTTGGGACAATTCTGAATGCAGGAATGGGAGAGGACAAGAATTTAGAAAGAGCTTTGATATTTGGAATTTGTAGTAAGGAGTTTTGAGATCTGACACTGGYTTATTATTTCCAAAAGTGCCGTAACATGATTTTTTGTAGGCTTGCTAGGTTTTTAAAACAATGTCCCTGAATGAACTCTGGATAGTCAGTCACTAAAAACTACTGATACTTTAAAAAAAAAAGGTCTTTTGCTAACCCTGCCTTTTTTTCTGCTTCGGATGCTCTAAGCAGCAGCTGTCTTGTGAACACAAAAAGGAACCAGCTACTTACCTGAATAGTCATTAAGAGAAAGGTTACTTTTTGGAAAGCCACAGTCAGCTGTGTGCTGATGCTATTTATGGTGCCCTGTGTTTAAGTGTTTTCACATGAAATGTGACATTTAACGTATGATATAATGCTGTACTTTATCTGTGTTTAAGATGCAGGTCACAGTGGAAAAGAAGATTGACATTGTTTAAAAGATTATTCATAAAAAAGTAACAAAAGAATTGATGTCTTCTTGTTATATATAAACATAGGCTGATTATTTTCTTACTTACATCTTTCCCCTGGAAGATGCATTTCAATCCATCTTTTTCCTAGAAGACTTCATGGAAGTTTCAGCAGGCATATGGCATAAATATACAAAGGGAATAAAACAGAAATATTTACAAATATTTGATCCTATTTAAATACCAATTTTCCTTATTTAAAAGTATTTATCCTAATAATTACTTTCAGCAGAGACACCTGCTAAGGATTCAACATTTCCTGTTTCCTTCAATTGTGTGGTGAAAACTTTTCTCAGCCATTCTTATGCATCCTTCATGGAACTTTTCAGGGAACAAGCGAGAGAGAGGAAGTAATACTTCATATGCCTGGGAGTTGTAAAAATGGGGATAGAGAAAAAGGAATTTGGGTTTAAAATAGAGAAGAGCATATTACAACACAATTATTTCTTCTATTCTAAGCCACCTGTAACAGCAAAGCAGAAACACAAAAGAACAATTTAAAGAMAAATAAAGTAATAAATACTAGARTTAAATTAAATAGTAAGAAGAAATTAGGGAGATATCAAGATGTCAAATTTGTATGGTGGTCTTGTGATTAGTGCTAACATTCCCGCTTTACAAAAAAACTGTAAAAATATCTTTAATGACTGTTAGTACTCAGGATCTGAGCTTTAAGTCCCAGGMAGACACCTCCACATCTGTAACTGTTCTTAATGTAGCAGGCTTATTTTGACATTACCTATTTTTATGTGTCATACCCAGRAAAGACATGCAGTTGCAATAGGAACAAGAGCAGTTTTTCCATGTTTTGGGCAAAGTGCTTAGCGGAAGTTTCGATTTGTTGTGCTGTCATGCTCACATAATACTGTTGGAAGGGAAAGGGAGAAAGAATTTTGTCAGCCCACAGATAAAGGGAAAAAATTACTAGTRTGACGGCAGTGGTTTTAAATAGAGGATAATTTATAATACTACTTTGTTTTGTTTTTCCTGGAGGCAAAATTAAAACAATGCTTCATTGACATTATTTGAAGCTATTTTAAATACAGCTATTTTCAGCAAAACAATGCTAACATGTAGAGGTTTTTAATGAAAAAAGACAATTMGGAAAATAATTTGAAAAATATGGCAGTCTTTTACACAGTCTCTTTTTGCCAATTTCTTTCACTATAATTAGTCCTGAAAGTGAACCAGCATGCATATAGGAGTTATCAGCTAGCAGTTATACTGAGGCTAGAAGCCATGCAGCTCCTCAGATAAGATTTTAATTAACTTTTAATGTTCCCATTCCACCCACTTGGTTGGAGCTATGATACTCAACACCAGTAGCAGCCTGTGCAAAACTGTTTTGAGTCACCTTTAGCTGAATCTAAATGGAATCTAAGGTATAGGTAGTTGAAAGCAATTATAGCATTTTATTTTTACAGGTCYACCTTCGTCATCAGGACAGCATTAGAATTTAACAGCCAGACATGGGGTAACTGCTACAGGCATTTTCTTTGTTCATTYGCCAAGGTTCAGATCTACCTTGGAGTTTCTATTTCTCCCAAGTTAACCATGTGTAGTACTCACTTATGTACCAATTTATGTCACACAGCTCCATCCCAAAAGAAAAATAAGGTTTTGAAGAAAAACGAGGGCTAGGCACATTTCTGCCAGTTCCTTCCCCATGCCACAGGAGCTATGATGTATATGCCCTTGCTCTTGCAAAAGTGAATTATCACATATGTGTGATCAATACTGATGTTGGGGAATGCTCCCACCTGTCCTTCTATAGCAAACTCTTATTAGGGCAGCAAGAGCATGTGATTATTTTTGTTTCTTAAATTACTGTTATTATTTTCTGGGAGTTGTATCTGTGTAGTAATTTAAGATGGCAGCTTTCCAAGGCTTTGCTGTGGTTCTAAATTAATTGAGTATGCTGTTTAATTTTTTAACTTGAGCTTTCTCCTCATATTCAAAAGGGCTCCCATTGTCCTTTATTATTAATGAGATCAAAGCAAGCAGAATGGCTGCCATTTCTCCTTAGTCTGGAAGTGAAACTATCCGTAGTTGAAAAGCGCAGTGCGGTCTGCACTTGTCAGCAGCACTGAAAGCAATACCATCGGCAAAGCGTCTGCCTTTCTCTGGTCTAGTGAGCTGGACACAGACAGTGAGCAGGAATAATGCACTGCCAGAAAAACAGATGAGGAAAAAAGGATGGGACCTGCAGAACAGGGGACAGACTGAGGGGTTACTGTGGGGTGGGGTAATAGAATGTGCAAAATGCAGGGCAGAAAACCTGAGGGGGGAAAATAAGTTTCCTTTTCTAATGTGTGGGAAATTGTGCCTCCTCCAGGCAGCCCAGGTGAAAAAGAAAAAAGGCAAAAAACAAACCACAAAAATTGCTATCAGCTTTAATTAGGAATTTAAAGATACTATATGTCTATTTGTACTCTCATATGCTCTGGAATGCAGTTGTATTATTCTTTCACGGGCTTCCTTCCCAAAGTTTCCAAAACTGGTGTTTCATGGAGAAGCATACAGTTATATTTTTATAAAAAACAAAAAAAAAACCCAAAAAAAACCCCAATCCACCCAAAAAAATCCAAACCAAACTCACCAGAAATCCCATGCATATCTGAGTTTTAACTGGACAGCTCACTGACACTTGCAAAGGGGTCACTATCCAGGGTGGCAGGACCCAAGGGCAGAAAGTGAGAATAGTTCTGGAAGGGAACAGCATCAGTGAGAAAGACAGAGACAAAAAAACAGCTGAAAGACAGCATAAAACTGAGATCGGTTAAAAAAATATGGTTACTGAAAATCTCAGTGCAAGGCAGAATGAAGGTGATGGTGGGAAAAATGTGGGGAAGCTCTTGGAGAGGTTTCTTGGGCCGCGAGCCAGCAGCGCGCACAGAAGGGCGTGTCCTGTCCTCACACGGAGCTCTCAGGAGCTGCTTTCTTCTTCTCGCCCCCATCAGCTGCGGAGCAGCCCTGGCCAAGACCCTGCACAGAGAGCTGCCTGCGGGGGAGGTGGGGGGCGGTGCAGAAGGGAGATGACGATAGCAGCGTGCTCTGAGTACCAGTTGGGAGAGCTGTGAAGCAAAGTGGTCCAGGGTCACCCTGTGTGAGGTGGTGTGAGCCCTCAGGCAGGTGGCAGGAGCTGTTCCCATGACTTTGCCTCCAGCAGCCCGGGAACAAAGGGCAGCCACGCTGGGTGAGCCAGGCTCTTTTTTCTTTACTACTCAAACCTGATTACTTGCAAACCCCATGACTCACTCTGTCCCAGCTCTGCTTCTGCAAGTTAGCAGCAAAGTCAGCCCAGGCTTGGAGTATGGCTTTCTGTGTCACCTCCTCAATGGAAATCTGCCAGCAGCTTCCCTACACTGCCCCAGGATCAGTTGCTGGGAGTTCAAGGTGGGGCTGTGTGGGCAAAGCCCTCAGGACCACACCTGGGAACAATTACAAGACCTCTTGGTACTGGGAGATGATCTTTAGGAGACACTCAAAAACTGTGCTGGCACCACTGCAGGAAGAGAACCCATTTATTTGCTCAGAAGCTACAACAGTATTTGGTCCACTGTGCTATTTTCTTTTTGCATGAGGAAGGAAAGATGATCAAAATTTCATCAAGCACAAATGGCTCTTCTAAAAACACCAGGTTCTTTTCCTCACTTCAGAAAAAGCCAGGCCTTTTCTCCTAGTCCTGCCCTAAAGAGACATTTGGCTTGGTAGAGGAAAGTAAACATCATGTTGAGGCTTGCTTTCTTCTTTTTTCCTGAAAGAGAGCAAAATGTCCTTTAATGACTCCTGTTCTGGATTCAAGAACCTTGCTAAAAGGAAAGTGTGTTCCAACTCAAGAGCCCTTGCCAGCTCAGTTCTAGTCTGTTTGCTGCTTGGACCACACTTGATCTCTGCTGCTGGATTGCTTATTTTCACTGAGGATCTTACAGAGCCTAATTCAGGTATCTGTTGTAACCTATGGTCCTGCTTCTATAGGGTAGTGCTAATGCTCAAAGAGCATGGCAAATACACATTTAAGCTGCTTTTCCAAGGTWTTCAGACCAGAGAGGGGCTCAAGAAGACTGGGAGACTGTGTTTASTGAGGGAGCCCAACTCCTCCTCCAGACTTTCTGTTGCAGCAATTGCTTTTGCAGCATTATTCAATGCAAACACCCTACAACATTTCCAAGGGTGTCCTCATGTTAACAACACTGCTGTGCATGGATAAATTCCCAGTTACTTATACCAAGCACTACKTATGTGGAAGATCTTGAAACAAGATGGAACCTGCCTGGAACAACACCCTCATTTTGGCTGCAGGGTGCAGCATCTGTAGCTGGCGCCTGTGCTTGTCTGTCTCACTCTTTGTTCTTGTGAGTCTGTCTCCTTGGATGCAAAGAGGAAGCTGTTGGTCATACTGAACTGTCAGTAACTCCAGTTTAAATCCAGCATAACCCCATTAGATGCAGGGAAATTAATCTGGCTTTGCAGAAGCATGACTTCAGCTCTGTAGCTGAATCAACGTTTTTAAAAATGGTATGGAAATTGGTGAGAAACCAGTAGAGATTGTCCCAACTTTTCCTTCCCGAAAAATTTGATTTGTTGAAATGCTGCAGTCATAAATACAGAACAAAGGAAGTGAATACATTACAGTGTCTCATTGTGAAAGGGCAATGGCAGGTGCTTTGATAAACTAGGAGACAGGTCATTATTTCAGTGCAATGCATGTCAGAACATCTGCCTACTGTAGCTCTCAAAGAAGTTATTTTTTAACTTCCTTCCTATGAGATTTGTTAGACTGTGAAAGAGAACCTCAAATGAGTGGTAGCATAATTTACTGAGTCCTAGGAAAGTTATATTGGTGAATTGCYTTGCATTATACTGAGGCAATCACTAGGATGACCTAGTGACCTTTCCATTTCTAATGGCTATGATTATTGCTGTTACACCTCAGGACACTAAACAGAGATATTTTCTTCCTTTCAGTGGCAAAATGTCACTAATGGCCATGCTAACTCAGAGCAATTGATCCTCCTGCAGATGTGTTGTGCACTTAGCAGGCAGCTATAGATGAACACGCTTTGTTTAGATTTGCTATTTTCTGTTTCTGTAGTGCAAGTGCTCAGCACAAGGGGACTGTCAGCTAAGAGAAAGATTTTCTGGTAGGAGATTAAGGATCACTAAGGAAATGGTTGCATGACCTATAAAGAGAAGATCATAAATATTGCAACAATAAAACCAATAGCTCCTTCAAAGTTTAAATAGCTTTTCTTTTCAAACACTTGAAGTAAATGCCCTTTTTCCAAGGCTGTCTTGCATCTACATTTTAAGATTTCACACGTTTCACCAAAAATATTTTAACTTCTCAGGGAACTAGCTTTTTCTTTTAAATAACCTTTCTTTGTGGAAGCATCCCCTCAAAAAAATTACATTCCAGGTACTTGGAAGTTCCTTAGCCTTTCATCTAGTAGTGGAACTTCAGAAAAGCTAGAGCATAACAATAATAAAATAGACCCTGCTGTGTTGTGTCTCTTAAGCACAACACCCACCAAACAATACAAGTAGAGGCAAGTGTAGTTCTGCCCTTTATAACAAAGCAGCAGCACTTAACCTTTTCTTGCATCCTAGAGGGAACCTCCAGACACAAGGGTCTGGCTACATAAACCCTCAGCTAGAATATTCATATTCCTCACAATCCCAAGTATGTAAAATCCCAGACTTGTGCTGCTGCAGCTCTGCTGACACAGACAACTGACATTCCTATTTCATACTCCCTGTTAGTGTGCAAGATGTGGCCTTTGTTTCTAATGCCTGGTGTAGGATCCAGCTACAGCTCTAGAGTAAGCAGCTTGCTCTCCTGTGCACTCAGTCTTTTTTCCCCATTCTCCMTGCTGCCATGAGTCTGTAGCCAGCTCAGGGGAAGCATAAACCAGTGTTCCAGCAGCCAGATTTTACAGAAGTGTTCCTATTCCATTGTCACCCCATGTTCTCATGTACATTTAGCTCATATGTCACACCCCTTGGCCTGGGAGTACTGCTTTGGGCACTTTTAAATAAAAGTATCACAGCAGRAAGGCTGGAGCATCTTGATACTAGTGCTGCATCCTGCAATCAGCTGGCTGTTGGTGTGATTGCAGAGAGCAATATCCTTGCTAGAAAAGCCATTCCAGTCTGGTAAATCAAGTAGCTGAAGAAATATGGGTGTTCATTCAACACACAGCAGGCATGTGCCAAATCTACCCCCAAGCCTGTGCAAAATGCTGATCAGTCCACAGCCCACTGGTGCAACACACTTTTCTTTCTTACACATTGGAAATTCACTACTCAGAAGCTCTTTTGCTTTGAATGAAGTAAAAAGACAAATGCTCCCTGGACAGAGCCAATACTCACAAATTGAAATATTCTTAACCTGACCTCCCTGATCCTTCCTCATGCCTCTGTATGTAAGTGCATTAAAATCAGCTCTCATTTGTAGTTCTAGGTTTCAAGCTCTCTGTAATAGCCACAATCCTCATTATACAAATTTTGTCTCTACGCTTTCTACACAAATTCTTTTGGTTGTGTTTTCCTTGTTATGTGCAATTTCCCATGTCCACTGGAATTTCAGTATCTATAAAAAAAAGTCCAGTGTTAATAAAATCATTGCTTTCAGCACTCCCTGTCATCTAGAAGTTGCTGCTTTCTACCCAAGGCAAGGTAGGAGGCTGTTTTATGCCTACAGTTCTCCTACCAGTTTCTAATGTTTTAGGAAAAAACCTGACAAGTCAGATGAAAGACAGAAGTTGATATTACAGACAGGCAGGCTGAAAAGGGAGAAAGGAGTAGAATTAGAAACATCTCCAAAACTCGAGACATTTACACATTATGTGATGACTTCAGGTTACACCAGCTACTGTGCCCCTAAGTTCTTGTGCAGACACTTCCACCTACTCTCTTACTTCTTTATCTTGCTGAAAAGCACTGCAAATTTGCCCTCATTTGGATGCTGGGTGCTGTATGTTATGCTGTGGTTTTCTGTAACCTGACTCCAAAGAATATACGCTCAGACTTGCGAGGATGATGTGAAATACATGTGCAAAGTTAGGTAAACATGTGCCAGCCTTGCTTCATGCGTAAAGACTTTACCATTTCATCTGCATAGGTTTCTCTTCCAAGATGGTTCCGGCAGTCACTGACTGTGCTTTTCCTAAGCCTTGCTTATTAATGAGAATTTCCAAATCTGCATTTCTTCAGCAGGCTAAGGACAGGGGTCATAAGGTCTAGGGACACAAAGAGGTCATTCAGTCCTGGACTGCTCCCTGATTTTGCAAGAGCACAGAGAAAAGTGTCAAGAAACAGAAGTGCAATATTAAAGTAGCAGCKAAATGAGGGGAAGGACAACCTTATCTTTCTTTGTTGAAGAACCTCCCTAAAACAAGTGCAGAAAAAGAAATGGCACAAAGTGATGGTGGTGCTAATGCTATAAAGAAAGCAACTCAGGAGCCACAGAACCCTGAAACAGCCTGTGAAACAAGCTTGGATTAGACAGACTCCTCTTAAACAGTACAAATGCATTTGCTACATGGATTGAAAACACTGAAAAATGAGATTTTGTTTACTGCAAATACTTTTTAATGTACCCAAGTGCCCAAAAGTAAAAGAGAGGCTGGATTTATTCTGAAACATGGTCAGGAATTTTAAAACAGGCTTTTRTACACACAGACAAAGGGAGCATGAGAAACAAGAGCTTGTGAGTTACTTAAATGTCAAGGATTGCATTGTACCAGGTAAAACTGAAATGTAGCACAGGGACTCAGTTTCATAAATTAAATCATTGCTGATGGGTACAAATTATATAAGGAAGATGGAAAGAGAAACCGAGGTGGCATTTTGTCAGATGCATTTATAGCTGCAGCAAGATACACTCCAGCTGCAAAGTAATAATAAAAAAAAAAAAAAGAAGAAGGAGGAAAGAAAAACTAAAGTGGACATCTGCTGCAACCTACTCCAGCATCAAGAAAGCAGGAATGAATTAGTCTCTCTTAAGGTACTCAAAGCCACAGAACACTMTACTTGTGAAGAATTTGCTGCCCACATTTCTTTTAACAAGTACCACCAAACCTTGAACAAAGACATTCACCTGTTACACAGAAACCTGCTCTAATCCAGATAATCAAAATCCCCCCAACCCAGGAACTGTAGCACAGAAATGACAAGTGACACCCAGGAACACAGTATCTAAATGTAACACAGTAAAGAGTTTATTYGACTTAGAAAAGGTCTTCTGCATAATTAACCGAACACATATACATTAAATATACAAATGCATATCAAAAGAGATACAGAAGGCACACATTTAGCCAAGAGGCTCCTTCTGAACCACTCACCACCTCAGGCCAGAAAGGCAGAATCATGAGCCCCAGCTCATTACTTTCTGCCCAAAACCAGGACACAGCTGTAGCTCCCATGGTGCGCTACACAGGTCAGCCAAAGASGGTAAGCGATCCAGAGGACAGGCATCCTCACGGGATCCTCAGACTTCCAATGGTATTCCTAAGCATTGCTCTTTGCCCCTCTGACCCACAGCACATTTTATCTGGAGAGCAAGAAAGGTTCATTTTACAGGTCACAGCCTCAGGTTTCTAGCACTGATCAAGAACCACAATTAGCAAAAACTAGTCCAAATAAATGTGATCACCTCACCCAGACTCACTTCTGTTGCCATAGGAGCAGGTAAATAGCTCAAGTTCAGCAGATTTTATCTTCAGGGAAGAACTAGTTCCACCAGAGCCTGAAATCTCTACTCTGGATCAACAAGGCTGCCTGCATCCTCACAGTCATGCTGAGTTTAAGGAGCAGATATTTATCATGCAAAAAAGCAAGTTTGTTCTCTCGAATTAAGTAATTAAGCAGCGTGTGATAAGACTAAGGAATTYTACTAGCCCCTGGAGTCAAGGCATGAGACTGACTTCCATGGAAAGRATTTGAAAATAAGTGAACATTACCATTCAGGAACTGGTGTGGCAACAAAGAAGACAAGCAGATGAGAGACTTCTGGAATGGAGATCCTGTTAGTTGACGAGTTTACAGACAAGAGCTCTGACATCCACCATAGGAAAGAGAAAGTTAAGCACATTAATGCGTAAGCAAGAAGGAAAGGAAGAGCAAGTGAAATCAGCCTCTTGGACTATTTGTGAAGTCACTTCACCCAAGATGAAGTAACAAGGAGATAAAGGACTTCCTGGAAAACCTGACCATATATATCAACACGGTGCTAATTARTTAATTAACCTATTGCACAATTAAAAAATAAATATTGTAACAGCCTGGGAGGACAAGGAAGCACCAGATGACGCTGTTCTTACCAGAACAAAAAGTGGAACAACATCAGCCTAATAAATTTATATCTGATCTTTGCCAACAAAGGGAAATAAATACAAAGAAAGAAAAAAATTCTCCCAAATGTCTGGAGAGTAAGCAAAGTATGGCAAAAATCAAACCACTTCCAACAATCCTACAAACACAGTGAGTAGCTTTTGGCACATGAGCTACACACAAGGTCAACAGGATAACTCAGCTATCAAGTTACTTCTACATCCGAGTGGTGGTGTAATTTCCAACACCTCTTTTTTTTCTCCATTACCAGGAACAATTTTATGAAACACGGCTCATAATATGAGCTGACAAACCCAGCTATAAAACTACAGCTCATTCCCAAAAGGCTATATAGAATATTACACAGAGTAACAAGCATTTAATCCACTGAGTGAAGATGTTTAACACAGGGCACAATACCTTTGGTATTTTAGTGTCTCAAGACATTCTACAGGGTAAAGAGAGTAAAACAGACCTGCTTGCCAATCTAGTTAAATATACCTCAAGTAAAGGCAATTAATTAATCAGTGAACCAATTGAATTGCATTTCATCATCAGCTACAGCTGTTTGAGTGTAACAACCACTACTGCAACTCAGCACCTAAAAGAGTCCTTGGATCAGCTTTTTTTTGTGTTGGGAGAGCATCAGTTGCCTTTACTGTGAATTCATTGTGCACTAAAAAACCCAGATGGTTTCTTTAAACAAAAAGCAAGAAAACTAAACTCGTGTTTTCCTGATGTTTGAAATTTTTYTTGGCAAAATTAAGATCTAATTTTTTTAGGGATCACAAGAGGACTCRCTTGTGACAACAGAGTATGTAATTTAAGTGGCAAGAAAGTGCAGTGAAATGTCAATTTACACATTGTAGAGACAAACACAAACTGTTTCTCCATTCTCTTAGTGAGCAGAACTGGAAAAGGGATAATGAACAAGAGGACAGAAGTGCCAGTCAGATCCATAGATGGTAGCTATGAGTACTGTGAATTTGCAACTTGAAAAAAGTTGTGACTGAGGACGTATATGATATAGGTGTGTAAAATAACAAGGAGACTGTCTTGTCTGACAGTGAAAGAATTACGGTCACTCAAGGAAATCATCAAGAAAACCATTAAAATATCCTGACAGCAGTTCTTTTTCGTACCACACAATGAATTTATGGTTTGTTACCATAGAACACTTTGGAGGCAAAACGTAAAAAAGGTTTTTCAGAAAGGGATTAAGTGCATTCCTTAAGGCCAGGTCCAGAAGGAACTGCTAGAAAGTTCAGAAAGTCCAAAGACCTCTGTACATGCAAGCTTTGTATTTTATGCCTCTGTGATCACCTGTTACAGGCTGCTCTCAGGCAGAACTGCAGATCAGATGGCCTGTGGTCTGATTGCACATAATGCTACTTATGGATCAAAGCCCTCAATTTTAGCATGATTTAGACTTTTGCAAAGGTTAACTTTAAAAAAAAGACATTTGAAAAGCTTGTGTGCCTCCTCTACTTCTACTTTCAATCCTCAACGATGTGYTCCTTAATCATTCAGTTTCCATGAATGGGGAAAGTATTGCTGAATTAGCAACAAAGGATTTAATGAGTCACTGCATTATTGCTCCCAGATCCTGCCCAGTCCCCTTTATTAGGCATTTCTCCTGATCCAGTCTCAACTGCACATTAAACATTCCCCTATATTTCATTGTTTTCTCTTTCTCACATTCTTGCTAAATCACTTTGTTCRACTGCTACATTTGAGACATTAAACAGTTGAGGTACTGATCTGTTGGCCACTTTTAGTTAAACCCTCCTCCCAGACTACTCATTTCTGAGTRGGTAAGTAACAACAAGAATCTACAGGAAGGCTTCTTATGGACAAAGGATTTCTACACTGTCTGTAAACATCCTTATTTCACCCAGAATTTGCCGCTTCAATTGGATTCAGCCTTCCAGCCAGTCAGATCAATACATTTTTGCAGTACAGTAAACAATGCAACACAGCGATTCCAAGTCYGTAGCTAGACAGACTGAAGTAGCAGCACAAAGAAGTCAGAAAATCTCCTGCATTCTGCTGGACACAGAGCAAGCTCTGAGACCTGTCATCACAGTTGTTTTTACACATAAAATATATGTGCACATGGACATATGGACTAATACATTCATCACTAACCCTCATTTAAGGGACCAACCATCCAAAGTCTGCTCTTCACCCAGTAAATGTGCTTTAGCTGGGGGTGCCAGATGCATCCAGGACCTGCAGTGGCTTTACAGATCACTGCATGAGGATATGGCTGTAGGTTCAAAATCAATCAAGAATTTACTGTTCCAGCTTGTTCAGTCTTTAGTTCTCCAGCCAATCCTTCCCAATCAAGATAACACACAGGTGGATTGTTTGTTTTTATCACTCATAGTGGAGTTTGGATTCAGGTTACCTGGAATGAAAAGAAGTTAAAGTAGTGTTAATATTAAGTAAATAACACCTGGATAAAGCTTGGACTCACACTTCACTCTCATTTTTTACTATACACCTTGAGTTAGACTACAGTATTCTGCACTCCCTCATGGCTTTTTTTCTACTGCAGTGAAATGAAGAGACRTTAAAATAAGAGCAAATGCAGAATATATTGTGGAGAAAACCACTGCAGAAGTATTTCCAGGCTTTGGCTTGTACCCAGTCCAGCTTCAGTGGTATCATCAGGTCCCAGCTGGCACTGAAAAACAGTCTGGCCATGCCTTGGGTCGGAAGTTTTCCACAGAGTGAGGTATTGGAAAAAACCTAAGTCAGGACACCTTATCCACTTGATACCTACACACATTCTCATTAGAGGTTTTTTTCACATTTTGTTTCAAACAAATCAAGTGTGAGTATTTCCATCATTGCCTTTGCAAGGCAAATCCAAGACCTCAAGGTCTCTCATAAAGTAGCACAGTACGCTGCCTCCATTTTTTATAATCTTAGATTTTCGTCATGACTTACTCTATTAACTTCTTCTGCTCCCAGTATCTGTACCTTTCAAGCCTTACACTTCTGTCTGGTATCCTTCATTACAGCCAGATATTGATCTGGATGCCCCAGCATAATATTTTCATAATATACATACAGAAGTGTATTCTTAACTTTTGCAAGTAAAGGAGCTCATCTGTGCTCTGAGCTCAGCAAAGCTGGCATTGCTATAGCCCAGGGTAGCAGGTACTGAGAGGGGCTGCCATGTGGCTTGGAGTCACTCTGAACAAGGGCAGGCCCTGCTCATGTATTTGTACAGAAGTATCTATTTGTACGTGTGCATCGCTCAAGCAGTTGGAGCCAGATGCCAGTTCAGAGTGAAAGCAGAGAGGAAAAACTGCCACAGGTCATGGTGACATGCCACTGAGAAGTCTCTGCCTTGCTAMGTTTAGGGAGCATTCAACCCAAGCACYAYCTCTGAATTTGGCTTCAAGTGAGTRATTTTTAATGTCCCTCTCTTGCTTRTGGGTATTTGATCAATGCTATCCTTACCTGTAGGTGATGGGGAAGAGAAGAGCTCTCTCCTCCTCCCCCTCCTTCCTCTCCATTTTCTTCCACACTGCATCTTCTTGATGTTCACATGAGAGGTTGCACTGCAACMTGTCCTCACTTCTGTGGCTGCTCTGTGTGCTACTGCCGCCTCCCCACATTCTGCATGTTACTACTAAGTTTATAATTACTCCTATCTCTTCACCACTCTTCTTCCCTGCCCTGTCTGTATCACATTCAAGACCTGCATGTTTACTTTCAAAGATGTATATGCTCCTCTGCTTAATTTCAAATCCCAGCCCCTTTATTCTTTTCACTTTCTACTCTTGTCTTCTGACCTTTTTCTGCATATCCCACTACAGGTAGAGCAAACACCCACCTCGTACGTACCCAAGAATATTTCCCTCTTTTTCTTTATAAAAAAGGATGAAAATTCCTATTACTAGCCTTCCATGATCTCACTGGCTGAAAAACACTGGTAAGCAGCTATTTCAATGCCATTGCAGCACCCAGATTAAATYCCATTTCTTGTTGCAAGAAGCACACAAAACTGAAACACAAATTCCTGCTACTGATGCCAGAATGATTTTTGCCTTTCTTTTATATATTCTCTGCATCCTTTACACATATATTTGTAGTCTMTTGTTGTATTAGTGGCTATTTTTCCCAGCAGTTCTCCCTACTGTTTCCCGAGACAGAAAGACAAAACACATTCCAAGACMCCTGTGCTATCTTGGTTCTCCTTAGAAACCAAGGTTGAGACCAGCTCTTTGAGACMTATTTTTCATTAAAAAGTTCAGTCTCAACCTAAGGGAGGAGGATTCAAAGAGGGTTCAACTGGGGGAAATAACCTCACCTCCTATGTCTCTAATCAGTGATTTTTGTCAAGTATATTAATCGCTAAACTTATAACAATGTAGTCAGCCTGTGGGGGGATTTGGGGTGGGCTTTTGTGGACATTTTCCATATCTGCCCCTGAAGGCCTCAAATAAAGACCAGCTTTTATATTATCTCCTGTACTAATATTATCTTGAAAGTCTGTTGTTTTATTTCTAGGGTCTGTAAGGCATCACTAGGAAGTATATGTATTCTGCAACCATCATGAGGAGTGAAGGCTGATGTATGGAGCAACTCAGCACAGCAGACCCTTCTGAAGTCTACTTTGCTTCTTCCAAGGGAAAACACTAAACAGAAAGTCAGTACCTTCTGAAGGCATGCACCTTTCAGGTTTTTGCAGTATTTCCCAGAAACYGCACACAGAGGTCACTGTCTTGCTGATCACAGTCTGACCAGCACCAGCTTAAAATTAACAAGATTCTGGTCAGATTCAGAGCTGCTCTTGTGTTCCTAGGCAGGCAACAATGAAATTCAAGAGTTCTGTCAATCTGATGATGTAGTTTGAGAAGGCTTTGCAAAACAAAGTAGAGTTTCCATGCAATGTGCTGGGACAACGCCTCAGGGTGTTAATTCAGGTATTTAGTTTAGGACATTATTATCTGTAGTCCTTGTATTCTCCAGACTCCTAATTCTAATTTATAAGTATCCTTTCCTAGCATGTAAACACAACATCAGATTTTCAGATTCTATCACAGTGCACACTTCATAATTTCCCATACCAGTTCAGATTTTCTTCATCACCACGTGCACCTACAAGACTGAATCTGACTTTTAGCCTGCTTGAATGATGTCTTTCAATTACTCTATGAGCTACTTGGGTGTGGGTCTGGGCTCTGCACACATTTGCAAGGTGGGATGTGTCTCTGTGGTACTAGAGAATTAATAGTGACTTTGGAGGATATGTGTGCATGTAGGCCCATGGGGCTTAAGTGYGCTGTTTAATCTTTCCAAAGGGTAAGGGCAGCTATTTCAAACTGTGAAGCTCTGAATAATTGCATACTAACCTGCCTGCATACAAAGTACCTTTTCCTCCATTTCCACTTCCTACCTTCTGTCAGCTGGAGTATCACAGCATTAGTTTTTACTAGCTTTGCTCAGAGACAACTTAAACTTGTAAAACTAAGTCAGCCCTATAGCTACCCAACAACAAAGTGCCTCCTATCTTTATACTGAAGCTGGAACTGTCTTCCATGTCTACGTTCAAAACTTTTTTATTACATCCTAATGATGTATGTGCTACTGATCAAGTAGTTGCAGGATCTTCTGGGTAACTATTTTTTTTCTTCATGAGTCTCCATCTACCTAATATGCCCTCTACCATCTCTGTTCACCCGCCACTTTGGGACTATTAGACTAGAGAAGCTTTCTCTCAAGAACAGTAATTTAATTCAAAAGCAACACACAMGCCATGATCTTCCTCCAGCCTTTTATGACACCAGATGGCCAAAGTCTACTTACACCACACTTCAAAAGCTTTGGAGTTTCCCACTGTCACCATGAACAGGCATTCTCAATTTGCATAAACCAAAAATACTGGCAAGGACTCACGGGAAAGATTTATCAGGTCAGAAAAAGTACAGGGGGAAGGCTGGTGTGCTGGACTTAAGCACCTTCCCTGGACCTCATTGAAAAAGTTGTCAGTCTGCAGGAAGTAACAGTGGCAGTAAATAAAACCTGAACTAATAGCATGGTAATRTTTTTGTGGAAATGGTCTGGACCAAGCATCAGACTGTCTGGCACAGATGCACTGTGTTAAAAGGAAGAGGGACATCCCTGCTGCCCAGTGCAATGCCCCAGCAGGGTGCAGTGCCTCACTATTCACCCAGAGACATCAATCTCTCCCACGCWTTAAGCTGGGCCTAATTTCACCCCGACATTGTGGGAAAGCCAGGCTGGCTGCTCTAAAACAGGTGACAGTGAGAATCTCTGATACTGCAAAGTGCTGATGAATCAGATATTACACAATTCCCTCATTCTGTCACTAGAGGGTAGTGCAAGCCCTCAGGTCCATTCCTGCGAGAGGAAATGCCCATATATCTGCGCACAGGTCTTCACTGATTTTTGTTTTCCTGGCTTTGAGGAATGGGGCACACCAGCATACTGTCTGTGCTCAACACTGACACTTGAAGAGAGGACCTCTTTAGACCAGGGTTTACTTCCACCTCCCCAAATGCCAAATACAGATCCTAAAATAGATCTACTAAAGTCTTAAATAAAGACATTTATTTATGTCTTAAATAAAGACATTTATTTAGCCATGCCTTCTTAGTCTGTTTTGTGTTCATCTGGCATTTTTGACTCTGTCCTTCATTCAGCCAGAAATATTTCCAGGAACCTAATTAATCAGTGTTGTTGAGCATCCCAATACCCTGCTTTTCTTCTTGGTCTCAAGAGAATGTCTTTCCATTTCACATCATAGTAGTTGCAAAGGAATTCAGTCTCTCTACATCTGCATTTTGCATTCATCAGAGCACAGAATGGTCTCTGGCCAGACTAGTGGAGGAAACATTTTCTCTTTGGAACTAACTTGTTTTCCTGATGGAGCAGGACGTATTGACACCCAACACAGCTCACTGAGAGAAAGACAACCAGGCTGAATAGTCCAAAGATKACTTCAATCTCACAAAACATGTAAAATGTTGTGGAGCTAGCTATGAACTCATAAACTGGTAGAAATCTTATTATTTGTGTCTTCAACTGATTGAAGACTTGGAAGGATTTAGTGAAAATACCAATCATGCGTTAGCAAAGAAGCAAAAGTTGAGATCTAGGGATCTACTTCCTTGTAGCTTCCATTTTCAGGACCTTTTCCCCCCTTTTCAGAAGGTGGTAAAGGAGCAAATAAAAAAGACTTGCACGCTTTCCTCCACTCTTTGTCCCCTCACCTCAACATATACAYATTTCTCTCTTTTCTCCACCAGGAACTTGTCACAGTAAATACACCTGACTAAACGTCAGGGTATTTCCCTCAGGAAAGGAGGGATTACACTGAAAATGTGTCTATGGCCAGCTAGCAACTACAATAGTGAACACAGTGCTGCTGTTTATTAGGGAAATGCATTCCTGAACTGAGCACTCTGTTTTACATAAGGCAATGTTCACCTTTGTTGCTTAGAAGTACAAGAAACCCCCACAGGAGAAGTACCACCTGTACAGTAAGCCTGCCATTAAATAGCTTTCAACTTAAATTGCCTGTATCTTTTGATACAACTTCTACTCTTTGATCTCACTCGTTTTGATACAGAGGAAATAAAAGGATCTACTCACAAGTGCCTATAGTGGGAATGTTTGCATCAATCAGCCAAACTCAGAACAAGGGGCACAAGAAAGCAGAATATGCTGATAAGAAGTTTTACCTGAGTTGCCTCCAGTGCTCCGAACACTAGCATGGCCAATGCTGAGCCTCTCATATTCCAGTTTCATGTTCCCTAGGTCTTCTCCTGAATGTCCTTCGCTGGCAAAAGAATTGGCCTCAATGCTTGAGCCCGGAGACCGTTTGGCCTTGCGACTGAAAAGCCCACTGGCAAACCGTTTTCCTTGCTTTGCATTGGTCTGTGCATCTTCTTTCTTTATGTCACGAATAGACTCTCTGGATTTGGATTTATTTTTCAGATCCATGTGGAGCCGGGACAACAGTTTCTGGGGGCTCCGATTCAGCTTGTTCACGTTCTCCAGAGGTGGATCTATTTCTGGAAACACTTGCTCCAATGTGACTAAGTCATTCAGGAACTGATTTAACCTTTTCTTTGACTCACTTGTTTCCTCCTTTTCCGTGTTTCCTTGATTATCTTGCCTGTGTCGTGAAGCCCAGAGCATTATATCACCACGAGTTGCTCCTGCAACTAAACCATACTTGGGGTTAATGAACTTCCGAGCCACAGTGGAGGAATGAAGGCCTGGCTTCCCAATTCCAAGATGGAATGGGTTAGCAATACCCAGCTCCTTGTATAAATTAACTTCCTCTGAGATGGCATAGAGCTCACGAAACTCAATGTCAAACATCTCCACGTGCTGTCCTGTCAAGACCAGTAGGATGTTTCTGTCAATGTGGGATGAAGTCCATGTGAAGCTGGGAGGAGGAAACAGAACCAACATGAGATTTTGGGGTGCATACTTGAGCCAGCCCACCTAACAAAACGTAAGACACTACATGGGAATATGTAGCATTGTGCCATTTCCCCATATATCCATGGCAAGATAGAACACAATAGATACGTGACACAACATCATTGCTCTTTAGACATGCAGACAAGATCTGGGAAAAAAGGCCCTGAAACTCTGAAGGACAGCCTTACTCTTTTAAAAAAGCAACACTCCATCAACAGGAAGAGTCTCTGGACTGAAAACCTCACTGAAGAGAACTGAGTACCGAGACTGGCACACCCTTCTCTGATGGAGTGTGAAACTGTGTCCAGMAGTCTGAAATGGTCTGTCAGCATAGATATGTTCCATTCTCTGAGCAGGGCTCTACGCCACCTTCTCTGTTGTCCTACTCCAGTTTCTACACATGCCACACAGATTGCAGAGCTGAGATAAGGAAGGGGGTGACATGGGAAGAAGTCTCTCAAGCAAAGTCATGGCCATTCTTTAAATCAGGACCTTAATGCCTTAAGAGCGACCCACCTGTATGATCCAGTGGCCACCTTTTCACCGTCCACCATCAGGAATCGGGATGCCAGTGTGCCTCTGATCTTCCCTGATGGCATGTAGAACCCGACTCCTGTCACAGAACGTATGCGGATATTCTAGCAGGGAGGTGAAAAGACAAAATGTTACAATAAATAGGGCAGAAAATTGGATAATTGCCAGCTCCGAGTCTTAACTTGTCACTCACAGTATCTCACTACTTCTGGGACTATAGCTCATTTAGTATCAGCCACCAGAAAGTCTGCAAAAGGCAAGCATAGTGCTGAAGTCCTGTTGTCATCCCCTGTCTGCACAGGTCACTCCTCTCTATCAGTTTATAGCCCTGTCCAAGGGGTCAGCATCATCAAAACCCTGTGCTATCTTCAGCTATTCACTTGAGCCCACTGGTGAGACAACACTGTCAAGAAGTGTCTCTACTAATGTCCTGGATAGGTCAGCGAGGAAGAGTTTCTGAAGAAGAGGAAGGAAAATCTTTCCATAAAATGAATGGAAGTAGTTAGAAAAAGAATACCTCTCCCCAAACCTCACATCTCACACCCTTTGGTCAGCAAACCTCCAAGGAATAAAACAAAGTACAATAAATAACAGAAAAAACACAGAGTTAAGGTTACATGATTTTCAACAATAGATGTGTGCCTGTGCATACTGTAAGGATATATTTGCAGTGTTACTCTGCTCATGGGTCCTGGCTGCACAAGGYTGACCTGCCAAAGTGTCTAACATGAAACATTTCCCCCTCCCCTCACCCCAAACCAGAAGCAACCTGAATGTCAGTATAAGTTTGGAGCAAATTATCTTGTCATTCTGATGCACAAATATAGACAATTTCCTTMATTCCATCATCTTTTTCTGTAAGGGTTCCTTAACAATGAAAAGCTAAAAAGATACTGTGAACTGGAGTCATAAATCCAGGGCTGGGAGTCAGATAGTCCCAAGCCTAACTACAGTTCTGATACTATTCCCTGTGATGTTCTGGGAAAGTCAATTCACCTTTGCTTCATTGTTCCCCCATCTGCAGAGCAGAAGAATCAGGAGGATTTGACTAATTCTAGCACAGCCTCAGATTCCATAAAGAGCTAAGTCCTATTACTATAAATCTCACTGACAGCTTAAATATTGATAGGATATAGAAATCAGCACGCAGGAATGAGTGATTATGAGAATGCAGATTTCTTTCAAAAGCTGTTTTTCTGAATATAACTTTTACCTCTTGAATCTGCTCCTATTTCCCCCACTAGAATACAGCAGTGGAAATAAAAATTCTGACTAACAGTAACTGATGATACTACTGTTTTGCATTCAGCTATTACTTGATCTGTCTGGAGCCCTGTGTGGGCATTAGCTAATTAATGCTCCCAACAATGCTGMAAGTATTATTACCCGGTTTTAAAGTTGAGGAGTCTAAGATAGCTAAAGATGAAGTGGTTTGCCCAAGGCCTAGCAGTGAGTCATACGTGTGGGATGCTGAATGCAGGTTGGGTAGAGCACAGGAGAAAGGGTGCCCTTTCCAGGAGTTAGAATAACATTTGTAGCTGGCTGGCTGATCACCTGAAATAATTGTTTTTCTTTGCTGATTAATGTTGGATGTGAGATTTGCCAAATCATGATATGCTGACTGCATGAAACAAGAAGTCAGTCAACAGCTCTGACGTGCTCGTACCCCTGTGAATCAAGAAGTATCAGCCTGTGCAAGCAGGAAGTTTCCCAGCATATAACAAGTGTGGATTTTATTGTTTGTATGTTCTATCACCTTCATTTGGTGGAAAGAAAGCACACTTGAATTTCTGCAGTCGCTGAGCTGCACATAACACTTAAAAAGCCACAGAGGGGGCAGAACTGAACAGCTGAGCACGTAAACMTCCTTGAATAAAAGTAGGTACAGGAGTGCATTAATGCATCTTGAAATGCAGAAAACAAGCACCAAGTCATATAAACATCAAGTCACTTAACAGGTTATTTGTATAATATTTCCTGCCTTGAAGGATCTTGGAGCACTCRTAGACTGCTATATCGAGCTGTATAGAGGAAGAATGAGCTCAGGTTTGTGTACCGAAGACTGCACAATAACAAAAGAGGAAAGACAAGTAYAAATGAGGTGAGATTGCCGGCATTTTCAGAGGGCTCTAGAGTTACAGGAGCAACAAATATTTTAGGTAGAGAACCAGCTAGCTCACCAGATACAAATGATCCCCTCAGATCTGTATTGTTGCAGAAGCCTGCTTMAGGTTTGTTTTGTCACTTGCTGGCTTATGGGAGATGCAGTCTGCATTAAATTTCCATATTTCCTTTCCACAGACTTGCACCAATCCTCATCACAAGCAGTGACTAACATCTCCCTGGCTGCAACTTAACATGGCTCGTAACAGTCAAGCCTGACAGAGCATCCTAATACAAACAGCAAGGAATTGGTTTCCTTCGCTTTATTGTGACACACTTTTAAACCTCATCCTGAATCCACAGAAAGCTAAATTAGACCCAGTTTAGAAAGTCAGTAATGCTCTGACTGACTTGACAGAGCTAGGGTGTAGTGCTTACAAACTGAGGCTGAGTAGGGGGGATAACACTTGACAACATAGACCCTAAAGGGAGGCATTTTAAGTGCTTCCACCAGGGAATCCTGTGCATACCTTCTCTCTCAGAACAACTGCTGGGAAATACTGTGGACTTATCCTATGTGGTGGCCCTGAATCATTTTGGAAAAGGCATGTTTATTGACAATACAGTGTAACTTGCAAGTATTCAAGTAGAACAGGATGGAATGCAGCCAGCTGGGACACGGCCTGCCAAGATCACTACTGAGTATTATCTATTTGTGTCTTTACAAGAAGAGAGCCTTGTAAGGTCCCATTTTCAGAAGGCCACAAGCAGCCTAGAAGAGTGATGTAACAAACCATTTAAAAACCAACAGCACTGCATTGCATCACGTTACATTCAGCACCTCCCTCATTTGAGGTAGGAATCAATGACGAAAACCATAAAATACTGAAAGGATATTCCAGAGTTTCTTAGGCAGAAACTTTTTAGACTTTCGGAAGTGGGATAAGAAACGCCTCACATGTTGGAAAATGAACGCAAAAATTAACATGAAGGTGAACTTCCTGCAGGTCAGTAATTCCCTGGGCTTGCTCAGAACTCTAGGAGAACTCTCTCTCTTTGGGTAGCAGTGTCTATTACTGTGGTCTGGGTTAACAGAAACACGAGAAGAAAGAGCACTTATCTAAAAACTGGTGAGAACCATCACCCTCAGGTCGTGAAAAAAAGAGGGATTTTGGAGGGGCTATGAATTTTGCGTCCATGAGAACTCTGACTGGCTRTGATCTCTGAAGAACACTCTTGTGTCAAACATAACAGAAGTGTGACAAACCATGTTCTGTAGGCTCAGGAAGCCATATGACTCATACACACAAGACATGCACAAACAAACAACCCATGAACATTCTGATGGTTGAATTTAAATACATTTCTAGTGAACTCTGGCCTTCAGACAAAAATGMAAGTTTTCWAATTTCATTCTTGGAGGTGGTAAAGAACTTCTACTCTTCWCAGGGTGAGGTACTGTCTTCCTACAGTAGTTTCCCTCCCATGAGACTGTCAGCAGATCATGATACCTTGCCATCTCTACAAAAATAATACAATAGCCAGGAATTTTGTGAAAACRCCCATCACTGTACATAGACAAAGGGCAAAATCCAGAGCTAACAGTAAATCTCCCAGAATTAGAACTGTTGAAATATCCCCTCTGCACTGGATGAACAGGGCAATGGGACCAAAAGGGCAGCAAACACAGAACCAAATGAGTATCTGGTGGTGACAGAAGACAGAATAAACATTTTGACCCTGCAGCCCAAGGCAGTGTACCATCTCTCTCCCCATGGGATCATGGCCAGGTTGAGAACTGGCCTCTCAACCTTAGAGTTATATCTCATGTGGCTCCAATTTCTTGAAGAAAAAAGCCATCCTCTGYATCTTGCACAAGCATTCCAAAGGAAAGGTGGGAAGAAGGGCAGGAAAGAATAGTATGCAATTCTTTTGCTGGTAAACTATGTCTGGTGAAAATCTTCTAGAATAAAGCAAAATGATAATGCAAAAAGGAGATAASATTTTCCCTGGTGTTGAAAATCTGCAGAAGAAACTCAGACATCAAAGCAGATGTTGGGAGAAAGACCAGTAGRTAAGAAATGGGTTAAGGATAGAGTTAAGTCAGGAATTTCAATATCCCCCATGATCAAACAATGCAGGACAAAATGATTCTGCCTGAATAAGACTGGAGGCCCAGCTTGCTTTCCTGCTTTAATCTGGACCTTCAAGCCTTGGCATCTTACACCAGAGAGGAAGGGCTGGGGGGAGTCCTCAAGGGGAAGCCTTAACCTTGCTCGAGCTTCCTTGGGTATCCAAAGTCTGTGATGGTTTCTGCTACAYTGACCCAAGCAACAGCATAGGTACCTCCAAGGCAACCATGGGTGGGACACTGAGAACATCTCCTTGAGAGGCAATTGACTCCCATTCCAGGAAGAATYTCCCTAGTTATTCCATAGAGCCATGTACAGGAATTAACTACATTGAACTTAGCAAGACTAACAAAAACCTAGGCCACACTGGAAAAGAAATAGAACAACCTTCAGGGGAATTTAAGATCCAGTATGGGATACCTGGGAAAGAGGGGGAAAATTTGAAGGAAGCAATCTGTGGGYTGAGGTTCCACAAAAATAGTGAACAGCTAGGTCAAAGAATGCTAAAAATTTCTTCTCAGTGGACCTCCTTCAACTCAGCTTGTACTAYTTTTAGCTGAAGGAGTCTGATGGATAACATAGTGTGGGGCTGCTATGAAAGAAGGGAATCACAGAAGGGACACTGAAAAGTTTTCACCTTGTTTTGATTGCATCAGTTCAAAGTGCATCTCCTTGGAAAGGGTCACAAAACTAGACTGCAGCAGGACCTAGRCACTGCTGTTGCATGTCACTGTGRTAACTGGTTTAGGAGTGTAAAGTCYGTGTAGATTCCTATGAGAAAGAGAAGAGGAAGAGCAGAAGGGGACCGCTTACTGTTTAGAGACAGAAAAGACAGACAAAAAGCAACTCACCTCTCCAATAGCATCACAGCTCTTTCTAAAATGCCAGGACATCTTTTCATTCACTCTGTCCAGGAGTTAAAATACGCAGTACTGAAGACATGATGGCATAGTGAGAAAAGTACTGGGAAACCGGTACTAGAGCAAATGGAACTACTGCTGTGATTTCCCAGTTATGTACCAAAGAGACACAAGCCTAGGAAACACAATACCACTGGCACTTGAAACAGGTCTGTTATAATGATGTCTGTGTCTTGCTTTCAAAGACACCAGAGAAAAGGAATTTCCATCACTGTTTTGGAGAAAGATGAGAAAACTTCTCAGCTGGATGTCTTTTTTGACGAAACTCAGAGCAGAGTGGTAGTTCACAGGATCACTATTCAGATATATGCAGGTAATTTTCATCCAGATTTAAGATGGTTCTCCTAATATGATTAATATGAAACTCTATAATCTTCAGAGCTTTTTGAGTTTTGGTTGTGTTTTGGTGGTTTTTTAACTATTAATTGAGTGTTTATGGAAGATCCACCCTTCCTCCAGGCAAGGAGGCACTTTTATCCCCCTGCCACTGCTCAGAACAATTGGATCACAAAGAGGGGTGAGTCTGGCATCCCACAGGTTGTTTCCAACCTAGCAACTTTTTTCCRTATTGAGAACAAGTCTATAGTAGCAACAGTGACTAAAAAGATGGGAAAAAAGCAAGGAATAAAATACTAACAAGAAACACACAAAGGATTTCAGTCTGTAGGTAATAGATTGAGATCCCTCTGAGGCTGCTTCTGCCAACCAAGCTAGACTGATTTCTGTGCTGCATGCACTGTGTGAAAGCACACACTGATATAACACCAGGCAGAAGCTGTGCCTCTCAATCCCTTAAATTCTCCTGCAAAGGAGGACTACAAGCTCATTCACTCCTGGATGATCGTTCTTGGAWAGGAAAGTCTTGATTTCACAAGGTTTTGTGTCTTATACTGGTATGCGTCCTATAACCAGGATCCATGCAGATTCCAGCAGCTCAGAGCTACTCCAGACTGTAGTTTTAACCCTCACAAAGAAGATCTGTAAGAATTTCCTCCGATCATTTTTCCCCAAAGAGGMATTTTTAGGTCACAAGAGCCAAGTAACAGATCCCTGTCTTGGGTGAAAGGAAAAAAATCCAAATCTTCCCTTTTTCTTTCATTCTGTATTTTCAAGCCCCCTGTCTAATACTTCTGTGTTCCACCTAGTTCCTCTCTAGGTCCTGTGATATAACTCATAGAGAGGAAGAGATGTGTCTGCCCATCCAAGCAAGTTCCAAGATTCATTACAGCAGCAAAAGGCCATTGACCTGCAGGAGATTGTGGCTCAGAATTGGATATCTTACCCGAATCTGCATGTCACTGAGGTCAAGACATCTGCACATTTCCAGGAAAAGCTTCGCACCTTCCTCATCTAGGATTATATAGACTGGGATCCAGCGCTTGTATGCCGCTTCAACAATATCGCGGAAGATGTCCCGGTCTGTAAACACATCCATGACCACTGCAATAATCTGGAAACAAGAAGATGGTAGACAGACAAATGAATAAAATATTAGGAACTGAAAGGAAGGCCTGCTCCACTGTCACAAAATAAAAGAGAGCACTGATACCAGATTATGGTGGAGAAGCCTATAGGGGAGACAAAAGTACAGGGATGTACATGCCCAAGCACTACCAATAACTGTAATTTTCTGAGCTAGCTGCTGCACTTTGGAAGGAACTTAGTCAATGTCTGTGAGAGCTCTCCTTCTTCTAGGAGATGACTTATCTCAGCAGCCTGAGGAGTGCCAAAGCCAAACACCTAGTTTTTCCTTTGTATTGAGAAACTTTTGTTGTCTCTGTAAGGATTCACTTAAATGAAGAACACTGAAAATACATTGAAAAAAAGTCTGAAAACACAACTTTAACACTTAACCTGAAGGTATGTAGTGGGAAGAAAGAACGTGCAGAGGAATTAGGGCCTGAATCCTCAGCCACAATGCATAATGCAGACAATGTGATTTTTATTTTCTTTTGTTCCCCCAATTCCCAGTGAAAAGTCTGATCTCAGGGCTGGCTTCCCAAGGAATGATTTATAAAGCTCAAACATAAACACTTCATTTTTCTCAGGAAGGGACTGAAGTGTGTTCAATATCTGGAAGTAAAATGATCATTCCCTCTCTTCACATGTACTGTTTTTCTCGTACAAAACTAATCCTTCTTTCCAGGCATAGATTTTACATAAAAACAGAAGGTTTCATTGACATGAGAGACAAGCCTGAACATTTATAGGATGAGTAACAACAAAACCAAGAAGCTTATGGGTAACTTTGATGCTGATCTTACACAAAGGGAGAGAAAGACAAAACACGTCTCTTTAACACCATTAGAAATAGCAATTCACTTTTCTACCTGAAAGAGCTATTCTTCCCAACATTTGAAAGGTTATCAATGAAGGAAATTACTGTTTTCTTAGTCTCTCTGTGTAACATCAGTTTGCAAGGTCAGAGCTCTCATGCTGACAGTATGCTGGGAAYAGAGTTGCCTAAATTTTAATTTCCCAGGTGCTCAGCATCACAGTAGCAAGCCCAGCTGTGCAGGTGTGAATGGAGCTAAATAGTGAATCAAACAGCAGGATTTTCTTCACTTGAGGCTTGGAAAAGTTGCAGCTCTCTTGAAGAAGCTCCCTAAGGAAGGGGCAATAATTGTCCCCAGAGACCTCTTTTCTATAAAAAATGCCCTTGAACAAATGGCTTTTGGGAAAGTGATGCCACAGTATACGTCCCCCACTGTGTCTGCTGAGTCTCTGCTTGTACAGCCAACAACAACCAGCACATCTGCTCCGTCAGGCTCCTTCTGTCAACAGTGCTTACACCAGCTTCTCTTTGTCAGAAAAAGAAAAAAGAGCTGACAGTGTATTTATGCTCATCATTAACATTTAAGTTCCTGATCCAGGTGAACTGTGGTAGAGCTACATTGTACTTAGTCCCACAGCAATTTCTACTAGGCAGGATTTCAGGTCCTGCCTTGGTTCTCCCTTCTCAGCAAGATGCAGGGAATATTACCAGAACCTCTGAAAATTAAAATGCAGYGAACTTGTGCCACTTTATTACTGAACAACTTCATATACAGGCAAATCATAATTAAAGGCATAAACAGTTCATGCATTAACTCAGGCCTGTTATGCTCCCTCTGCCCCCACACACAGTAGTATGGATGTAGTTATATAGGAGCAAGGATGCCAGATAATATTAATTTGAACTAAGAAGATCCACATAGGGAATGGATARGAGAAGCATAAACTTCTTCCCATCCCTTTCACTTGCAATGAGTGTAACGACTGCAGAATTTACATCCTATCCTGGATAAACAATTAACTGTTAGCACCAACTTTGCAATGARAAGGGACGGTTCCTTCCAGCTGTGGGGCCCTTGTTCATTTTGGGCTTCTTTGCAAGAGTGTGGACCACTGAAAACAGCAGTCAAAACTTGCCACGGGCAATGCCTGTTGTTGTGTTTGCCATCTCAACCCCCTGTCACAGCTGGTGATCTGTCAAGATCACCTAGCAGTGTTCTCAAGTACTGCAAGTCAGAGCATGAGTGTCTATTCCTGCAAGAGGTTTTCCCCATTTCTCTTACTATCCTATGGATAATAAATTTATCTTTAGGGCCCATAGGTGTGCCTAGCTCTTAACAGGAATTTTAAGATTGGCAAGTTAATGCTTGCTAATCTCATTGCAGCAAGGTAGCTTAATTAACATGTGTTTGTAAAATACTGACGACAAACCACCCACAGCCATGTGCCACATATTACCAGTATCTGTTTAGACCCCCCTCGGGAAAAAAAAAAACCAAACCAAACAAACCCCCACTCTCATCTGCTGACTAAAAAGCTCCTACCTGGAGACATTTTTTTTTTTTTTTCTGCCAGGGCCAGCTCAGCTAAACACAATAGGCATAGTTATCTATGAAAAGGACCATTAAACACTCAAATGGCTGTTAAACATGAAACCAGCTTTGGGCTGGGAGGGGCACAGTTTGTCCAGTTAGTGAAAAAATAAAAATCTGCAAAGGAATTAATTATTTCTAGGTGCCAGGCACAGCTATTGAGATAAACAAACTTTCCCAGTTCWTGCACGGTCTATAGAAGCCTTTGTGGTAGTGCAAAGAGGATGTGAAGTCACACTACATTGGAGTGTAAGGATTTTACAGCTTCTGTCTTCTAAATGACAGATCACACCAGTCACTGAACAGAATTACAGGGTGTTCACAATTTCTGAGAGCAGGGAGCTGAGAAGATCACCCGCCAGATTAATGCCTCTCTGGAAAGTTTTCTCTGTTTCCCGGCAGATTCGTTTTGAACAAGTCTGTAAAAGTTGTCCATTTAGTGTATGCTGGCAGAGGGCAGCAAGTGGAGGGAGAAATAGCTGCTGAATTAKAAAGCAGAAAAACCAGAAAGCTGCAAAACTAAGCACAGGAATGAAGTTTCTGACACTGTTTTCCCCTTTACCCAAGGTGTGTGTCAACTCTGACAGGGATCTTTTCSTAAGTGGTCTTCCCCGAGAATTTCACCCACATCCGGGGTGGGTGACAAAACACCTCGTCATTGCCCCCACCTGTTCAACGCAAGCTTTTGTAGCATCATGGCTGGTTTGTTTCCTTGCCAGAGTTGTCCTTCACCACCAGCAGTCATTTCCAGACAAAGATAAATGGGAGGAGCAGCCACACATTGTCTGCACTTTAGCTACTTGCAGTCCAGGCTGGATAGTGTGGAAACCAGAAAACAYCATCCCATAAACACACGCTGCCCTGTCTTTAACTAGGGATACCTGCACACACCGGAGGGGTGGCTGTAACAGCATCATGGCCCACCTTCCTCTGAGCCCGCAATGAGGCCGGCACAGGATAACGTACCAGGGTATGAAACCAGGGGTACAGAAACCCCGACTGAGGGGAGGTGGAGAGGGTGTGCAGAGTATTAACCCCATCACAGGCATCAGCTTTGGCGAAGMGTAACACGACTGGCAACAGGGCGCAGGGAAAGCCCCGCGTGGTAGACGCCGACCATTGTATGGCCAACGCGCTCCTCCTGCCTTGGAGGGAGGGAGCCCGGCCGCGGCGGCTCTCCCCTGCCTTACACCCCACAGCCCGGGCCAGCCCCCCGGCCCGGGTGACGGCGGGCAGGGCTGGCCCGTCGAGGGTCGGGCCGTACCTTCTGCGCCTGCTGGATCATCTCCCGCACCACCTCCTTCAGGTGCGGCGCGCTCTCCTCCTTGCGCGGGTGCGTGAAGAGGGACACCCGGCTGATGCCGCGGTAGAAGGTCTTGTCGGTCCAGCCCAAGTCCAGCGGGGGCACCTCGGTGTCCGAGCACTCGGGCCAGTAGGCCAGCGAGAGGGTCTCGCCGCCGGGCCCCCGCGCCACCTTGCCGCCCTCACGGGGGTCGTCGTAGCCCCGCCAGCCGCCCCTCAGGTCCTGCAGCTCCCGGCCGGAGAGGAAATCGCGGAGCTGCTCCTTCCTCAGCGCCTCCCGGTACGCGGCCTCGCCGCGGGTCACCAGCGCCTCCAGGGCTCGGCGCTGCTCCTCGCTGTAGTAGAAGCGGGCCTGGGCCTCTGTCACCTTTTCGTTGACGTGCAGCTCGTCCAGCAGSAGCACCTGGGACTCCGCCATGCCGCCGGCAGCCCCAGCGCAGCGCCGGCCGGGAGCGAGGGCAGGAGCTGCGGCAGGAGGGAGAGGCAGGGCCGGGACCGCCTCACCTGGCCTGCCCGAGCCCGCCCCGACGGGTGGGGCGGCCGCTCCCCCGGGCCCTGGGGACACGGCTGTCACCGCCGCCCTTCCCCTCTCCCAGACCCCTGCGTGGCCCCGGCACGTACCCACAGGGATACGAGTTGCGGAGAGAAGAATTTCTGGGAAAAAAAGAGTAGCCTGACCTAAGMGGTGCAGAATGCGATGGAAGGGGAACAGTGGGATAAAGGGAAGAGAGTGGTTGTGTGGCGGCCTAAATCAGCTTCGGAGGGATGTGGGTTAGAGATCTTTAACTAACTTTGGAAATTGTATCCTCGGAGTGAACTTGGTGAATTGAAATGGGAAAACCGCACCTCTGAGGAAAGACCCTCACCCACTGAACACATGAATTTGGAGTGCCCTGTACCTTTAAACCGAGGCAGGGAAAGAGAAGGCAGTAGTAGCTTAGCCAGCTAGTGATGTAGATTCATTATGCAAATGTTGCTTGAATAGGATTGTATAAATATGCTTGCATATGTATACATTGTACATGTATGTATAAATATACTTCCTAGCTTTGTGGATTTACCACTTTGCACCCATCTCTGCACAGACATTAAATAAAATTGACTATTTCAATTTCTGTGTGGATCAGCTTCCCCACCAGGTGAAGGAACTCAGACTTGGGACAACACCCTGGCATGGCTGGCACCAGCATCCTGACTACAGTGCTTGGAGGAGAGCCTGGGCCATAGGTGTATTTTGGGGTACAAATGCCAAAATCTATTGAAACCTTCCCCCCCCCCCCCTTCCCCCCCCATATTTTAGTCTTGGCAGCCACCTTGGCAGCACATGAGGTGGTGGGTGGGGGCTGAGGGGAGGGGACACGACTGGGGCCAGGGAGGTGGGCAGAGCACCATGGTGGCCACAGGCAGTGAGTGGCCTGTTGGCTGCAGTCAGCTGGTTGCCAGCCCTCTCCTAATTCTCTCAGAATCCACTGGCAGCTCACTGACTCCAGAAAAGCAGGTGGTGTGGAGTACCGAGGTTGCAGAAGGGAAGATGACAGAGTGATGTGCCAGAGGCCACCCAGCAGGCTGGTGTCAAAGCTGGCAATAAAACAGCCCTGCTTCCCGTCTCTGGCTGGGAGCGTGAATAAACRCCCACACACATCCCATCGGAGGGACTGGGGGCTGCAATGATAAATTATGATTTTTGTGAGGTGTGTGATCGTTGCTAGGGGTGCTAATCAAGATTCCAGTCCCACTGCAGTTTGCATACACAAAGGATAAAAAGCAGCACATCCCCACTGCAGCCCAGGGAGGGACAGAGCTGGCAGGGAATGTGCAAGGAGACAAGGATAAAGTCAAARGCAGTGATGAAATACATTCAGAGGCATTTGCAGTGCTTTACATGTGTGATTAGCCCTAAGTGCTCACATGCACAAAAAACTATAGGGACAGAGCTGCTGGAGCTGCTCTTTGTTTCCTCTCTCTGAGCAATCACCTGCCCTCAGTGTTAGTTGAAAAAAACAAGAATCAGGTGGGCCACCATACTCATCCCATGCTGTTCCTCTCCTTTCAGGAAAAGGGATACTTTTAATATTCCAGAATGTCTTCGGTGGCTTTTCCTAGCATGAAATTCACTTAAAATTTGAAATTACACTTTGCAAAGGTCTACTCCTCTGCCTATCAAGTCTCCTTTAAAAATTCATTTCCATGTAAGTTCTTTTAGCCTTATTTCTGATGGAAATAAGACTTATGCGGTCATGGTGCCTGCATCTGTCTGCCTGTCTGTCCTTGTCTCTAATAACTTTTGAGCTCACTGATTTCAAACAAGTTTGGCAGAAGTGTAATTACATCCCTACAGATTTTGTGAAAAATAATCGGTCTAATAGCAAAAAGAGACTCTATCGCAGTCCCCAACAGTGAAAGCTACAACATGGGTTCATGCCTTATTAGATTTCAGATATTCCATAAAATTGAGAATGCTAATAAGTGCCTGATCTGTAGGAAGAGCTTCAAATTAATTTTATGCCATTTTAGACACCATACTCAATCAACCACAATATACAAACACACAGGAGATGTGACTTTCTTAGTTCCAGTGCTCACTAAATTACTTGTTGATTGTGTTTTTTTGTTTGTTTTTTTTTTTTTTCTGTACCAGAGGCTGCCATCAGATCTGCTATTTCATGTAGGGCTAAATAAAATCTCTTTACTCCTGGATGCTCTATTCATTTGTAGCTGCACAATGTAATCTTTTGTGTTCACATAAGGCTCCCACATGAAAGCAGCAGTAGGTTCGCAAATATATGTGTAGTTTTGTATTTAAAAGCAAGTGAATATTTCCCACATCCAAGTAAAWGCAGCAGAGATTATTTTCACTTTGTTGTGATGAAATGTTTAGCCCCCACCTTTCACTCTAGAAGACAAAGTGTTGTCTGTGTGTCAATATGATAAATAGGGAAAGGAGTTTTGCAAAAGCTGAGAGAGACCCCTTCCCAAAGCAAGCATGTGTCCCATCTCATCCCCCCCCCCGCCCCCCCATTCTCACAGCAATACATTCTAACCAAGTCTATTCTTGATATGGAGTTTTGATAAGATTGGATGATTCAGTTCCTTTTGATTTCCCCTGACCCTCTGGCTGACACCCTCAATTCAGAGTGGCAAAAAGGGCTGTGCAAAACCCAATTGCCCTCTCTGCTACAGAGTCAATCCAACCCTTTGGGACCAGAGAAGAAGATACTTGGCAGGCAGAGTAGGGGGAAAGTCTTGTACCTGGTGCTGCTCCTCTGGGATCAAGGAGTAAATTCTAGTTTCCACTCTAAACGAGAATCATTGTTTGAGCTCAGATTTTCCTCTCTGCCCATAGCACTGGCTCAAAAGAAACAAGAAAGGGGAAGGCCGATTTTGAATTGGGCTGAAACAGCTRCAAATCCGCACAGAACTGTGCTATCCATCACTGGATTTGTTTTGTTCCTGGGGATTACTTGCTGGAGGGGCTGCATGAGCAGAGGCAGGGTTGGGTCTCTTTACTTTTTGCCTCTGTTTGGGTGTTGTCCTAGGCCAAGTCCTGGTTAAGGTCTTGCTTACTTTTCTGGTCTGGTTCCAGAATGTTTTCCAAAGGATGTAAASTAACCTATCAGGAAATATTACCTGTTGTTGTAACCCTCCCCCAACACTATTACAGTGTTTTAGATCTGCCTTTAAACACCTCCCACGTATAATCTGGTTATTTGGGCCTAATTGCTTAACTTTCCTTTGCAAGGCAGTGCTGGCTGTGCATTAGATAAAGATATGACACCTTATATTTAGCATTAATTGCAACTGTGCTTGTCCTGAGTGCACATCTCTCTTGGTAGTCTTTCCTATGTAATTTCAGTCCCTAAATAGCCCACCTCCTGATATATTCTTTGATAAATTTCCCAGCAGTGTTTTTTCGTGTGGCATAAACTGCTACAAGCTCTTGTTATAAACCTTTGAGTGCTCAGCTCTTTAGGAACGAAATTCTGATGCTTTCCCCCTCACCTACATCTTATTTCGCCCAAAACCAGTTGCCATCACATTCAAAATGGGAGTAAAAATGGGCAGATATTGAAAGTATCAATTGTGATAAAGTGATTAAGAGCTGTATAGTAGAAGGTTTYTTTTGAGAGGTGCTACCCTCCAAAACAAAACAACATGATTTACCAAAATGTCTGTGATTCAACCATACTAATTTTTGGGTTTGTTTTTGTTTTGTTTTGGTTTTATTTGTTTGAGGAGTTCTTTTACCTCCATAAAAATGTTTAAGCAATTTCTTAAACATTAATTTTGCAAAGACAGCTTGTTGTTTATGTGATGCAGGATACAAGAGAGTGTTTTTCATTTCTCACTGTTTCAGCTGCAGGTTAGTCTGAGGTGRCAGGGCTTTGCTGTCTTGAAATAGAACAGTAAATGAATAGGTGCCTGTGCCATGGTTGTTATTAAACACTACACTCCTTCCCTATGCTGGCTGGCACCACGGCAAGACTCACAAAGGTTTGATGGAGATTGCACCTTCTTGACTCTCTTCTCTGGATCAGGATCCAGGAGTTTGTGGGGAGACTGCTACGTGCACAGTGAGCTCCGCTTGTCCTGAGTCTGACATTTCATTTACCAGGGCTGCCAAGCCAGCACAGGAATGGGTGCATTAGTCATGTCCAAGTACTGGCAGAGCTAAAAAGCCTGAAACAAGGTGATTTCAGGGTGGAGAGGAAAAAGCTCTGGCCTTCCCCACTCACCCTCCAGCAACCCAAAGAGCTGCAGGCGGTGGAAGGCAGGTGTGTCACTTCTGCAGCAGCAGTGACAGACTGCAATACCGAGAATGAAGAAATGCTTTCAGATACTTCCTTTCTGTCACATTACACTGCCTCGGGGAGAAAACCTAGCTGCTGAATTGGAGAATTGCCGCAAATGAGTCAAGTGCTTCTRGCCTCCCACTCACACGTTTCCATGTGAGAGTAAATAGGTAAGAGAGTCCTCTGAAGAGTGCAGAAAGGAGCAACTGCGTTCACAAGCTCATGTCTTGCAGCAAGGTATTTGCTGACTGAGCACGCACAMAAAGACCTTTAGCCATTTTCCCTGGCTGCTCCTCTTCACAGGGCAGTACTTTTAGACAGTTTCCTGTAAGAAACAGTGCTGACCTTGGTCTCTTCTCTTTCAGCACCCATACAGGTTGCAGTTCAGCTGAGCTACCCTGAGGGGCCTTGGCTAAGTTGTCTGCTGCGCCTCAGTTCCCATTCTCTAAAATGAGGAAAATACTACTCTACTTCACAGGGCTGTTAGAGAGAAGAGCTTAAAAAAACCCCACCCCAAACCAACATCACCCACATTTACTTTGGTTTTTCCTGCAGGGGGAGGGGGGAAGAAATGAAAAAAAACACAGTTATAGAGTCTCTTTATACATGGTCCAAATCCCGAATGGAAGCTCTTTGTAAAGAAAAATAGTGAGAAATCAGCAATGCAGCCTCTGAATAGGATGCTTAATTGCAGCTGTATTTATGTAGCTCTCAAATTAAAGTGTGCTTTATGGACAAAGGAACACCAGGAATGGGAGCAGTGAAATATTAAGATAGCAACATGTCTGCAGCACCATGCACTTACTGGCCACCTACCAGTGTGCATTGCTGTCAGCTCTCTGGGGAAGAAAATGCTCAGGTGAGAGCTAACAGGAAGAGGAGTGGAGCAGACAGGGAAGTCTGGGATGGGTGTCCCAGGCAGAGGCTGGAGGGAGGAGTAACAGACTGGCAGRAAGTGATTAATGAAACTATCTGGATATTGTGGAGCAGACCTCCAGCCAGGCAGCAGGAGCAGGTGGGAGATGGAGTCACGTGCTGATGATGATGGTGACATGTGCCAATGTTATGTGGTGGGTAAGTCAGTGGAAGGGATTCAAGAGATACATGAGGTGTTCAAGAGTGAACAAATTCATTTGAAAAGCTGCATATTCAGTGGAGGAAAGGAAAGCAGCTGGAAGCAGAGATGAGGCTCCAGTAACTACAAAGTTTTAGACATTCTGGAAGATGGCTAAAAAAAGCCATGGCAAAATAGGAAACTGTTTTTTATAAGGAGGGGGAAATAATATAACTGCGAGGATTGAATAAGGGGGAAAGAAGTTAGAAGTTGGCCCTAAAAATACAAAAATTAACAGTTAGGAAGCAGTTTGGCCCCCACAATAAATGCAAAGCTGTGTGAAAGGAGTGGCCCAAGAAAGAAAAAGGGAGATGCAGAAGGCTGAAGCATAGGCTTAGACCTGGAGATGGAACAAATCAGTCTGTGATTCATGAATATAAAGATACAGCTAGATTTCAAGATGTGGTAGARATGTGTTTATTTGGTTTTGAAGATACCCTTTACTGATCAGCATAAATGGGACTCTGATGTGCATTTAGCTTAAAAGCATCCAAAGAAGTAATGCAAAAGAGAAATCAGCTGCTCATGACCTCACCAGAAGCACTGCAAGCTCCAGAAGATCCCCACCTTTTCACTTGCCARTGCTTCTGTCCAGCAGTGCCACAGAGCAGGCGGATCGAGTGGGTGCGAGTGACTCCCGTGAGTCAGAAAGCAAATAAAAGGAGCCGACCAAACCTCCCTCGGGAAAGGCCCTTTCCAGACAGACATGTTGGAGGTGTGAAAGCAAAACTTTACAGGGAGTCATGTTCAAAATTTGCTGTTTATTTTTTTTGCTTTATAAATGCAAAGAACTAAGGTAATARAAAAAGTACCAGACCACATTCGCTGCCTCTGTTCCAGCTGCTTTTTGTGTGGCCAAACCACCGTGTGGTTTGACTGAGAAATTGCACAGCAGCATCTATCCCAGGCCATAGCACTGCTCCAAGTAGGGGGTGCACTCTGGGCATCCCAAAGCCACACCATGAGAAACCAGCATGACACCTTCATTTTGATACAGGATGTACATTACTGCTTGGACTTAGCAGGGAAGATCTTCTCAGAAGTTTGGCCAGCCAACCAGAGGCACAATGATGGTCCTGGTCCTGAGATGGTGTCACAGGAACAGTGACCCAGGCTGTCCCTCCCTGGGTCTGTGGACACCTGAATTCAGGCTTGGAATATTTTAATTTCAGATCAGCACTGGCAATAACATCTGGTTTTGAATTCTTCCAAAAGCAAAAACCAAATGCATAATGCACTCATGTTCCTCCAGTGCCTGTTTTAGATCAATTTCTTTTGCAACTCAATTAATCGAGATTTTGCTGCTCATTTTAAAATAAATGGCATTTCTCTTAGGAAGGTTTACATCTTTCAGTCTTAGAGATTTAAAAATAATCAGATGGATTCTGAGCTAATCCAGATTCATAAACCAKTCTCATCTGATAATATCTGAAAACTTTGATCATAATATTTAAGAGATTCTTTTTCAGCAGAGGGGTGTTTTTCTGATAGATTGTCCCCCACTACTCTATTTTGAGGCTGTGGCAGGTTACTGTGCTGCATCCTCTTGCAAAGCACACAGGAGGAAAGGAGAGGGAGGAGAAGCTGCAGCAGAAATAAGCCACAGCTCTGAATTTATCCATGTTCCTTTTCCCCCTTTCTCCTGATGATGAAGAATCCTTATCTCTCTCCTTGTGTTTAGCTTATCCTACTCACCCACTGTTTTCTATTTGCCCTGTCATGCCTAGGTGGAATCTTTTAAAATTCTTCCCTTGAGAGTGACCCCAGACATTTTTCCTTTTACTCTTCCAGCATGGCTGGCTCAGGAACAGTTTTCTGTGTGACAGACCCCCACACCTTCTTCCTACCCTCCTGTATTCCTTCTGKACAAGCAGCTGCATCCCCCAGGGAAGAGTGCAGCCTGTGGCAGATYCCCATCCCTACCATAGCATTTCTGCTCTGACAAGCAGAATGAGAGAGTCCAGTGTTCATGGCTCTAATTCCACTTTGTTGAGGCTGTCAGTTAGCAGAGGAAGCAATGATTGGATTTTTTTTTTTCCCCTGATGCTGGCAATTGACCTAAGTAACAGTAAATGCTATTAGACAGCAGATGATCTTGGGAAGGACTGMAACCAAAGGCTTAGCATTTTGCATTTCTCACAAGTATTTAATTTATCCTTCTACTCTTCCTGCAAGCTGCATATAGGATGTAGTGGGGTCATTGAATACCAGTCAGGTATTGAGGTCATTGAGCTCAGGTGAGATAAATTACCTTGTGAACTTATTCCAACACTGCGGAGAAATGTGAAAAGCAAATCACAGCTCAGCTATCACTCACATCACTGCCCAGGGTAACACTGTGACAAGCCATGTGGGGGATGTACTGGTGGCCTTGGTCACCAGGTAGCACAGTGGCTTTCTAGCTTCTGAGGGGCATTAGCTGCAGCAAGGCTTCTTTGAGCTTGAGGATAAATCTACCACGGCAGCCTCTACAACACTCCAGCCTCTGTCCACCATCTCCAGGATGCTGCGGCTGGCACTCGGCATCATGGAACGAGAAGATCCATATGTAAATCCCAGCATAGGAGACTGGGAAGCCTGACATTTAGGATGAGAAGCATCTGGCTCTGAGTGTCCAGGACATGCTGCTCTCCACTGCTATGGAACTACACAGCAGTGCTGGCGAATTGATTCACTTGTCTGAGGGACAGTGAGGTTGGATTGGGTTGTTTGCCTGCAGCACAAGGTAACCTACTTCTGTGAACACTGACTTGACAAATTAGTTAGATCATGGTGATTCCCTGCCTTTATCTCCTCATAGGCCTGCCAGTCCTTTTTGTTCTGAGTTCATCTGTGTTTGGAAGGTAAACACATGCTACAACTCATGGTGACCTTTAGAACTAGGACTTTTACAGTTTGCATAACACTGCAGATACATATGCCATGATAATACATAAGCTAGAGCAATTATGGAACAAATCCTTGCCCCAAAGAGATACCCAGATGCAAAGGGTAGAGCATGCTGCCAAACACCATATGGCTCAACAAGAGAAACCATACTTTATTTTTGGTTRCAAACACCCAGATTTTTCAAGAGGAGGGAAGAAAGGCTAGCCAACATGAGTAGGCTCTGAGGGTAAGCTGAAAGAAGTCAGAAAGCCAGAGCATATGAGAAAGAAAGCAAAGGAGATGTTTAACCACTGTGTGAGGGCCCAAAGACAGGAGYTGAAAGAGGTGATGAGAAATGCCATGCTGGCATGAAGGAAGTAATGGAAGAGAGGCTTTGAGTCTGACACCTACAACTCTGCCACTGCCCTGCTGGGCTACCTGTAGCTAACTTCACCTTCATCTAACTTCCCTTCTCCTCTTTCCACATTGTGGCACTCTGACTTGCAAATTCTTTGGAGTAAGACTATAATTTCTACAGGTACAGGAAGTGCCCAGTGCAAATAGGCTCTGAACTCAGATGGTGCAGCTCTGTGGTGAAGGACAGGAAAATCCAGTAGAAGATGAAAAGCTTTTGCATGGGCTTGGGCACGGCAYGGCTTGGCTGTTAGCAGGGATCAACAGCCTGCACTGAGGGGATGAAGGAGAACAGGGTACTGGAGCAGAGAGGGCAGCACTACTGAGAGCACAGCTTGCTCATGGCAGTGGGATAAGTGAAAGAGCAATGAGGAGAAAGGAATGTTAAAATCATGGTATGTGGGTGGAGGTGGGGAAGAGACAGGCATTGGTTCGGTAGAAAAGGCAGGTGCTATTTTAGTCAGACTGTGTTAATTTCAGCTCTGATGTAACTCCATTTACGTCAGTTTCAGTCAGTTGAATTACACAAAAGATTAATTTAGGCCAATGAGTTAAGAGTGATTCAGCCCGAAATAAGTTTTGGGGTGCAAGGAAGAGATGTGAAAGAAGGTGATGAACTGGAGCCATTGTGGATTTGGAGAGACGTTGCAGTAAGGAGGGCGGGGATGAGAAAAGGCAAACCAGAGGGAGTGAAAGCAAATAGGCCATAGGACCCTGCAAGGATGTTCATTGTAATCCAGGACAATTTGCAAAGAAAGGCAGTCTGCTCCCTGAACATTGCATGTGCTGGTTATTTACACATTTCTCATGTTCCACCTCCCCTTGCCACTCCTCTGAGCAGCCTGCACACCAACATACCATACTCAGAGTGTCCGTAACAATTAAGCTTTTGTTTCRTTATTTTGGTTTAATCACAAAACATTCTGGGTTTAACCTGAAATACACTTTGGATCAGGGTTTCATAGGGCAACAGCTACATTTAGCAGTGAGAGTGTCTCTGATTCACTTGCAGTGTAGCTTCACTGGACTCGATGGAAATGAACTTGTTCCATTAATTCTCCAGAGACAGCATGAAAGCCAAATGAAACCAGACAAGGCCATTCTCACACTGCCAAATGCATCCACACCTTAACTCTTGACAGCCTGCCCATGGAACGCATGCAAAAAGCGTCTGAAATACTTGGCAACATCCTGATTTGCAAAGAAGTGTCTCCCAACAACGCACAGGAAATAAAAGAATTATGCCATTACGCTTAAGAAAATGAAGACAAAAAACAATTAAGCACATCTCTTGCTTCCTTCCCATTTCAGTCATTTTTTTCTCTGCATATGCTTTTCATCTATTGTTTCTGATGCCTTTTTTAAATTGGTGTTTACTTGCTCATAATTCCATGTATTGAGAAAATGTAACACCCTGAATCCTTGAGGTTTTTTTCCTTTCCTCTGTCCTCATTTCCCCTAGCTTTTATTTTTCCATTCTTTTTTACATTTTTTTCTTTGAAATCATGATCTTCAATTGCATTTTGTTTTCTTTCCCTTCCTCTCTAGCTTGCCCACATTTTCATCCCTCTGTTCTCTTGTCCCTTGTTCAGCATTAGATTTGCTTGAGAGAAGAAAGTCAGTAGGCTGTAAGGTTAAAGAGGAACTTTGACCATTTTTTTAACACCTACCCCAAACTTGGCTCCACCAGTTTTTCACTGAGCTTGCAGTACTGCACAAGAAATAAACACTTACAAAGTTGCTTTCAACTCATATTCAATCACCATAATAAATACAAACTCTCTTCTGTAACATTCAATCATTATATTTAGTCTTAATATCATGCTTTTCATCTGCAAACACCCACACAAGTATTGGTTAATTTGTCCTCACAGCAGCCCTGCAAGGTAGGTAATTACGTGTTATTATCTCCCTTTTACACATATGGAAACTCAGGGAGAAATTATGAAATTCCTAACAAGCACATATACCCACAAATCTAAGCAGGCACTAACTGCATCTTCTACAGACACACACATAACACAATAGTCCACAAACATTTGAGTGTACACCGAAAATTAGGGACCCACAAGCTCGGTGTAGGACAGGAGAGGGATGCTTGGCACATTGCACCCAAGAAAAAGGAAACTCTCAGACTGTTCAGAAGAGGAGAGGTGCAGGAAGCAAACTGCCATCTCTCCACAGCGCACTCTGTGTTTTCTGGGTAGCATTTCATGACCTCCCAGTCCTGCAGGTGAGCAAACGTGCAAGGTGAGTTCCTCCTTGCCCCCAAGCATTACCAAGATCTGATTTCATGTTTCTTGTTTCATCACTGGTGACTGCCCTTGCTCTTATCAACACTTGTTTCTGACAAGAAGTTGGGAAAACACTGCCATGCAAAACCCCCAAGTGAGCTCCTGACCTATTTGAATGCTAATAACTTTTCAGTGCTATATCCCACTGGTTCTGCTGCCTATCAAGATGTCAGGATGGGAAGATAATAGACCTCCTGGACCACAGGCAGCTGCACACACAAAACCACAGAAATAGGGAAGAAACATCAGTGAGAAAATCAGAGAACGAAAACAAAGACCTGAGTAATTACCTTTGGCCCAGGATGTCAGCAGAGCATCCTGTGTGCAGCAACCACAGGCACAGGATGCTCTGTTCCCATCCCACGTGGTGCTCTCCCCACAGCAGCCCTTGCACAGCAGAGGCTCCAGAGACACCACAGATCTGGCACAGTCTATTTTGGAGGGTCAGATCTCAAGCACAGCTAAACATTGAATTCCCACTTATGCAAGGAAGTTCTGCTGCAACTATTAAGCATTAGATACCATTAATGGGTATTAGATGCCATTAATATAAAGAAATTTGATGTGAAAATAAAGACCATGTAAGGATTTGGGCCTTTTTGACCTCCCATTTCATTGCCCTCCCTTCAGTGTGACACTCTCATGACCTTGAAGTCATGGTTTAATGAAAAATACCTTCTTTCCCCTTTGCTGGTCCTCCTGTCTTCTTTTCTGAACCTGTCACAACCTCTCTCACCATAGAGATGTCCAGGAAAATGATTTCCATATTGTCTTYCTTTCACCCCAGGTGTTTTGGGTGTGATGAGAGACAAAGCTATAGGACAAGATTAACATACATTGCTTACTCCATAAAAACTGACTCAAGGCCTTATGTCTTCCCTGTTTCAATTAAAATGTTGTTAAGTCTGTACCATTGCWAGAATTATTCCTATTCCAAATTTTCTTAAAATCCTTTACTGTTTTTAGGTTTTCCAGTCGGAATTATTTCCTTGACATATTTGGTTTCCTGTGTCAGTTTTCTGCATTTTTTAATTTCAGCCTTAAAACAATTGTGGTCCTTTTTTTTTTTTGTTCCTCCCTGGTTGACATATTTTACTTTTTAATTTCAAATTGTTGCCTAAACTCTGCCACTATGCCAGCACAGGCTGCTACTTCCTAAAACTTAGACACTGATCAGCCTTCATAAGGCTGAATCTGCACAGAGTTCTGCCAAAAGCTTCTGGATTCCTGCATCTCATGGGTTCTCTCTGCTTCATCCCTTATTGTTGGGATCAAGCATTCACACCACAGCAGTGACTTGGGCTTCCAGGCTAGTTTATGACCTGAGCATCCGTGCAGATGTTGAGGGCAGGCCAGCCTCGTATTGCAAACTACAGCTTGATGAGGGGAGACAAAATGATTGCTTCGGGTAAGACTTGTGGTCCTACAATTGTGCTGTTCCTTCCACTTGCCTGTCCACCTCTTATCACCAGCTGGAAACTGCAAGAGCTCTGGGGCACAGCCATGGGTCTTGGCCTGGATTTAGCATTCCCAAGTGTTTACAGCAACTTTGAGACAGTAAGAATGAATACTAAAATAGTATTTACAAAATTTAAAAAAACAAAACACACAAAAAGAGAGAGCACATGTCTATGACAGGTGTAAGAAATGGAAAGCAAATCTACAAATCTACAWACTCTTGAGAAAGGAAGTGATTGGGATGGTGAACTTTGGGAACACTGTAGAATGAATTTAAGAATCATAATAGAGCATTTAAGCTGTGGATGCAGGATGAAGGAAGGTATCAGAAGCTACAGTGATGAAGASGAGAAGTCCCAGCTGATGTGGGAGTGCAAAGGAGAGACAGTGGCAYGATGCAAACAGGAGGCTGATGTGACAGCAGTGCTGAGCCACTCAGGCCTTGTCCTTACAAGGAGTAAACATCCTGCGAGAAAGAGTTCTGCAGCCACGCTCAAAGTAACAGGATGGTCAACAGAAATGTGAATTTATCATATACCAAAGACAGCTGCATTAAATCAAATGTAACAAAATGAAATTACATGAAATCTCAAAATTTTATTTCCTTTCATTAAATGAATTTGCATCACATTAAAGGAAATGACATGAAAAATCAAGGAATGAAATGAAACTTAACAAAATGAATTGCAACGAAATGAAGTGCAATGAAATGAAAATTAACACAAAAGAACTAAATGAAACATCAAAAAATGAAATTAAAAGAAACATCACAAAATAAAGGAATTTTCATCAAGAAATGAAGTGAAAGGAAATGAAATTCCATGTAGTAAAAGGAAAATAAATGAAAGAAAAAAAAAGAAAAAATGAAAGGCAACATAGCAGAATGAAATCAAATTAAATTAGCAATGTCATTTAATTGCCTTTTATTAAATGAAATCTAGAGGTTTCATTTAATTTTGTTTCTTTTTATTTTTTGTACTTTCATTTATTTTTATTATATTAAGTTTCATTTCATCATTCTTTACTTTGTCATTTCATCTCCTGTCATGAAATCTTGAGGTGATTTCATTTAATTTCATTTTGTTACATTTAGTTTCTTTTCCTTTCTTTTCATTTCATGAAATTAATTTAATTTCACTTCATTCCTTGACAAAAATTTCCTTTTATTTTGTGAATAAAATAAAAATTTTATTTTTATTTTGTGAATTTTCCTTTTAATTTCAGTTTTTGATATTTCATTTCATTGGCTGTCAAAAAATGAAAATTCATTTAATGAAAGGAAATTATTTCATTTAATCTCAGTTTGTTACATTCCCTTTATTTTATTTTTTGTATTTTTAATTTCATTTTATTATGTGAAGTTTAATTTMATTTAATTTCATGATTTGCCATTTCACTTCCTTTCTTAAACTGATGACACATTTCATGAAAGGAAATGAAATCTCGAGATTTTATGTAACTTCATTTTTTATGTTTCATTTCACTGCATTTCAATCCATGAAGTTTCAATTTATTTCATTTCATTCCCTGATTTTTCATTTAATTTCCATTTATGAATTGAAAAATCATTTCATGAAAGGAAAAATGAAATATTGAGATTGCATTTAATTAATTTCCTTTWAAAAAATTCTTTCATTTCATTTGATTTCATTTCCTTCAAGTTTCCTTTCATTTGACTTCATTCATTGATATCTTTTTTATTCCTTAAAGGAAAATTCATTTCATGAAAGGAAATGAAATGTCCAGATTGTTGCATTTCACTTTATTTCATTTCATTCCATTCCTTGAAGTTTTATTTCATTTATACTTGATTCCTTGATTTTTGACTTCACTTCCAGAAATGAAATCCCGACATAACATTTAATTTCGTGTAATTTCATTCAGTGAAGTTTAATTTAATTTAATTTCACTTCCTTTGTTTGATTTTTTTATGTAATTTTGCTTCCTTTCCTGGAAATGCAAACCACCCATTTTTGTGTCTTGAAGCCCTACCTCTTATTTTTGGAGCCCTGAATTCCAAGTGTGTGTGAGTGGCGTTCAGAGTGTTTGTGAAATGCCTGTGCTCAACAAGTCATGCACATTTTAGATGAGAATACGCGGCTATTATTGTGGTCAGCTGATGCTGAAGGTTTAAACTGGTGAGCGCTGGCGTGCTCTCCAACCCGATAAACGTGACTAATAGCTGCACCTCACCCAGAAAGGGAAGCATCAGCAACAAGTGGCACTAATAATGAATGCAGGGGTTTCTCAGGGCAGCGAGGTGGCTCTCGTTTTTATTTTACTCCTGAAAACTGTTTGCGTATGATGCAATCTCCTCAGAGTTAATGTTGATTATAGCATGAATGACTGAGAGTTTGACTATTGTCAAATTATTTCCCCTGCTCTAATTCACAGTTCAGAAAAAAAAAAAAAAAAACCAAACAAACCCAAAAACCCAAACCCAACCCAAAATAAAATAATAAAAAACAAACAAAAACCAACCCAAAGTTCTTAGAGCTTTGCTGCTTAACTGGAACTTCAGTAAGCTTCCATGCAGGAGAGGTGCTGTTTGCAGCAGATGTGAGTTCTTTCCCCTTTCCTGCCTGCACTCCGATCTCCCTAACGAGCTTTAAAGAAAGGATCCCCTACTCATGCAAAGGCTTTTTGGCAACCTCACTGCCAGGTGAGTTTTCATTTTGCTGAGTCCGCAGCGTAAGACGAGGTGATCTAAGAGCTCCTGCTGCCAGGACGGGGAGGTTCCGAGTTACCCTTTCCCCCGCTGGCTGTGCATTCCCACAGCTCACCCTGCGCTGGCTCTGGGCCTCTTTGTGCTGCGGTCGGTGAGCTGGGACTGCAATGACTCAGCTCATTATCCCGGCCGAAAAGAAGCGGCTGCCTTTGTGCAGGGCGGCAGCGCGCTGCTGGACTGACTCACCCGCTCTCATGTAATCACGGCCATTGTCATTCGCGGACCCTCTCCGTCCGATAAAGCACAAGTAGCTGCCATCACAATGGCAAGCTCCGATACACRGATACACCGTGTAAAGCTGATTCTCTGCTGGCACACATCCCTCTTTATTCACACCTCCGCCAGGTGGGTGCGGAAAGCTGCTAATTCAGAGCGAGCTACAGGCGCGCTCAGCTCTGATGAAAGTGACTCTCGAAAGGGCAGAGCAAAGGGCAGTTTCCCAATACCTTAGTGCTGGTAGTAAACTTGCAGTTGATTTTTTTTTTCTCTATAAATTCTGACAAGACAAAAAAAAAAAATCAAAACCAATATGTTGGTGCAGTCTACTACTAATTCAGCATTTTGCAACCAAACTTTTGGTGTGCTGCAAAAAACATCAGCCACCCTCCTGCTCCCAACCCAAACAAAAGACCCAACAACACAACCCTGGCAGAAAACATTCAGTCATAAGAAGGGGCACCAAGCACTGATTCCTGCTGTTTGTTATTGCCTGTTGGTACTGCAGTAGTACTCTTGGCATTTGACCAGGGAGAAGGACTGCTTAGTAGCACAAGGAAGTTATGACACACTCAGTACGGCACAGACATAAAAGATACATTGCAAATGACCTCTTTTTTTTCCTTTCCCTTATCTGTGGCTAGATATAGGACCATAGAATTTATATATATATGAATCATAGATTTCACTGAAAGGTTTCCTGGAAGAGCCACTTAAACAGAGTCTCAAACTTCAGTCATGGTGTCAGGGCACTGTCACCATTTCATAGCTTTATGTGCACAGTGGTAGACTCATGTTCTAAACTGCCTTTTTTCCCCCATTTTTGTTCTCATTTTTGTTTGTGACAAACAAATTGCCATGGCTGTATCTTTCATAAATCCTGGTGGAAATGAGCCACTTGGACTAGCAGGGAGAAGCCACGAGATACCTAGGGATCTTTTAATTTGYTTGTTTCTTCTTCCTCCCTTTGTTGCCTGAGCTCATTTTATTTCTGCAGGTCTACAAGGACCCCTGCACGCCTGCTATTTGTGAAATTTTGCATTTTCACGTTGGTAGGCTGGACATGGGCCAAACACCTCGCACTTGCACAATGGCAGCAGACAATGTGCATTGAATTTTCTCTGCACACAAGGGTCAGTGACCTTTCTCATTCACTTGCCTATTTCCCTGCTACCCTGTAGCTCACAGATAAGTCATTGACTGTTTTCTGCTGGCAGTGCTGCTTATGTAAGAAACTTCGTCCGTGTTTGATGTGAATTAAGGCTTATGAATTCKGTCACATGAAAGTTTCCTCTAAAAAATTGGAGAAATTGGCAATGCTCTGCCCTCTTCTTCAGTGCTATTAAAGGCTTTATCATGCATTCAGTTCATGGYTCCCCACTGAAATGCAAAGTTTTCAGCAGCAAGCACTGGCTGAGTGTCAGAAGCTCTTTAGTTCATGCCTGTGTTTTAGCCAGTAAATGTAACTGCCTGGATCATCTAGGGAACACTAATGGTTTTGACTGACCTCTACGGGGTTTCATTTAAAAGTACCTGAACCAATTGCTTTGAGCAAATACTTGAAATGAGGTGTCTCCAGAGCATTTTCTCTCAGCTCAGAAGCCAAAGCTGGGCCATGGGCCCAGAGGGGCACGCAGGGGCAGCAAGGTGATGGRCTGCAGCTGCAAAGAGGTGCATGGTAGCTTCTGGGGCGGCACTGGGCAGGGACAGGCAGCATTGCCAAATACTTCTCACACCTAGTCTGGTATAACCCAGTGTCCTTGGCAAAGAACTGCAGCAGCAGAGTCTGTGCACAGTCCCAGCCTAGATGGCTACAGTTCTGTCCCACCAGACATCCTTGTTGTCCCTGTGACTGATAKTGATATAACGAAAACCCACTGCTTCCCACTCAGGGTAGAGATGACCCTTCACCTCAGTGCTGGACAACACCTGCTGGGGCATTGCTCCTGCAGTGCAAAACGTTCCAGCTGATGCCACATTGCTGCTCAAGGCTGTTCAAGTCATGTGGTCCTGACTGCTGGATCTTTCACTTCTGACATCTTTGCTTGCTCTCCACAAGGGCTGAAGGCAAAATGGCCTTTCAAGAGCCTGCAGTATTGGGATCCTGTTGGGGGAGGAAGGATGAGAGGTGCAGCTAAAGAGAAAAAAACATATTGTGAAAAGCTTCAAATTTCCTGCACAGCCCACTGAAACTGAGAACTACTTTCCATTTAAAAAACAACAACCCCTGATGAACTTGTTCCTCTGGCATAGGAAGCTGGCCTAGCAGCCCGAGCAGGTGTTGACTTTGTGGCAGCTTAAGATCATCTCTCCAGYGCTCTTACCTGAGAGGAGTCTGATGGGAACCAGCCATGATCCTATGGCTTCTGCAGCGTGCTCCAGCAAGCACAGCTGTTACAGTAAACATGTACACCAATGCAGAGAGACCTCTTTTTTGTGGCAGAGAAAACGGCCTGCACATCTTTCACATGAAAAGAAATTTCCATTTGCTCTTTTTAGATCACCCTTATTAATCACCGAGMTATTTCTAAACAAGATATGGATTTGCAGCATAACATAGGCAGAAAGTTCATGCAGACAAGAGAAAGCACAGCTCAGCTGTGCTCATCAAACTTTTCTGTGTTCAGGTCCAGCTTCCTCTGTTTCATTTGTTGTAATAATGCTTGCCTTCCCACATACTTTTCCTATTTTTATCTCTGTTTACAATCTCTTTTCTCATGAACTGTCTTTCTTGCTTAAGAAAATTAAGGAACAAAATGCTCCTCTGGTTTCCCTCTTTATTCCTTCCAATATGGTTTCACAGTGGACTCTTTTGGGATATGTTCCAGAGGTTTAGTTCTTTGCAAAGTATTGACACATGTCAGGTAAGCTCCGTGCACCACACTGTCACCTTAAGGCTCCAGTCCTAGGCTGCAAATATGTGTCTCTTGCATAGGCAATAGACCCTGAGGTTTTCACAGCACAGGTGTATCACCTGTACCACCACAATATTAACAAGGATTGTGTTGCAACTAAAACCTGTTGGAAGAAGGAGCAGGAAGGTTGGCAAGGTGTATGGTGTCCTTATTAAGTGGCCTGATCTATGGGAAAGAATTTCATAGGCAGGAAATTATATGGGGCACAGAAAATGTCTGTATCCTACAGCCCTTTCTATCCCCCCCAAATTCCCCACTTYGCCCACACCTCCCCTTGTACCTGGAATCTCCATTGACTTGGAAATAGCCACGATCCTTAGTGCTGTTGTTTTGCTGGGAGGAAAACAGCTTTTCCTGTGGAAGTGTACAAAAATGCAAACTGACACCTGTGCCCCCCAGGCACTGCCATGTGCAGTAAATAGAGGCAGCATTGCCTCTGCTGGGGAAACAGGCGAGGGACACTGGGCATGGCAGCCCCGAGTTTGGCCCCTGTGCAGGGCAGCAGAGCAGGGCACTGGTGGAGTTGTCACAGATRCCGTGAGGCAGTCACCTCCTGGTAATTTTGCTGTCATTAGGTGCTGCTCATAATGAGAAATCATGATTTTACTGTGGTTCTGGTATGTTGTCCATAATTAGCGTGCAGTCCTGTAATACTAATTACCTTAAGTATTAATTCCTTAAACATCAATTTAAAAAATCACGTGAAAATTTACCTCTTCCTCAAATGAATCATGAGTTAACATGGGGGTACTTACAATGCACTACTTAGACTTGCTTAATTAGTTAATCTCTGTAAAGGGGTTTCAAATGTGTGAAGAGCTATCAAACTGCTAAGTGCCTTATCTTCAATTAATTTTGTGCAACTACATCTTCACTACCGAGAGGGTCTTTAGAGTGCTGAGGAAAGGAAAAGGAGACATTGCTTCTAATTTTAAAAGTAACTAATGCAGAATAAAAGGAGTTAATTGAAAGATGATTTGACATAATGGGAATAATTGTGAATACACAATTTCTTTTGTTTCAGCTAGTGCTGAATAAGAAAGATTAATCATTTTTATCCCTCCTTTGCCTTTGTTAGTCTCTGGTTTCTTGGTTTCCGTCTCCTCCTGGCCTTAATCCTCTCTCAGTATTAACCCTCTCTCTTCCAAATGTGTTACTACCTTAGCAAAAAACAAACCAACAAAAAAAAGGTTTAAAAAAGGCAAAAAACACCAAAACACTCTTCAAGCTGGAGTCAYGGAGGTTCCACCCTCATGCAAATGATAGGGGATCTTGTTCCAAAAGAAGCCTCATGGACTTCCATTCAAAAGAAGACACTAAAAGACCAGAGCAGAACTCCTGCAGGAGAACAGGGCCAAGTCCAGCCCAGGCAGTCATTTCCCTGGATCACCGTGGTAGCAAATAAGTTCTTAATGTGTCTTTCAAAGTTTTCTATTCTCTTTAGAGCTTATATGCCGTGTTAAATATTCTCATTTTACTTCACCCATTAAWAATCTGCTTTTGGTGGAATTCTCAAAATGGGTTCTTTGTGCTAATACTCTGTCTAGCTGGAAGCTTTATTCACGACAGCTACATTGAATTGGACTTCACCAAGAACCTGTTTCCTGGGTTCTTTTTCTCCCACTGTGACTAACAAAGGGTAAGATTTTTTTGTTGTTGTTGCTGAGTCTGATTTGTGTTCAGAGGTTTTCACTTGCCTTTTCTTTCTTTATCAATAATGATTAATCCTCACTTCTCTTGGCTGACTGCTGAGCTCCCACATGTTGTGAAAAATTCAGGCAGCTTGTTTAATATCAACTTGACTAAGCAGTGGTTATGTAGCTGAGTCCCCTTCAGAGGGTTTGGATCACTTTTAATGTGCATTTGCAGTAAATTTCTTTCACATCTGGGCATTCACTCAGCAATTATTTGAAAACCTATTCATTTACCTTATTTTATCCAAAAGAAACTGGAACAGAGAACAAACTATTTGATGGCTACAGCTTTATTTTCTGGATACTGTAAAGTAACAGCTTAAYCTGTTGGATGAGGTATTTCTCTAGTAAGGCAGATTTGTATACACAGTGATCCTCAACACAGCAAGTTCTCAGGGAAATAATTTCTGACACGAAACTGGAAAAACATCTTCTTTCCAACCCTCCCCAATTCAGTTTTACAAAATTAACCACTGAGGGATATTGACTGTTATCCAATCCAGTGGATAATAATTCAGCTGAAGGCCCTGATCAGCTCTAATCAGGCTATCTAAGCAGAAGTGTAGGTACCTAAGAGAGCAGCTTGAAAATGGGGTAAGTTGTTACAAGGTGCRGAAAGAAGGGCAGGACTATCAGCAGAAGCAAAGGAAGTAGCTTCTTGCCCTCCCATACCTTCATCACTTGTATGTTTGTACAAAAGCTTACAGTATTCTCTCCCTTCATCTGGTATATCCATACAGTCCATACACACAGTGTGAGATGGGTAAGCCTCAACTTCAACCTAAAGCTCCATCACTTTCCTTCCCTAACTGAAGGATTAATGTGGTTACCAATGACCATTTAATTCACGTGGGTGTTCATCCTGCCTCTGAAAGAAAGGTGGAATGGAGCCCRAAGAGACAAGGAGTGCTACAAGACCCAAAATGGTGGGATAGGACTACCTGAATACTGAACTTGAAGTTAACCTGAAGCCTGACTTTTCTGAGGTGCATTTCCACAGAACAAGCTAATTGCAGGAACTTATCAGCAGTTAGCCAAAGAGGTGAAAGAGCAGGGAGGATCCAGCAAGGTCTCAATGAACCATCCAAGATTTTTGCTCCCTCCCCTTCATCAGAGAGAAAAAATAAGGGAAAAAATTCTTAATCTTCTTCAAAAGGGTTCTCTTTCATACCAACATTCCAAAAGATGAATTGCCAATAAATTAAGACAAAACAAAAACCAATGTATGTCCTGGTGGCAAGGGAAGATGCACTCCTCTGTCCCTGTCATGTCAGAAGAGCAGCTGCAGCACACCCCTCTGGGCCACACTGTGCCCTCACAGGAATGTGACATAGTTAGCAGGGAAGAGACCCAGTTCCCCATGCAGGCGTCCTTTCCACCAGGATGGGTTGGAGCTGTCCAGGACCTCTATGATGTCTCCACTGCGGAAGCCCAGCTCATCGTGCTCCATAGCATCAAAGTCGTACAAGGCACAGACCCACAGCGTTCGCTGGAGAGGAGAGACAGGCAGGGAACAAGGAGTCAGAGTCCCTAAGATCATCTTCCTGTCACCCCTCTTACACTCCAGTAAATATGTCCACTAAGCAAGGGCAAGCAGTCCTGAAATTTAGACCAACTTACAATTAAACCAGGATGTGGCCAAGATGCCAGGAAGGAGGGACCAATTTACTGGGACACCCAAGGGACTGTGTTTGGTTTCTCAGCAGCCTCAGTGTATTTGTGGTTATTTGCACCATAAGGTGAAAAGCCAGATCTGTAGGAAATAGTGGCTCTGTCGCCTCCACCCTGTAAGGGCAGCCAGGACAGCCATATCTGAAGTTATGGGAGTACAGAAGGGCTCCTGCCTGAGTCCTGTTGGGCTGTAACTATAAGACAATCGCTCTGGGGAGCTGGCCTGATATCAAAATGTGTCCTTGGCCAGCAGAGGACTGAGAGAGCCAGCACACAGGAGAGAGTAGAGAGCATTGTAAAGAAGGGCAAGAAGGATACTTGCTCTTTCAGGCACTTCTGGGGCATRGGGGAAGGTCATAAACATTCTTCAGATTCTCACCAAGGTCAGGCCCACAAGATCAAAAGGATCTGGGATCTGTTTGGGTACATCAGTTTATTTGGGGTATGCACTGTAATGCGCACTTTGGTTAGATGTTTTTCTTATGAGAGTTTAATCATAAGAGACTTTGCAGTCAATCTCCCATTTTGGCCAGAAATCGTATTTTAAAGGACATAGCTTGGGCTTCTTTCTGGGAAATTGTTGTGYCCACACCACAGGGCATAGATAATTTAGGAGGTATATCTGGCAGGGACAGATGGAGATCTGTTTGAAGACAGATTTTGATAAATCTTCCATTCAGGGCCCTGCTTAAACCTGGCKCCTAGTTATTTGGTTGGACATACAGACCTTCCTATAATTGGATTTGTGGCTTTTAGATCACTGATGAGATGTGGCAGGCAAAAGCATGTTGTTATTCACTGCCACAGCCTGTGAGAGATGAAAACCATTGTATTTTGAGCTGGATTGCAACAAACATTTGAGACTTTTGCCAAAAGAAAGGGGCATGCCCCTATTTTTCAGCATGTTCCAAATCTCCTAATTCAATCTGCTCTCTTTCTCTCACACTTGACAAAGGTCTGCTGTCCTTCCCTTCTCTCCTTGGACCTAGGTTCTCTGGTTGCGGGCTAAGCTGTACATTTCCTCAAGGAAGAGGAGYATGCCTTAGGTCACACTTAGCTGGTGGGGAAATACTTTGGAGCTGGCAGTGGAATCACAGGCTGAGGCAGAGAAAGACACCATATTCTCTGTGAGCATTCACAAAGTGGGAATTTGCAGAGCAGGTAGTCACTTAAGGTCAACTGCCTGGTATGGATCCAGGTAAGGGAGTGGTCTGGGGTGTCTGCAGAGACACATTTGGATCATGCCCACATCCACTGTGCTAAGAGGCTCTGACACACAAGTGGGGTTTCAGGTAGGTGAGCTCTGCTTTGACAGCAGAGTAGGTCTGAGAGGATGAGCCAGGCACAGACAAGTACAGCTGAGTGATCTCAGGCCTTCTCAGGATTGCAGCAAAAATTAGTGGAAGAGACAGTATGACTACAAATGCATTGCAAGACAGAAAGAGAACTGTAGCATGGTACAGCATCATGAGGCAGATCTCCATAGAATTTTAAAAATGTACTGCAGATCTAGCTACTGATGTCAGTCACTGCCTGCTGTTGGTGGCAAAGACAATTCAAAGTCCTCTGCATTAATGGGCATGAAGCTGTCATAGAAGAGATCATTAGGCTTTCAAAAATGTATTCTGCTGGATGGGACTCATGCTTGATCAAAATCCATGGGTGAGCTTGTGCTTATTGCAAAGTCCCAGATGCCTGTTTTGTTGGGTTCATGCTTATCTCTCTCTTCCACTGAGACTGCATAAGACAGCTGAGAGCAGCTACCAGAACTATGCTCATACAACACTGCCGTCTTACCCTCAGAGTGCCTCAGAAGTAGATTCAAGAGACTGGGATAGAGACTTGAGACTCAAATGTTTTGTAAGACATGTGCTGGCAGGCATAATATGCTCCTCCTTATGCAACCTCCATGTAGGTGACATTGTCCAGACTGCTTGGCCATTACTAAGGGACCCACTGACTTGGGCAGATGAGGCCTTCCAGGCTCATCACCTACCGGTGTCTGTTGGTGCAGTGGGTCTGTGTGTCTCCGTTGCATAGCGCCTGCACTTCCTTGGCCATGATCCCTTAGTCCATGCAGCACATCTTTCCTGTCCAGACTCCCACCATATCTTTCCTAGAAAGAAAACAACAAGAGAAAAGTCATGTTGTGGTTTCGGCTGGAGTAGAGTTAATTTTCTTTGTAGTAGCTGGTATAGTGCTGTGTTTTGGATTTAGTATGCAAATACTGCTGATAACGCACTGATGTTTCAGTTGTTGCTAAGTAATGTCTCACTCTAAATCAAGGACTTTTCAGTGTCTGATCAAAGGAATATTCCATACTTTAGAACATCATATCCAGTTTATAAACAGGGGGGAGTTGGCCAGAAGGGGCCAATAACTTGCCAGGGACTGACATCAGTCAGTGGGTGATGAGCAATTGTATTGTGCATCACTTTTTCTCAAGTTTTATTCTTCTCTCTCTTTTTGTTATCTCCTTAAAAAAAAAACACCCACAAAAAATCAGAAAATAATAATAGCTATTATTATTATTATTATTATTATTATTATTATTATTATTATTATTATTATTAACTTTATTTCAATTATTAATCTGTTCTTAGCCCACGAGTTTTACCTTTTTTTCCTGAATCTCTCTCCACTCATATCAGTAGAAGGAGGAGTGATTGAGTGGCTGCATGGTACTTGCCAGCTGAGATTAAACCATGACACATGTATATACTGAGATGTATAAATGAGGGGATTTAAGAGTCATTAGTGGGCAAGAAGTCAGGGGCAAGCCCCCAAGTAAATCATTTAAATGTCTGCTTCCAATAGAGTCCCTGTGCTCCAGTTCTGCAAGCAATGACCCTCATGGAAGAGGTCAGCTTAAACTGTTCTATTTTGGATTTTACTTGTTAGAAGTTGAAAGTGGACTGGCCTCAGCTGTGTTTCAYAGCTGCTGGGAAAAAATGGCCAGAGAGGGGCTTTTTTTGGTCTCTGAGACTTTTGGAGAAAAACTAAGGTTGTTCTGACGCACAGATGAAAAGCTATGCTTGCCACGCTTGCCAAGGGGACTTTGGCCAATCTGTAGTTATTATAACCAAGCCCTGCCCACTCCTTGCCCTTCCTCTGTTCCATATATTGGTGGAATATCAGTGATGCTGATGGAACTGACTCTACTTCACCTTTTCTTGGGCTGCTCCATAGTGTAAAGGACAGTAAATAAGCCTATAAATCTATTAGCCAAATTAACCAAAGAATGAGACAAAATCAAGTTTAAAGAAAAGCAGCCACATCTGAAGATATATCACAYATCTGAAGACACAGACCACACATACAAAGTCATATCAACACAAATTGACCCAGGCAGATGGAGAGAGGAAGTAGGAAACATCTGGGAAGCAAGTTCTCTTTTGTGTGCACCGCTGAGAGGTGCAGATTTTTGACAAAGTGACTGTTTACTTGCTATCAAGCAGCAAAAATCTGGGCTTGATGTCCCAGCCCCTTTTTCCTGGTAGTACCTGTTGCTGCTGCAGTATGGGGATAGGATGCTCTACATATCTCTTGGACAYAGAAGAATGATCCTCTCCAGCTGCTCCTCCCAGGTGGAATCCTTCCTGACCTATCCGTTCTAGGCTCCCACCACACCTCTCCTGATGGAAGAAAGATCACAATGAGGTCAGGTTTTGCTTCCTACCACATCCTTGACTAAAGCTGTGTGATCATTGCACACTGATCACTACCACTACCCTCTATTCTGKCCACTCTTTCAAATAAAAGATCCCACCCTTCCAAACAGAGGGACAAATCAAKAATCCTGTATTTAAGATGCTTGTCATAGCCACTCTCCATCTGAAGTCAGGGTAGTACTGGGAGGTGCTGGGCTGAAAATAAGGCGACTGATCTGAGGATCAGCACAGGACCCAAGCTCTTTCTTGAAATACATCCCTTTGAATTCATTTGTCTCTGCAATGAAATCTATATATTACAATCATTTTATCTTATGGCTGTAGCTAGAAATTTGAATTGTGAACAGAATTCCCCACTGTGATGAATGCTAAACATACCCTGCTGTGCCCATCACCATAACAAATGTACAGAAAGTTTGCCAAAGCAAACTTGACTTCTGTTCTTTCATTTGCCTGTCTGCATCTTGGAGCAAAAMCATGTCTTTTCCTTCCTGCTCACAGTCAGCCCAAACAGGTTGTTTTACTGAYTATACATGCATACAATCTTTCTTTCCTTCCCCAGATTATTCATCACTGTGATCTTTCTCTTATAGGTCCCAGAGCTTCTATTTTAATACATTACTAGTGCATTTTAAAGGGCACACACATCTGATAAGTGGTCTAGAAAGAGACAACAACCCAAACCCCTTCTTCAGACTGAAAAATGTATCATCTCTCATTYTGAGCCAGCAAGAATGACCCAAATGCAGCCTATAAAACTTTACTGCTGTAATCAGCACGTCACATACCTCCTACCTTGCTTCTACCTGCACATCCTGGTAATTTAATACCAGAATCCGTTCCCAGTAAAGCAGGACTTCGGTAACTGTAGTGACCAGCCATGTTCACTCCCAGTACAGTGAGTGTAATGTGTAGCAATCTCTGGTCTGTTATTTGCTTGTTCCCCTGGCACAAAACCAGGCATTCATCGGCCAGGGATTTCTCTGCCTTCTCTAACATGGACTATACCTTCCCTTGAAGGCACATCTTGTTCCCATWTCTGCTATGTTCTTCTCAGTAGTACTTTCCAGTTCCTAACAGCCTGGTTAACTGCTCCAGGTTCTRCCCTCTGTTCCTCCACATTTCTGTTACTGTGTTTGCTCCGTGGCAGAAGATGGATAATTCTTCTGAGCAAATAAACTTGCAGTTGCAGTTGCATTATGGGTGTGAGCAAACACGCTAAGAAACCAGACTCAGATTCTTCTCAGTCACAACCCAGCAGTCAGCTYTATACCTTAGGAAATCTAGGCATTTCAACAAGGTAAATCCTGCTTCTCTTGGCATCTTACAATTTCTGCTCTGAGGTCCTAGCGCAGCTATAGCAAAGCACCTCTATGCAGATTGGAAGAATCAAAAAGTTCTGCTCAATTATATGACTCTACATCCCACTGAATCCACTAAAATCTGCATCTCAGGCCCCACCAGTGTAGTGATGTGGGTGGGTTTCCAGGGACTGAYTCTTCTCATCACCATCCTGAAACATTGTCATGGGATGAACTCCTTCTACAGAAAGGTTTCTGTCTGAGAAACTCCTAAGGACCGTTTATGTTTACCTTCTCGTCTTGGCTGTTGTCCCTGAGGAGGATTTGCTTCTGCCTGGAGATAGAAGTTGTCTTGTAGTAGTCCACTAGCTTGTTTAGCGAGTGAAATTTCTCTGTCCACAAGTAATAGTTACCCTTTGAATCCCTCATCACTTTGAAGTGTTGCACATCATCTTCATGCCTGGATCCCATTGGAAAAGTAAGAGATCATCAAACAGATTGAACATTTACCTTTTTTGGGAAAAAAAGTCTTTTCCAGAGGGGTGCCAAAACTTCTTGCTTGGCTAAATCTAGACTTCTGGAAAGTCATGCAATGGCTGTCCTTGTGCATAGCCAGATGTGGCTCTATTTCAGAAGACTCATCATTTGCAAACACAGAGTGCCCCAGGGCTGCCCAGTCACAAAGCACTATCAGAACAAAGCATAGAGTTTTAATGTCTCTCCTTTGAAATAAAGGCCATGGGAGCTTCTAGGGTGAAAAAGTGCAGTTGTTGTCTACCCAMTTGCCTCTGCAGGTCCTGTTAACATCCAGTCTGCACTGACTATAAGACATGTATTACACCTTTACACACCACGGGGAACACCACTACATGCAGACAGAGTCATGTGAAAACACACACAAAGTGGTATTTTATACAAATAATYGTATAAAATCTAGTGTATCATCATTACTATGGGTCACCTGCCCTATCTAAAAAGAAAAAAAAAGAAAAAAAAAGGAATTTTCCAATGCAGTTACAAGCCAAATAAACAGTCTCAACCTTCCGCTCCTTACTCCTCCTGCACCTCCCCTCCTCTCGCCTCTTGTCTGATGCGTACAATTTCTCTTTGCACCAGATGTGATCCSTTTTTGGTACTCACCACCTTGCTCTGTGCAACTCTAGGAACTCAAAATACTCTTCTCAGAGGCTACATCTGCACAGATAAACTAAATGGGGATAGGCAGGGTCTGAATGCTATYCTTGACTGCCACAGTCCCAAGCTGTTAAAATGTGAGCATGGTTGTGGTTTAAATGGAAAAGTTCTCCCTCAGATGGTGCTGGGCCATAGTTAGGAAGATAGAATAGGCCAGGAACTGTCTGACAGTTGAATTTGACAGTTGCTTGAATACAGCTCTTCTGTTTGGTGGGGTGAAGAGGGTTTAGCCATGGAGATCTGACCTCTGCCACACTGCTTGACTTTAGGGCCAGAAAAAGAGCCTGGCTTAATTTGTTAATGTTTATAGGTGCAAAKGTAACCCGAATGTTTTCCTGCATTCTGCCTGGACACTTTTTGAGCTGCCTGAATCAGCAAGTACACACCACTTGTAAAAGACTTTGTTAATCATGACTCTAACTTAAAACTGGTTATCGACTGTTTGACTATTTGACTGTTTGAAAATTGGGAAACCAATCATCATTTAAATTCTCTGCTTAGAAGCAAATGCTCTGAGAAATGCTGGGCTACAGCAAGTGGCTGAAATGCAGCTGGGCTGCAAGCAGTGAAAACCCATTCCTTGTCCAATGGCTGTTTAGTGACCTGAAGAAGTTCACATCATAATAGTAATCTCTTATTAGGTGGTAGTTGAATTATTGGATTCAGTAACCAGAGCTGTCAGGGAATTAAAAGAAATGGAAGACACATGTTAAGCACTGTGGGAGACTTTCCATGTACCACTCTGCTTTGCTGCAGCTCTTTCAGAGAAGGAGGTCACCAGGGGATGCAGCTTTGGAATGGGGCATTCAATGTGTCACTTGAAAAGAGGCAGAAACATTTGGGAATCAGATGCCTAATTTGTTCTCATTCACAACACAGCAGCACTACCAGTGACTGGCAGTATAAAAACTTCCCAAGAGGCTACTTCACATTTGGAATCCTGTCAAGGGGAGGCTAGGGACACCATTAAACAGGAAAAGAAGCAGGAATATGCTGYGAGAAGAAGATACCTGACAGAGATGGAAAAGTCACCATGAGAGTTCTGACTGGCTCGGACAATGAAGCAGCCAACTCCTTTGCTCATGAGAAAGTTCTCTGCTTCGTGGCGGGATATCTTCTCATCAAACCAGCTGTCAAGTGGGAAAATCATGGAGATGTGAATAAGGATGTGAATTAAAGTGAGGGACAAAAAAGTTGGGGGCAAGGAGAATGTGAATAAGCAGGATGGAGGAAGAAAACAATAGCATCAAAGGAGCCCATATGGCTACTCCCAATGGCCATGTTATGCTAAGGTACAGGGTTTGATGGGTGCAGACCATTCTTTTTTTGAGCAGTAAAAGCACATAGATGCAAAGAGAACAATGTAAGCTTTGGTCTGCTAAGAAGCAACTCTCTGCTGAAACTGTAATTACAGGCACAGTACAATAAGGTGTTAGTCAAAAAGATTGTAAATKACAAATGTGTATGTATACATATACACACACATAATTCTCAGACATATACATCAAAATCCTTTTTGGCAAACTGATTGAAAATTACTGGGCTATGATGGATATATTGCAAGGAACACATATAAATTTTTAGCAGAAGCAAGCCATGAAAGTTTTAGTATTAATAAACTGGTTCCTGCAAGAGTTATAATACCACAAAATTGCAGAAGCACAGAATACATAAGCACACTTACGCAAATTTAGCCAGGCATAACAAACAATAGCATAAGGCACTGGACTAATAATGAGAAAGTCACCATAAATAGTAAAAGAATACAATGTCAGTGGAATTTTTTTCAGTAGAGACATAAAAATCACTACATTTGCATATGTTCACTCCATAGCTAATAAGATCGACAATCTGCAGCCTTTGCTTTTATGTAATGCTTAATTGCCTGCATAGCATTTAAATTAAGGACTGATAATTTCCTAAGATCCGTCACTTCCACTTCAAGGTTTCTTATTATCATCACAGTTTACCTATGTATTATTAGCAAAGGGAAATCGGACTTTGATGAGCCTTGATAGCCAGTCTCAATGATTACTTGACAGGAAAAAAAGATGGGTAAAATCAATCCATCAAAAATAGGAGGCAGCTTTCTTCCCTATATCTGGTTCTGTCATCTGGCCTGAACTGCTTCAAAGCGCAGACCTGGCTCTTAGAAAAGTGTCAGAGTGGAAATATTTCTTCACTGCTCTTGCACAGAGAAACCAACATGAGAAAAATGTGTGTGAAAAAGAAGCTGCCAGTGTTCCTGAGTGATATCACAGCCCCGTGAAAGAGTGAACAWGAAAAATTGACTAGAAGATCTCATCCCCCTGAGGCCCAAAAGTACAAGCCCATATTTGCACAGCAAACTAATAATGTCCTTCAGTTCAGCCAAACAGGCTGGCTTACGTCCAGAAGGCCAGTAAGTGCTACTTCCAAAGGGGACAGAGGCACTTTCTTGTAACCTCAAAATCCCCGTGTGTTCCCAGTACAACTGCTCAGGGCACAAGCACGTTATAGCCATGAGCACAGGGCTTGGTGCACACTCTGCTTTTTGGCTTCTGAAATGCTGCAGCGCTTTTGAAAAAAGAGGACAATGAGAGGTGCTTCTGGAGCATTTTTGCTATCTGAAAGATTGTAAAAATCCCATGCACTGGCATATTTATGGCATAGGGCTGAAGAGCACATTTAACACACATTCCAACACACATCTGTCCTTTCTGAAAGTGCAGTGCCAGCTCCTCAGCGGGAACAGAGAAATGCAGGTACACCTGTCCTCTGACAGATCTATTTGGGGATGTGTGTGAGTGTGTGTGAGAGCAGGGCCTCATGTCTGGTCTATCAACTCTGCCGATCCATGAGTAACACCAGCTGTCACAGTCGTGCAGCATTGCACTGACCTCTAGTGCACCGAGAGAAACTCACACTTGGCATGGGGGAGGGAATGCGGATGGCAGGGTGGGAAAAGGGACTCAATGCAGTTAAGAGTCGAAGGGGGAGGGAATTTCTTTTTTATAATTCGTTTTCAGAAAGATCTCTTGCTTTTCCTTTTGTGCTTTGCCTCTGTTGCCAAGACTTCACATAACGATTATTCTCCTTCTCTCTGAGGACATCTAAATGCAATTCCTGCCACATCCCAGCGACATTCCTCTGAGCAGCAGTAACACGGGTCCCTTGGGAGTGACAGCGATCATCGAGATCCATTTAGCTCCGAAAGAACAGAGGATGCTTTGGAGTAGAAACATGCTGTGCTGGCAGAACTGTGTGTAGCATTATAGCAACCCTTGCCAGACCCAAAGTGTAGGATGTTATACCCAGCACTTCCCCTGTTCTGTCCTTCTCTGTGTCTGCACATGTGCTCCGGACAGCACGCGGCAGGAAAGCGCTATGATGGTGACACCATTCCTGTCACACTTACGGGGGTACATGGAAATCAATGAAGTTCTTAGGAACGTAGCCCTCGTGACTTCTGAGCTCAGCCTTGTACCACTCTTCCTGGGAGCTCAAGATCTGCAATGGAGAGATGGATGGAATAAATGTGTCTCCTGAGAAAGGCAAAAGTAACCAAGAGTCTGGTAGAAACCTAGAATATCTTGTAAGAATAAAAGAAAATGCTACACGTGCTCTGCTTCCCACCCACGGTGCAACAAGGTTAGTGGCTGATGACCACTTCAGAACAAACAAGCAATAAAAGATCTGAGCACAATTAGACAGATTGCTTGTTAACTTTTGCCTTTGACTACATGTCCAGGCAGCCAGGGATATTGTCTGTGTGTCTCTGATGCCTGTGAAATGAAAAGAAAAAAAAAAAAAAAACCAACCAGCTTTGAAAGATTTAATAAGGATTTAAGTTATCCTCTCTCTTTAATAGTTGGTATTGGAGCATCTCAGATTCACCAGGGAAGAAGAAAATACCTGTGAAAACTCCTCTGACATATGGGTATGGAGGGATATGTAGCTCTATCTGGGTATGTTACGACTGCACAGATGTTACCATGCACTCTCACATGTCATTTCACAAGAGATTCTTTAGTGGGTTAAGTCTTCAGCTGCCCTGAGCTTTGCCAAGATAGATARAAGTAGGAAGCACAAAGTATTTTCAAGACACTATTATACATAGGAGATTATAGGTTAGCAGGAAGTGAGTCCACATCACACACTGGAGCAGCTTCAAGTGTGCTCATATTATTGAGAATAATGGTTCTTAGGAACTTCACTGCTGACCAGGGAGGGCCCAAATTCACAACACCCTGGCTGATGGCCCAAGATACAGCCCTAAGTTSAGAAGAGAGGACAGGAATACAACCATGCTGGGCTTTTACTGCATATGTTGTTGTTTTTGGTGTTTTGCCTGACATTTCAGCTCCTGGGACAGATTCTGCTGTATGTAATAGACCATGTTTCTGCTCTTTTTGATTTTGKAGAGGAGTCTAAAAGCATGAGCCATGACAGTTTTAAAAGGAGAAAGCAAGTRGAAAAGACACAATTTAAAATCTATTGTTAACAGTAATAATACTTATAATGTGAGCCAATCTCATGGTTTTAGGAGCCTAAGGCACATTCTAACTGCTTCATATTGGCAACAGGACGTTACTGTCTCTGCAGCCAATTCTTCATTGCCTTCCCTGCCACATAGACCTTTTTTTTTTTTTATGCATTTGGATTCAGAAAACGCAAGGAATAGAAAAATGCGGAATTCCCTACTTGTATAGTCACTGCTGTCCTCTTGCCTGGGTGGATCTTTTTTTCCTGCCGTGGCCAAACACAGGGGATGACAGTTACTTCAGGCTCATGCTCAGGCACTTCTCTGTTGGAAGGGGAGTTTCTGGAAAGATGCACCTGCTGTTTGCCACTGCAGGGCAGGCAGGTTTCTCTCAGTGTGTCATCCTCTCAGAGAAGGATGTGGGGGGGCTGTAAGAGAGTGGATTTCCTGCTGTCACTGCTGGTTGAGGGCCTCATGTTTCCTGTTTTCTAATCTCTACATCAATACTTCATCTTATCTCCTTTATAAATCACCAGGTTGTTACAGGCAGCACGAGGGTGCTCATGATGGGCCATGAATATATGTGTGCCTATGCCAGAACAGAGTTGTTATTCAGGTTAATTTACTGCTACTATGGYTCGGGTGGCTAAGGTGTTATTTTGTTTACCTCAGCGACATTAAAGCAAGAGGCARTTTGATTTTTCTGGCAATGAATTCTCCATGACAACTAATAATAATAATAATAAAACTGGCGTGTAGTGTTGACACTTTTCATCAGTAGCTTCCATCGTACTTTGAATGGAAGTTCTAGCTTATAATGATTTTACAGGAAGGGAAACTGAGGAACAGAAAGAAAAGTGATCTGGCCAACACCAACATCCCAGCCAGAACTTGATGSAAGTCTCTGGAGAATGACTTCCTGAGAAAAAAAAACTGTCAGTAAAGGTCATGGGATAGCAGGGACTGACTGGGGAAGAATTAGGAAGAAGTGTTTATCTGTGGTGAAGAGAGACAGTGATTTCTCCAGAACCTTCTCACAGCTCTTTGGAAAAATTTGGTATTAATGAGTTCTGGGTGCTATCAACTTTGTCTAAGTRCCAAGAATTAAAAGGCCAGTAAAATAAAAAATGATGGTGACGGAAAAGGCAAGGCTGAGATCCAGTATCTGATTATTAACTGGAATAYGTGGGACTGCACAGAGAGGTAGCAAAGCCTCCCTGGCCAAACAAGGGTTTACATCCTGTTGTTGTACAACATCTCTTTGGACAGTGGCAGAGTTAAGGCCTTCGAAAGGAGTAATACGCCGGCATTTTCAACTGAAACAGAACATCTGGGGCTGAGAAGTGGATAAATAATTAGGGTGAGTTCATCTGTTGGACTTTGGTAGCATTAACAAGAACTGTTCTACTATAACATATACAAATCAACTCTAAAGAGATTTCCAGATGCTCTGTGTTGTATATGATCAACTCAACTTCTGCCATTGTCCCATAGCTAAATTCCTGCAAGGGTGTATATTACATTATGAAACCAGGAACTCTTAAACCCTTCCATTATGTGTGTGACAGACTGTCTCATGGACTTTTCTATTTGCAATTGCCTAAAAACCCTGCAGCATCTAACAATAATTATTAACAGTGAAAAGTTAGATATAAATTTTATAATGGATAATAGTTATCTTTTGAACAGCTTAAGAGCTGGAAATAAGGAAGTCAGCAATCTCTCTGGACAGCACTCATCTTGCCTGCCTTTAGACAAAGTCATCATAAGGTAGTCACTGTGGACTATTTACACAGTCAGTGAAAACAGCCAGAACCCTCAAAAGCTATCAAAGATCTTGATCTCTGCCCCAGCTAAGGTACTTAACCTTCCCTGCTGACTACTGGMGGACTGCAGGGCAACTAAATCCATAGTTTATGGACATAAAATCAAGAAAAGTGGACACAGACTCAAGTAACATGGGAATTGTTGGTTGACCTATTTCAAACCCTAGAGATAGCCATCCTGCATTTGTATCCTAGTTTATAGATGTCTGCCTTCATCTGTTTTGTCAAGGCAAATGGAAGCACAGAAAGACCTGTCAGCAGACTTCTTAAAAAATGCTGTTTAGTCAAGTCTGGGAGTGTACTTACCTTCAACATATCCCCAGCCTGGAAGCTCAACTCATCTTCTCCAGAAGCAGTGAAATCAAACTTAGCAATGGCTTCCATACTATGTCTCAGGGGCAGAGCGAAGCTGGAAGAAGCATACACTTGTCAACATCTATGAGCTACTGGAGTAGCTTGTGGAGTCCAGCCTCCTGAAATTAGACAGGCCGTGCTGTAAGTGGTATGTGGAGAAGSATGCATCAACCATTGGCAGCCATTAGTTACTAGACATGGAAAGAAAGGTAGAAGAGAAGGCTTGGCTGAGGCCCTAATTAGCTGAAGTCAGAAGTACAAACAAGCTGTAGTGTAGGATTATTCCAACAGATCATTTTCTCTAGAGCAATCTCATGGGAAAAACTTGTGTAGACCAACCACAGCTGCCATAGCTCCTAATAAAGCGAGTGACTCTGTCTTGCAATAGAAAAATGCATTTGYCCCCTGCAGTGACTTACTCTTTACCTCAGGAGTGAGGTAAATTGTGGATAAAACAAACAGGGCTGCAATAAAATTTTTTTCTTGGACAATACTGAAGGTTGAAAGTTTTTCCTTTGTGATGGCTTAGCATGGGTGACCACAACTTTCAGCTAGGAAAAGCTATTTGGAGAAAGGCTGTATTCCCTATTTTGAAGCAGGCAGAGTTCGCCTATGTTGGTGTTGGTAACCCAGGAGCCTGAAATGTATCAGACAGCCTGCAAACCAAAGCCTGCTTTTCAGCACCAAAGCAATGTGGCAGGGGAAGTGGCAAGATGAGCTTTGCTCCTTCACCACTTCCTGCTCATATAACTCGGATGTACCCCAGCAGGACCATTTTGGTAATCAAGAAGTACCAATTTCCCATGGCTAGCTCATGCACCCCACAGCTCACCTGGGGCTGCCAGGGACAAGAAACAGACAGGCAGGTGCTCTTGCAGCACGGCTTGTGAAGATTATCTGACAGCTCCAATATAGAAGTAATTTTCGGCTAGATTTTTCACCTAGATTCATCTGGGAACAAAGATCTTAAAGCTGCAAGTTCACTATCTAACCTTAATTCTCACAAAAACACCCAGTCTTTATGGCCTGAGAGGAAGTGCCATCATGCGTAATCCAAAACATTCTTAACCAGAAAGCTCTAGAAAGACACCGTATGAACAAACAATCCTACYTTATATTTCTTGTGTATTGGAACTGACACAAGATCCCCAAAATATAAAGTGGTTATACRGAGCAAGTTCCAGAACTTTGCCACTTTAAAAGCAAAACACTAGTGTAACCCTCCTGCTCAATACATGCAGTAATATTCCTCCTTTGACACATGGCCCAGGGATTTAATGACCTGTGTAACATGGATCCAGTGCCCAGCTCTGATACAGTGCAACTTAAATTGCTGGGAATCAGCTGGGAGAAAGTCTGCAGGACAAAAACTATAGAGGTAGGGCTGTTGGGACTGCACCAGCATGAGTCCAGAGATTKCAGAAGAAAACCACCAATATGGGAAGATATAAAACCTCAGAGGAAAAACAAAATCACAGTTTAGTTGGGATAGTCAGTCTGACTGAGGACCTGTCATGAATGATTGAGGTCACTGAGCTCAGTTGCCAGTGCCATCAGTCCTGACCCAGTTGGTGGCAGGTGGCAACCACACAGGATAACYCTTCACTTCTGATTAATGCCTATAAAGAATTTTTGGGTGCCTTTACACAGGTGAAGAGTAGGCTAATGTTTAGCAAAATATTTCATTAAATCCTATTCAGGTTCTGTGGGTGTACACTGTATAAAGCAGTTATTTGTTGGCTAAATTGTCTATTTCTTGCTTGCAGAGTCCCTTTCCACTTGACTTAAAGATGCCTGAATAAAGTGATCCACAAGAGGGGCCATAACATCCCTGGATATTAGTTCTGAGATATGTTACAATCACTTCTAACTATAAAAAGATGTTTATATGCTTCCTAGCAGATTCTGGTACCATTCTCTTTTTTGCTGCTTACAGGTGAATTTATATTGATGTGACTGATGAAAGGTATACAGCACCAAAGCAAATTTTTTGGCAGTCCATAGAGAGTTCTGCTTATTCAGCATGAGTCTGTTCTAAAGCAACTGGGGTTGCTTCAGTGTCAGGCCTCCCACGTAGGTTTGAGTACCCTACTGCTGAGATCCACCTTACACGTGCTATTTCAGCCTGCTGCCTCAGGCTTTCAATACTCTTCAATACTAAACTGTAACAGCCCCAAGCACATTGATACCTTATTTTCAGGCTTCGGTTTCACAGCTCTTCCAAACACTTTCACCTCCTATTCTCTCTGTCAACCTACTGATGCTCTTTACTTCTTAATTTTGATACCTTTTGCAGATTAGAGTCACCCTCTGATCACCCTACTGTTATTCCAAGGCATTGGTGTTACTCTGCAGGTGTACTTCAGGCCTTATTTGAGAACTGTCTTCTTCCATAGATGTTTTTGGATCTTTAGTCCATAACCCCCCACAAGCAGTGTCAGCCCCATTGTGTGTAAATAGAAGATAGGAGTATTAAATTGGAGAGGACTTAACCCTTAAGTGAACTGGCTAAACAATAATACTCTTTCATGGAAGAGAACTGAAGAAAAAGACTACAGGAGAATTACTTTAATAAGGGTTGTTTTTCAGTGTTTTATCTTGCAGTGGTTGCYTGCTGCAGAGAGATCAGAGCCAACAACGCAGATGGATCCTGGAACTCCAAAGTGCAGACCATTAAACCCAGCTAGAAAAAAAGAACATGCTTAAAAACAATAAATTATTTAAACAAAAATCCTGTCTTTGATTTCTGTCCCTTATTCACAAACGAGACAGTGAGGGTTCTCTCTTCAGGGGGCAAGAGAATAGAAAACCTTTAATTTTTCAATATCCCAAATATTAAAGGTGCTATTGGAATGTGGCCCTCTCTAAAGCAGAAGAGTTTGTGAAACAGTTAAAATCTTCTCTCTCACTTCCTTTTCAATTTCAGCAATCCCCGCCTTGGGGAGAGACTGGGAGACAGATACCTCTTCAAACAACCTAACACAAGGATTAAATGTGCCTTTCATTGCCAGCGGCTGGATTTAGAAGTGGCTCAAACACTGTCTACAGTGTTGGCTGTTGATAAATCAGCAATGCAGTAATGCWCTGGCCTTAAGCTCTTCCCCCACCAACTACTAAAGCAACACTAGCCAATAATCCTATCTTTGAACTCCAACCTACCACTTTTCAGCACCTGAACTTCAAACCAGTTCTGGCTTTCTGATCCTGTGCCTCGCTCCATCTGTAACTTAGAAAATCCCCACTCCACATGGGTCAGTGCTGGGCCTCCCCTGCCATAAGCCCATTCTTTTCCTCTCTGCATGTGTGTGACTGAGCACCACCCCACAACAGAGACAGGAATTTTTTTGCTATTATCACAACTTACATTTCTCAAGCACCTTTTATCCCAAAGGACAGTGSTGCAGTTTGCAGAGAGAGCGACAAATTCAGCTTTTAACTGCTTGGTACAACTCCTTTAAGCTTTTGATAACCAAGGACAATTTTAGATTGTGMGTAATGTTCTCTGTGAAAATCACCTTTGTAGACAGTTTAGCATGAAACATATGCAATGTTCAAAGAGGGATTTTTCAGTTCTGAATGTGAGTTGACCAGTACCCTTCATTTTGTGCTGGCTTTCTGCACACAGGTGAATTTTTTCTGTGGCTCCCCATCATAACAGGGTGGATTCAAGCGGCATAATGCTACAGCAATTCTCTGGGATTGGTACAACAGAAAGTTCACAAAAGGAAAGTGAAAAGCAGCATGGCTTTCTGACCACAAGGTAGGCATTTTAGTTTGGCGTAACACATTCCGTGAGCAAGAACATCAGTGAGTCTGTTAATAAAAAGTGCCAAGGCCTAAAACATGTCCGCAAGCAACAGAGTCTGCCAGCAGAGTCCCAGAGAGTTTAACACCATTACCCTACACCATGTTAGTTCCAAATTCAGCAGTAATAATGCCAGGGAAGGTCACCACCTATGAAGAATTTATCACTCAGGGACTGCCCAGCCTCAGCCTTAGCCTTCCTCAATTTCACATATTTACATCAGAAGGAGAGCAAAATTACAACAATGCTCTCTTTTAATAGAGCTTTATGAAAACTAGTTTTTACTTGTACACCTGTGGCATAAAAAAAATGCACACATATCCAGTCTGAAGGTTCATCCAGTGAGGTTTTGCACCAAGATATACAGCACGAGCTACTGTGTCTTTGTTCAGCTCTGCAAGAACAAGCTATTGGACTGATGAGCAACCAGGGACAGGATTCAACCCTGAACATCTGTACAGAAACTCCAGATGACATTTCAGCAGAAACAATGGAGAAGGAACCTGTAATCTAGAAGAGCTGTGGCAGATAACAGCTTTGTTTTCACCAGCTAAGCCACAGACAAGTGTCATGGGAATATTTAGTTCCAAAAACACAAACCTCTTGCTACGGAGTTAACAGTGCAGCTTTCCTGACTGTCACTGATAAGAGGGTAAAATTTATAAGGGAGAACAAGTCACTAAAACACTCAGAATTGTCGCATTTAAGTTTTGGCTATTCTGCCACCCAGRGCAATGGATAGTGTTTTGGCTGAACCTGCGTGCAAACAAAATAAGCTTCCTAGGAATTGGATTCACAGAACAAACAAACTTTCAGGACTCAATAACCAACAGCAATTGATAAGAAATGCCCCAAATGAGGATGGTGCTTAATCTCTCCAGGGAACCCAAGTCTTCTGTGCTACTTCCCATCACGACAGAGTAGAGTTGTGCAGCATYATGGGAAGCTGATCAACAGTAGGCCCAAAGTAAATAGCACAGCACCACACGATAGTGTGCGATTATAAAATCCCAAATCTTTGCTGTGCTGGAAAGATTGGTGTGGGGGACTGATGTGGTGGGAAGACACCTCCATCTGTTTGCCTACCTCCCCCCTCTGATTCCAGCTGGTCAGATTTGGCAGAGGCATAGGGATTTGCCCAAAAGCACTGCCCTGTTGTGAAAGCTGATAAACAAGATGGCCCTGATATCCCATGCTCTTCCCCTACCATGCAGTACTTCACCTTTCCTTCCAAAACCCCTCTTTCCTCCCTTGTATCTTGTCCCACCCAGCTTCCCCCACTCCAGTCTCAGAGCCATGCTCAGCCCATACCTTACAGCAGCTCTGCTCTCCGCTGGCACTTTGCTGCAAAGTAGGAGGTGCATTACCACCTACGGCATGGAAGAGACGGAGAGCTGCATCAGGCTCCTCCCTGCAGCGCCAGTGTAACACGTCAGTAATGGGTCCACGTGTATGGACAGGGATAGTCAAGAGTGGCCATGGGGGACAGAGGAACAGAATTGTGTCTAYCACACGACAGAGTGGGCACGGACAATTACCAGTCTCTGACATCAGAAATATTTGGTACCCTGCATATTTAAAATGGTGGTGTCAGTTCAAACTGAATTGCCTTTTGCTGCTGCTTCAGCCCATCGTGGTTTAACAGATGAGTAAAGGAGGGTCCCTCAAAAAGTGCAAGTTCTACCCAAATAAGGAAAACAGAAATGAGCACAGATCTGCTAAGTTAACTGAGAAACCATAAGTACGTTGAAAAACATATCTTGAGGAACAAATAGCTAAAGACATAAAAACATGTAATAAAATTATTTCAAAGACAACAGAAGCAGGAAGCCTGCCAGAGTGTGTCTGTAGGGCTGACAGATGATTGAGGTGTAAAAAGAATGCTCAAAGAAGATAAGGATGAAACACAAACGCTAAACGAATTCTCTGCATCCATGTACCTTTCATAGGGATCTGAGGAGATCCCCACATTGGGGTTTTCTTTGCAGAGAAGACCCAGGGGAATGATTTAAAGCAGAAGAATTGGAAGAAAATATTTTAAGAAAAAAGAGTAAATGAACAAGAGTAAATTCAAGGATTCAATTATTTTAGAAGTCTTGACTGAAATCTAAACTAAACACGAAATAACAAAGGCTGAACAATTAAACTGTGGTGTACAATTCTAGACTTAACTCAGCCCCAGTACTAGGAAAAAAGTAGCAAACACAATGTCAATGTTTGAAATGTGTTTGGAGGGGATGCAAAGTGCAGGTATGGTTTCTGKATACCTGAAATGGGTAGAAAGGATAATGATGAAAAGAATTACTGGCCCTAAGTGAGAAATAACATACCAATTTCTCCTCACATAGCTTTTGTAGAAGGAAGTCATATTATACAAATCTGAATTGTGCGAATGACCTGATGAGCATGTGGATATAGGTGCTTACCTGATATAAAACTTGCATTTATACGTAATTTTTGATGAAGTCTCTCACCAAAGACTCTTAAAAAGGCCTCCTAAGTCCTCAAAGAATAGGAGGGAAGGTCCTATAGAAGATTAATAACTGATTAAAAGTTAGCAAACTATTTGCTGTTCAAAATATTCATAAATGATCTGGAAAACATGAAGTGACAAAACTTACTGATGAGAAAAAAATCCACAGTAATACAAATTAAATCTAAATGCCTTGCAGATAGTTTTAAAAATACTATTGAATCTCAGTGGTGATGACGGTGAAAGCAATGGACACGGGACTAAACAAGCGTAACTACGTGAACAAAGCAATGGACTTACAATTAGCAATTACCATTTAGGGGAGACACCTTAGAGTTGCTGTTTGAGTTCTACCAAAGTAAATCAGTTGAGTAAAAGTCACAAAAGCAGGTTAGGAAGTGTCTGGAAAGTGACAGAAAACGAACTGGAAGGCAACATCATGTCACTGTACAAATCCCTGAGGCAGTTGCTTGAATATTTGTCACTTGAATACAGCAGCTAATTCTCATCCCCCCATCTCAAACACAGAGTCAGTAGCATTAGAAATAGTAGAGAGAAAGTAACTAAAGATGACCAAAGGAATGGAAAGTTTCTGAACAAGGAAAGACAAAATCAAAGACCGGGATCATCCACCCTTATAAAAAGTTGTCAGAGGGACAAATGCAAAAGCAATGTCAGAAATAATGAGAATGATGGAAAAGGTAAACAGGAAATTTTTAACCATCATTTCTGATAACATAACTGCTAGAAGTTCATTCCAAGAGTACCAGAATCTGGGAGGCCATAGGGAAAGAAGCTTCAACATGTATTAGTCCTGTTCTTACTCTCCTTCTCCAAACAGCTGTTGCTGGGCACAGCATTATGGACTGTGAGGAACTTTAAACTGACCCAATTCAGCCTTTCCTTTGAGCTGTGGCACTTCACTAAAAAAAAATAAAAATCCACAGTGTGCYAGTCCAAGATAACCTCTAGCAGCAGGCTGGTAGGTGGTAGTTCTTACACAAACACACACAACTGCCTTTTGGGGAGGCAATAATCTCCCTGGAATAACTGTAAATTAAAATGGGGTAGCGTGCACAGGGGTAGAGTCTTAAAGATATTTTGATGAAAAAATATACAGATTCAGAAGGCAGGGGCCTAACAGAAGAGTAAAGCAGCTAACTCCTGCCATGTTGTGAAAAGTTTTACATGTGGCTATCAATACATGAGAAATACAAATTTCTGTACAGGCAGGTGGGACACCAATCCTCACGGTCTTCTTCGGTTTAAGCTCTGTGCTTTCTTGTGGTCTGTGAACAGCATGACAGATTATATTATGTTACATGCTGGAACGACCTAATTTCTCTGTTTTCTACCATGATGTGATCTAATGGGCCCCCCAGCAAGAACACTGCTGGTGTCTTGTCACTCATGCTTGCTGCCTGACAATGTCACAAAACACTGCAAGGATTCCTGTTATGTATTCAGAACTACTGCATTATAATATTAAATCTATTAAATGTCAAGCCATAAAAGATATGGTTTTCTTTACTATAAACAAAACACTCAGAACTGGCAAGCTCCCAACAATGAGAAAGGATAGGAAATAGGATAGAATAGGGAATAACTATAGTTTCTTTCTTCTCCATTTCTATATATTCCTCCTCTGTCACACTTACAGTAACACATTAACCTCTTCACCTTGCAGAACAAATCCATCACCGCTATGTTGAAAAATACAAAGAAACATCCAGATACTTCAGCCATAAGTAATGGAAACAAACTTAATGGCAAAGACATCAGACTTCATGCATCTGTGTTTTAGCCAATCTCTATTAGACAACTGGGTAAAACCCAGGCCAGGCAGACAGGTTATTCCACAACTACCTGCTGCAGACTTCTTATGTCATCCTCTACTACTGACACAATCTAGACAGGATGGCCAAACCATGGTTATGATACTGTCTGGGAAGATCTGGATCAAAAAAGCTTGATGCAGATAAACTTACGCCTGCTTTTGCACTTAAATGAGTGACCCAAAATAGATGCATCTGCAAACGTCTGAAAACTGCCTAAGAACACATTGTTTCACAAAAATTGTAAGGATTTTTTCCTAGCCTGAATTTTTCAAGAGAAGAATCCTTTCCCAAGACATTTTATTTACTTTAGTTTCTATCTGGGAAGCATAGAGCAGCCAGAAAGAAAACCAAACAGAAAAGAAAAAGCAAAGGAAAAGAAGAAAGGTTATTTCCAACAAAATATATACATCAAATATTTTGTCTACTCTGAATTATTTGAGTTGATAATATATGAAGAATTAAGTGGCCAGGGTTTGTTAGTCCTCAATATAAACTACTTCCCCATGTTCTTAGTTCACCTCCAGAAAGTAACACTGTCAACAAGGGAAACAGAAGTCAAAGTGTGGAAACTTTAGAAAGGGAGATTTCAATTGTTGTAAGTAATTGTAAGTGATAACTCAGCATCTGTGGAATTGGGAGCATCAGGACTGTAAATCCACATAAAGCTGAATGTTATGAATGGAAGCTGTCTTGTCTTTCACAATCTCCCATCGATTCCTGTTTCCACATTCAGATATGCTCCACACAGAGGAATTCATCCTCTCGCAGCTTTGCTCTCTGCAAACAGCTGCTCAGGCTGTCCACAGTGACAGGTCATTAGCGGGCAGTTATTTTTTTCAGGACTGAGTGCACAGGAGCAGCAGTGCTGTAAAAGCTTCCCTGCAGAGCTCTATGAACTGATCTGGGAAGAGCTCTTTCCCAATTTGCTGTGCTTCCTGTTAGCAAAAATTGTCTTGAAAGCTTTGTGTCTTGTTGCTCACCTGCAACAGTCTTCTTTGATCATCTCACAGGTTTTTCCATCAGCATCAGTTGAAAAGCTATTGCTATTCTGGTGCTGATCTTGTCACCATTACACTCACAAATCACATTCAGTTTAGCTGAGATGACTACAGCCTGCTTGCACATGTGGTACAATTATTTAAATTAAAGGTGTGAAGACAATTCTCTTACAGGAATAACTCTAGGAGTACTGTTCTAATTCTCTGGTTGTGTATCCACCAGGAGAGTGTACAACTTAACTGCCTGGTCCCATTAATGTAGCACCATTTATTGCAAGGAGATGTGGCTTCAATCTGGAACAACAGTGTTAATTCACTATTTAATTCATACAACGCTTCCAATCATTCTGCTAATTGATTTCCAAAGATGTCCCCTACTATTTCAGCTGAGGAGCATCTCTGTACTTCTGAGAGAATTTTTCTTGGAAATTTATGGCTATGATCCTCTACTTTTCTATTCTAAAGAAGTACTGACAAACTTCATGGTATTTAGTATTTTTGTCAAATCCTTTCAAACTTGCCAACTTCTTCTCCGTTCACTACTCCATAATTCCTGCTACTGAATTATTAGTCTCTCTAGCAGCTTCTTGATTCTAATCAGTCAGGTTCTCTACCTTCTCTATTTGTTTGATGATTACACCGAGTCAGTCTTGTGACATCCCAGATTATCATCTTGACAGCAATTACAAGACCACAAGAACTGAACTGTCACAGAATCAACTGGAGCATCAGAGGAAGGAGTAGATTACAGCAGAAAAAGGGAAGTTTGACTTATTTTTCTTCATTACTAAATAATTCTTCTGGATTTCCACAGATTTTTCTTTAACTGCTGCCCAAGAGTCCAGACAGGAGCAGCAGCCTTACAGCTTCTGTGTTGCCAGCTGCTCTTGAGGGCACATAGCCAAAGCATACCTGCTGTGTTCTGTAGTGTTCTGTGTAAGAGGTTTCCAGCTTAGGCCCACAAACAGGATTGGTTCCTGAGACCAAAGAATATTCATCTCACTGTCAAGGAGGCCTCTGTTCACCAAAATTTGTGCCTTCACTTGGAAATCTGGATGAATTTGCAAACCCAAATAAGGCTGGAGGCCATGGGAAAAGATGGACAGAAAATGTTTCTCATAACAGCACGTTTTCCAAGTCTGTCCTACATTTCTCTCATGTAAGAGCAAAAGAGGGCCAGTTACTCAGGGTGAGAGACCATAGATCTTGTAGCCTGACCTCTGCTCTGGAGCCTTCCACCAGCAGGACCAGTTTCTGATCATCCTCGGGATTGAGACAGGTCTAAAAAAACTCTCTTCTCCTTGCTGGTCTTTTTCAGAGACTCTTAAGTGTTAATCAGTTATCTCCATCATTATCTGTGAACTATACTAAATTACAACAGCAGCAAATATGGCACATCTCACTATATAACACATGGTGCTTATTATTCTTTACAGTGTTCAAATTTTAAAGCACAGAAGCGCTGCTACTAATAAAACAAAGAACCTCTTCCAAATCTTTACAATTTATTACCGCCCCTTTTGAACACGAACAAGTACCAAAATAAGTCCTAGAAGCTGTTGCAATGGTACCYTGTGCATTCCTGAATGATAAATATGACAAGAACACAGGGGTCAGAGGTCTAGGTTATTACAATGATGGCTGATTTCGAAATAACATTACTAAAATTTGAGCTACAGATAAGCTAAGCAAGGTATATCAAGTCAAAATCAATGTGGGTTGCATGAGCTGCTGATTTTCTTCTTTGCTGCATGCAAAGATGGTAGATGGAAAAAAGAAGAGAGAGAAAGAAAAAGAGTCTCTTCTTCASTGATTTAAATCTAGTGCTGGAGTGTTCAACAGAACATTCCAGGATTTAAATTTTCATTTGATGAGCACCTTTTGACTCAGTGGGATTTGCAAAGCTTGCATTTGAAGCTAGAGAAAAGTAATCTCACTCTTTATTTCTTCCCCCTCCCTGCACTACACCCCTCTAATCATGATTAATATATCTAAACATGCCTGATTAAGACAGACAGATGATGGGCCCCTAATCTGAACTGATCAGAGCTCTGGAGCTGCCAGAATGAACCTGCTGTTTCTCTATCAGACAGAGCAATAAGGGGTCGGTAATGCAGCTCCATTAACTGCTTCCCACAGAATGAATTTTCCCTGACTGCTCCTTAAGAATAGACACTTGAGGAATGCCGCCTGATGGGAAGTTGCTTTGAATTGTTTTTTTTAGCACAACTGTCGAGCAGCTCCTTCTCAAGCCCTCCAGACAAACAACTGAAGTATGAAAAATGTAGCCACTTCCTTCTATGTGACTTTCTTTTAAATCTCCTCATACCTTATCTTGCTAACTGCCTCTCAGTTTCTCTCATCTTTTCTTGGTAAGCTTCATCACTAACTGAGACATGGTACACTGCAAGCCTGTTGTTATCAGAARACCAATCCTGGTTCCACCTGCCTCTGTGTGCAAGCAAGGGATCCACTTCTATGTATGGAGCTTGCACTTTGTAAATTCATAAAATTTAGGGCCACAACAGACCACTATGATCAATGAACCATTATCAATATATCAATGAACTGTCTGCATTTAGCGTATTAGCGCTCATATTGAAGGCTCACTGAAGGATAAATGGATACAGGGATAAAGGGCAGAAAAAGAGCAAAATGTATACCTTTGAATTTGTTCTGGAATCTGCACATGTTCATACACCTGCTTTTAGGCAGGTGTAGCCCTTTACAATCTTTATCCCCTGAGAAGATCTACTTTAGTAAAAGACTGCAGTCAAGAAGGACCCAAGTGGGCATCAGACCATGTTTGGGCTCTGTGAAATCCTCGGACTACTTATCCTAAAACTGTTTTTTGGTATAATAATTTCAAATACCTTCAAAGCCTCTCTGAATCACATCAGCTGTGAACAGCTCTGGGGAATTCTGCTAGCTGCCATTCAGATGGAGAATTATACTTCTCAAATTGATCATACAAGAGACTGGGATGAAGAGTGATGATATATTTCATACATTTATGCCATAAGGGAGGACTTTTTAAAAGTCACTTCCAAAGTAAAAGAGTCAAAACAGAAACAAGAATCTGGTACTATCAGACTTGATTAAAAACAACCAACCACAGCCAATAAAACCCACCTACAATTAGATACAGATATTCCAAGGCTCTTTCCTTACATTTGGGTTTCAAAATATGGGGAAGAATACTCAAGATTAATTATTTCCAACCTTTAGAGAGAGGATTCTATAAAACATAGTTTCTAGCATGCTTTTGATAAATCTGAGCTCCTTCATCGTAACTAAGAACTGAGGAATTCTGGTGTTTATGCAGATTTGCAAACGAATACACTCTGCATGTGCACATGAATGTTGTTCTATGCTCAATCTCACACTTTGCAATGTGAAATGGAAATCTAGGGAGACAACCTGTAAATATCTGTGCTAAAATAGGAGTAAGTTTACCTTATGCCATTGGTTCATTTCTACAATATTTACAAAACTCCTCTTTTCTATGTAAAAGATGAAAGATKCAACAGAAAGCTATAATTTCTTTGTTTCTGGGCATAGCAGAGCCTAGAGAATTCATTACACTAAGGCATTAATCCAATCTAGTAAAAAACAATTTTAAATTTTATATTGGACTCTGCACTGAAGCAATATATTTGAATGGCATATGTGAACAAAATGTTATGAAAATATGCTAGTATATACAGCTGGGTACATAATACTATGTTTCCAGTCAGCTACTGCATGRTTCTTTGATAGGGCCAGCTGATAAAAAATTGTGTAAAATGGGAAGAAGGAGAGAATCAATGATGAAACTGCTATTTGTTTTGCTTTTTTGTGTGTGTGCGTAAGATTAGTCCTGCCAACATAGACAATTGTGCAAAATCTGGTACTCTAGTAATGAAATTAAATTGTGTGCCAAAATATACAGTTTTGCACAAAGGTAAAACTACAGTTAGCTCAATAAGAAAAAGTAAAGTTTGTCTTTTAAAGCATAAACCCATTTTTGTACAAAATTTAATCTGACTGCACAATTTGTGAAGACTTTTAGTGAAAAGTTTGCCTTGCCTCTTTTCCTTTGTATATTTTTCCTCTTCTCTTGTGTTTTCTGGAAGAATGAAATACAAAAGTCTAGTTMAGCATACATTTAGCTATGATATTGTAAACACAAATATAGAAAATCTGATAACTAGGTTTTCATGGTCCTCTTATCTTGGACATGCTATACATAATTGCAGCTCACAGCCGCCTTTATTCTGAGAAGAACTGACAAACTGATACACATACAAAGCTTCACATTTAGGTAAGGTCAGAGAAACTGAAATGCTACTAGTAGAATCTGTGTTATGATATAATGAGCAAGGTTGTGATACCTTCATTGCAWAATGGAACCACTTCCATATTTACCTTTGGAGCCCCTTTGTTATATTAACTGTATTTTTTCTGCTTAATGGGTCTTCACAGTTCAACTTCCATTTAAACACAGAACCTCTTTTACAAGGCCTAAGTGCTAGAAAACTGCCTTTCTATAAATTAAAGTCAGCCCATTTGCATCTGCTTTTGGGAACAGTTCTGAAAGGGTTTTAAAAGAAATCAATTACAATAATTCATAYATATAAAGATGCAACTGCAACAGTCAATCCAACTTTTATTCTCATTATAAGGTAAGTGTGAATGCCAGCTTGTTACTATTCCTGGGGTTTTCTCTGCACAGTGATCATACCATTTTAAGTAGAAGTGTGGAACATATTTCATGTTTGTCAATGTATTTTTTAGTTCACTTGGATTATGATACCTCTGAAATTAAAGTGCAGCAGCAGCAGTTCCTGAATGATTTAACATGTTCTTGTTCATCTTAATCCAAAATTGAATTATACCAAATTGGAATGGGTTCTCATTATCTGGAATAAAACCACCTGGGTCATACCATGATGCAAGAATATTGGTTACTGAATTAACACATAGACTGAAACTTAATTAAACATAAGAAGTTCCTTATAGGTAGATCAAGACTGACATCCTATGTTTCCCCTTCCCACAGCGTGGGCACCATCATGGCAAGGAGGCTCATTGGAACCTCTCTGTATAACCCTTGTACACCCTGCAAAAATAATCATGGTTCCAGTCCTTTAGTGAGCAAGTAATCAATWGCTGCTCTGCAGCAGAGAGCCACACAGCCTTCAGACTACTCAATAGATTGCATGTGGCAAAAAGGGAACACTGCGCAAAGGGTGTGAATGAGTCATTCGACATTTCAGGTTGACTGAAGTCATTCTGCTACATTTTTCTCTAATCTTGATGTGCTATCCACATTTGCATATTAAGCAGGATGGGAAGAAAGAGATTTAAATTATTTGCTACAATACATGCATGGAAAACAGCAGACTACATGTGTGTGAGAATGAGAGATTACATGCAGGAGTGGGTGAACACAGCATCACATCAAGTGCCTTTACTAGCCTCATACAGGAGCAGGCATTCTACATGCAAGACTGAATGCATCTCAGCAGAAGTATGTTTGAACTTGTGTACCTCTAGGGAACTGATTATAAATCAAAGTTGTTCATTTGCAGAATGCCTGAACAGAGGRATAGAGGTCCCATGAGTATACTTCAGGTGATGTGTGTGTTGTGTTTTCTTTGGCAAATACAAATCTGAACGAGCTGGTCTGTGTACACTTGAATGGTAGGTATGTGTGCTGTGCTCATGTGGGTGACAAGAAGCATCCAAGAGCATGAACAGGTGTCAGCTGAAGCCGGAATTTATACTTTAGTCAAACACCATTAGCAGTGAAACACCTACTTAAAGATTTCTACAGAAAGAATATGTGGCAACCTCTCCACCTGTGATCTGGCCTAACACTATGCTCCTTCACTCCTGCTCAAGCTTCCAGTTTAAAGCACAAGTTCACAGGTATATGATTTCTTATAGCTCACCCTCAAGTTTGTTTGATCCTTGCATATTTAGCAACTTTAAGCATTAAGCCTTGAAAGAACAGGCTCACCTCTGAGGCTTAGGAGGTCCAGTTCAAACACTCAGGTTTGAAACTCTCGACAAAGACACTGATTCAGTTCTGATTTAAGAAAAATGTACCTATCCATATGGAGACAGAATCTGGTGGAATGCCTCAAAGGAAACATTTTCCAAGGACCCAGAGGCAAATATGAGATACTTCATGAAACATTCAAGTCCATGTGATATGGACTCAGTGCTTTAAATTGAAGATAATCTCACTGTGAATATGGAATCAGTGGGCCAGACATGAACTAATTCTTGAGAAGATTAARTATTAGCTGTGTGGGGCAAGTAAAGTGGTGAAATCTTGCTTCAAGCTAGAAACAGTCTGCTTTGGTTTTGTACAGAACTAATGATACATTTACATCTAGAGGAACAGACTTGCAGCATACTGCATAGGAAAAGAGCACCACCAAGATCTGAATTGGGTTTTTTTAAAAAAATGTCCAAATTATTGTGTCCTTGAAGTTGTTAAGATTTGCTAACTGCATCAAGTTCTGCAGATCCACCCCCCACTACTCTGCAAGTTATTGATACTACACTCAATTAACCTTGGTGAGAGAATACAGAGAGGACATTGTCTCTCTGAGTTTCACTCATTTTTGCTCAGTGACACAGTTTGCATACAAACCACTGAGGAGCGGTACTTAAATCTCCAAGTAAAAGTGCTTTAATAAAAACAAAAGTGAACATTCATGACATTTGTATTCATATTAAGCCTTSTATGCTCCGTTATCTGAAAGCCTAAATGTTGGACCAAATCATTGCAGATGACGTCTCTTTAAGCAGTGGGTGCAATCCTAATTCAAAAAGTTTAGAGAAAATGTACTCTTAAAATTGTCTGGGTGATAATTGCAGGCATATTATGTAATTCCAACTTACCCACTGTGTTTGTATTGGCTTTGTACAGAAGATAAAATGGAATGAGATGAAAATCCAATTTTTATTAGGGAGTCCACTTCAAAGCACGATTCCAGAGGTAAAGGCCTAGCAAGCATTGGAACTGGTGATGCAGTTCAGGGAGACTCCACACAAAAAAAATGCTGTAAACCCCATAAGGGTCTTGGGCAGCAGTGGCAATTCCAGATGTGCTAAGGATATAATAGGTTAGGTAATCAGGGCAGAGGCACAACATAATCTATGACAGCTACAAACCAGTTCACAGATCTCCTGAGAACTGGCTTTGTCCCTATCAGCTCATTTAAGCATGAGAGTATGATTGTTTTACCTTGGTTTTATTCTCAGACTGAGAAATGGGTATGTACATACTTAAAGAATCCAGGTGCTACATTCAACATCACGTTATGGTCCATGAGGGGAGGAAAATATGCTATTTCTTCCACAACCCAACAAAACATCACGAACAGTTATTCCTACAGATACACTCCAGAATACACTATATTGATATCAGTGTTGTCATCTAAGAATCATCTCATGAAGAAGAGTTGAAAGAAAAAAAAAATCAGAGAATTGATTATTTGTTGAACATTCTTATATAGTGTGTTTGACTACTTAGTGTAACTTTGCATTACATCTTTTGTCCTATGCCCTTCACTGTCTTTCCTATCCATAAGGTAAATTACTTGAAGCAAATGGCATTTTTCCATGTGGTACTCTGTAACAAAAACCAGTGGGTCAAAGCTGTCTATAGAATCTGATAATAAGTAGATTAAAAGGGATTTGTGGCAATTCCAGTCCCTGAACACAGCAGARTTAACTTTGAAATCATACAAAATGAGAATGCAACCTCATTTTCTTACAGTGGCTACTCTAATGAAACACAAGCTTCATTCAGGCAATGATATAAATYATATACATACCTAGATCAAAGACATATGGAAATCATTTAGGTAGAAGAGCTGCATTAAATGATTTGAGATTTCCTTTCAATATGCAGTCATAAGATGATATTGACTTCAGCGTTAGACTCCAATTATACCACTGCATATTATCAAAGCACACACTAAAATGAGTCTATTATTTCCTGACATTTTTGAGCTGAAGACTCTCATGTAGYTTCAAAAATCTGATTATTTGTAGATGGAATTCAGGAAACAATGCAAAAGAGGAAAGTAGGGAAACATTCCAAACTGGAAAAAAGTTACTTTACTAAGCACAGTGGAAAACATGTCATATACTTCATACAGCCATCAATGTGTTCTTCTACATACTTAAGAAGTCTGCAGAAGAAAGTTTTGAGAATCACAAACTATAGGAACTGTGCATCTCTTGCCCTTCAAGATGCTTTGTGAACATGGTAAGGGCTCTGCAGTGAGAAAACTGCTAGCGACATCAATTACTCATCACAAGATGTAAACAAGGCCCATGCACCTCTACAGGGAGATTTAACCCCACAAAACAGAGATTCATGTGATTACTTCCATGATGAATGAGATTAATTTTGTCCAAATTAAATACATCTAAAAACTTTATCAACAATGCAATTCTGCTTTCATACAAAAAAAAAAATCAAAACCCTATTATGCTCACTACACTTCCATTTTCTGCTCCAGTCKCCATCAGTTTCTTGTACTTTTATCTACTTTACTTGCATTCAGATTTAAGGATTACAGTGTTCGAATTCATTAGTATTGCATATCTTGCTATATTTGGTTATGGTAGGCTGTCTCTTCTGTCTTGACAGATGAGCCTTGCTTTTTAGTTTAGCTTTACAAAAATGATTATATTTAATAAAGTGATCATCTTTGTAAAAGAAGCCAATCCACAAATATTCACAAAGCATTCACCGAATTTTGAGAGACTGTTTTCTTGGTTGCTCTGACAGCGGCTGGACTTAGCTCATCTCTATAACTTACAAAGGAAAGCTGTAGATGCTTAGCCCTTCTGAAGCTTGAGTTAATTAAGYATCTAAGATTGCAGAGCAGAAGTTGATGCATTCGAAACCACTTCCTAAAAAATGTCATGCCAGGATTTGGACTGAAAAGGACAATAATATTTCAAAAGAACATTCTGCTCAAAAGTTAAAAAATATTTCAAGCATAAAAGTTAAATTAAACATCTAAACAAAAYTGTTCAGAACAACAGCAATACATTAGAAAAATAACCACTGCTCATTCCAAGAGATTCCCAATGCATTTCACAAATCAAGAATTACATTCAGACTCACTTTGTACATCTGGTATCCTGATAGGCTTCATCGGGTTGGGGATGCAGCAGTGCTGGGCACACACCACACACTACTGTTGCTTCTCCCTGGTGTGTTTTAAAGCTTTGATTACAGTTGTTCCTTTGCTTGCTAAAACTACCCAGCACTTTATTAAGAAACCCTATTAAAACCCTATAAACTGAAAATAACACTTCTCTGGACATGTCTGGTATGGGTTAGCTGAACTGGTAAGTCTGAATGTTAAAATGTGATGACTGTGTCCATTGACCCCAGMTTTACCCTGGAGGGCACCTCTAGTTTGGCTGTTGCTTTCCCTGACTCTATTCCTTCACCTAACAATGAAATCCATCCTCCAATGCTTTTCAGCAGTGCACAGCAGGTTAGGAGCAGAAGCAACAGCTGTCCAATTAAAACGGAAATGTCACATATGCAGAAGGCAAACTGTAATGAAACTGACCTGCCTGGGCTATCAGGGCAAAATACCTTTAGGCTTATGCAATTAGCTGAAGGATAATTGATGACTACAGGCAACCAACCTACAGATGCGAGTCTCATGTGCAAGAAATGTGCTCAGGCACATCATTCAGTATTGACTCAGAGAAAAGTCTTGACTCGATGTCACTAACACCATCTCCTGAAGCACTGAGGGTTTCCTTAGAAATCTCCCTGAAATTAGTTGCTGAAATCACAAAGTGCTTAGAAGACTCAAAGCTGTGGCTACAAGAGTACTACCATTCCCAGTGTCTCTGTAAGTTACRGTATGCAAGGAGTGGTAAAAAACTGTCTAGCTGGTTGTGGAGAGGAAAGGATCCTTCAGTTGAGGGTGGTACCCTGATGATTCATTAGAGTGAGAAGATACTTAAAAGCAGTTGTGGCGAGCTTTAAGGCACTACCAAAGAGACAGAAATCAAGCCAGAAAAAGGAATTTTTATTCTGGAGTACTAATGGCTACTGGAACAACTGTCCCGTAACAATTGCCCAGGGATAACTGGGAGAGGTCCTCATCCAAACAAGCCCTTCATCTTTCCTCCCTTCTACTTCCCACTCTTCCTTTACCTGTCTCTTTAGAATGAGAGCTTGATGAGGCCAGGGTTTTTTTCTGCTGTGACTCTGTCTGCACTTCAAGAACTGATGTGTTTTGTTGATTTTCTTTTTTTTTTACACCAAGACAGCTATTACTTATTAAATTCCCAATGGAATTACTGCCTTGATGTAGCTGTTTAGAGGTTCACCTCCAAGAAGGCATATTGCATTGACCACAGCTAGCCACAATGCCATAAAATCACCTGTGCCTTCTCTTTGCTGAGATTCCATATTGAGGAATACACCTGGAGTAAACCACTTGACTACTAAAGCACTGCTTGTTTTTGGCAATGAAGACATAATCTCTATGAGTACAGAGCATCCAATGTCAACAGTGTCTGAAAGTCAGCTGAAGCCTTTCTGTAAAAGAACTAATTAATAATAAAGCTCAGGATGCTTAAAGAACTGACCCTCAAAAGCCCTGGATATTTAAAAAATTTCTAAACCCATTCTGCAGTTGCAGATATTAATGAACGATTAATTTCTACAGATACCATCTTGTGCTTGCTTCAACCCTGTTTGCTCCAATGACTTCAACAGTCAAGGCGAACAGTCAAAACAATGCGGAAAACTAATTAAAAAAAATTAATTAGCATGTACTATGGAAGTGCTTGCCGTGTCTGTGTACCTTCAGATGATCTGAGCTTTGAACTTAAAATACAGATTCAGTGGTTTTGCTATGTATGAGAAGCATAGTGTATATTAAGAATTACAGCACTAACAGTAAGGGCACATAATGAATTTCCTGAGACATTACAAGTAAATTTATAAATTAATTTACTAAGTAAAATTATTCTTAAATATAGGTTCTTTAAGAAATGTGACACTTTGGGTTTGATCCTTCATTTGTTTTTAGACCCACAATAACAGATCAATTAATCCAGATTTTTATTCTACTGTGATCTGAAGATCACAGAAATATTGTGTAAACAATAGATACATGAAAATTAAAAAAAAATTACCTTTATGATACTTCTAATTAAAAAATTTCCCTTAAACCCCCCCCCCCCCATTTAATTGCTCCTTCAAATGATGCTACAAATGGAGCTTTTAATACACATGAGCTGCCCACAGTTGGAATGGCCCTCTCAAATTGTTCTCCACTTCACACTGGGATTCTCASTAGACAGTAGAACCTCCACCAATCTTTCAGAAGAAACAGGTGGCTTCATTTCTGTTGGAAACAGAGTAAAGCAGCTGCTGCTCGGAATGAGGAAACTCTAACTGTGAACAGCAGCATCAGCCCCATTGAGACCTGCCTTGCTGTGATGTCATGGGAAAGGAAAAATATTTTCTCGAAGATCATTTAAAGTTAATTTGACAACACAAACATGCAGAGATTTTCATTATTGAATGGGCTCATTACAGCAAATGGAGAAGAGAACATTAAACCATTTAGGCACGTAGTACAGGTCTCATTGCTYGGGGTACAGGAGATTGCAATATATGCTATGTCAAATCAGTAGGCAAAGGATGCAAGTGCTGCATGTGGCCTCTGCAGAAGGTATTGATATGATTATGACAACACTGATGTAATTTTTTACAATGGAACATTGCATGTTGTTCATACCCTTCTGTAAAGAATGTGGCAGTAGTTGATGGCCTCAATGAATTAAGATTCACCTTCTGTCGAAGACAGGCAAGTATTTATAGACTAGACTCGGTTCTCTTTGAGACTTGAATAAATTGGGAGGTTTTTTTTTTTTTTTGTTTGGATGGATTTAGTCAAGAAAGTACAGTCCAAGCAGTGTAATGACAATACAGCTTGAAACTTGATAATGCTGCTTGAAATGGTAAACTAATCTCCATGACAGAGTTAGCAAGCTTTTGTTCCATTCCCTTGTAGAGCTCTGCACACTTTGGTCACCTTTCTTAGAATCCATATTTTTGACCAATACTAGGGAAGGGTACTAGATGTGACAGACAAATAGTCTGATATGGTACAGCAAAGGCCACATGCAAACAGTGAGAGAGAAGCTTCCAGTGTCCTGGTTTTAGACACAATACACTTTGGCACAAAAACAATTACCAGAGTCCGATTATGCACAATTTCAGAAATTGGTCCACATCCTATGATAATCCCTGTTTATATTGCAGAGTTATGGAGAGTACCTCCTGTTGCAGAACTCAGTTGTATCTTGGAGTGCCTATAATTTGGAAACATGTTACTTATGTWGCTAGATTTTAAAAACAACAAAAAACGAAGCCACAGCTCCAAGGGTTTAAGTTTGTACTCAGTGAGTTACTGTTGGATGTTTTATTATGAGATAATAATAAAAAAAATTAGGTAACTGGAAAGGAAAGACTAGAGAATGTAAGGCATAGAGTGCCTCGGGGGAAAAATTGGTATGTCATTAGTACTGCACAGTGCTCCGAAAAGATAAAGCCATACATAAAAAAAGATTCAGTTGGGGAGAGGGAAGAAGGATGGATCTTAGAGTTCCAAGAGAGGTAAAAAAAGAATTTCATCATGTGTTCGCACACAATGTTCATTTAGGCATTCAACTAATTTTCTTTTATCTCATAGTATTTTGCAGTACTGACCACTGATCTTAGTGCCAGGATACCGTGTCCATTGGTTGCAACCTTATTCCTCAAAGATTAGTCCCTTCTGCTTAGATATTATTTAAATGATACTTTAGCATGGTTCTTCAATTAGCAAAAAAAATTGAAAAAATTAAGGCTACAGGAAGAAATCAGACTCTTCCAAAACAATTTTGATTTTATTTTTATCTATCTGAAATCCTTCTAGAAACAGTATTTACAGCAACAATGCSTCAAAGATAGCATTCTGGACTAAAGTAAAAAGAAAAGAAAGATGCCCTTCCTCTCCACCAGATTACCCAGATGGGTAAATTCAACATCCCTGAGACAGTAATGARCAAACACCAAAAGGTTTTGAGTACAATATCAGCCCACTAGAATGGCTGTACCATAGGGATTAGTTTGTATCTTGAACCATGAAAACTATAGTACACACATTTGTTAGCCTAGCTGATGTCACTACCAATTCTACTCACGTTTTTGCAAGTCTCTCTCCCTCCCCCCCTTTAGAAAAAGTGCTCATTCGAAATCATATTCAAAATTAAATTATCACTATAAAATGTGGAAACAAGTCATCCTTTTGTAGTGGTGAAAAAAGAAGAGTAGGAATCCATTTTCCAAGTCCAGCTCAGCTAAAGATTTGCTGTGCAGTCCTGGACAAGTCACTTCACCTCTCTGTAATGTAGGACACATTTTAAAAATGCAGTGCAGCCATACATGGAGATATTTCAATGGAATGGGGTGCCAAAATCYATAATATTGCCTTCTCAGGAGGGCAGTTTATTTTTGCAGATTGTCAAGTTAGGCTGGTACAGCTTTAGTGCTTCTGTCATCTCAATGTCATCACATTCATTTACATGGGCCTGATTATATTTATAAAGTGAGAGCATTCACACTCACCTGTCTTAGAGACTGGGCAAAATGCCCATCAATAGGCAAAAATGTGTGTAGACATTAAGATGAAAGGCTTGTACAAGAGAGACAGAATTACTGATGGTAATATACTTCCTTTCCTGCTGGTCAAATATACAAAGAATAGTGGAAAGCTAAGCCAAAAAGACTAAAAAGATTAATTCAAGGGAGCTACAAAATAAAGATTTTTGAAAGATACCAAGGGACTTACGGATAACATTTGCACTGACTAGAATATGGCTGATAATCAGCCCTGAGCTTTCGATCAAGTGTGTTGCAACCATTATATTGAATATACAYGTGGCATTTTGGGACATGGTTTAGCAGTGAACGTGGCAGTGCTGGGTTAATGGACAGACTTGACTTTAGAAGGCTTTTCTGACTTTAATGATTCTATGATTCTATATAGCAATTTGAGGAACTGAAAAAAGACAGAATTGGTACATTCTTCTTAGACCAAAACCAGACTCTGGAGAAGAAAAAAGGTGGACAAAATCAGGGCCTTATAATATTATAAAAATCTAAGAAATCAAAAATGAGCCCCAAAGACACAGGCATATAAACTAACTGTTGGTTAGCAATATTGCCTTACTTATCAAACATATGGCATTTTGTCAGCCACAGTGGGTAGGTTCTTCTAACTAATACCAGAGATTGAACTTGCCAGTGACTGTATTTTATCGTGTGTGTGTATATATATATAAATATATATATATATACATACATATATATATGCACATATATCTTACAGCTCCACTAAGAGAATTTCAAATGAAAACACTGYTTATGGAAGAAACATAGGGAAGAAAATGAAGATAATTTTCATTATGTCAGACCAATCAAAATAAACCAAAAGAGACTGCCTACAGCACTAGTTCCAGATCTGTGACTTAATAGCCACCTCTTGCCTGCCAAACTTTCAGATATTGCTTGTGGCTAAAGAGAGCTGCTGTCAAGCTGCAGGTTGATTGGGAAGGCAAAGTGCAACATTGTGCAGAGGACATTACAACTGCACTGCTGGCCCTTGAATCAGCAAAACGGAGGGCACTGGTGCATGGTGGCAAGAGTAAACGTAATCGTGAGGAAAGAAAAAGAAATTCCACGTGACCAAGCAAAGGAAGACAAAGTTTGAAGAGGAAAGTGATGTCTCTTATTAGAGTAATGGCTATAACTTACAGAAACCAGAGAAGCTTGCCGACCCACTATACCTTATGCAAACTAAAGCAAGAAGGCATAAGAGATAAGGACTAACAGCATAYGTGAGCAGCAGAGCCCAGGTTTTCTGGAAGGTGCCTGTTTTGCTCAGGCAGATCCTTCAGTCTTAACTATTTTAGGAGATGTGTRCAGAAGAGTGTGGTAGAGATGAAAGCAAATCCATAATCCAGACAACAAAACTAAGCTAAATTTAGCTGTGTACATTTCACATTGCATATCCATCCATCTCCAGGTTATTCTCCTTTCTTGATAAAAATGGGAATGACAGTGCTGTTTTGTGTTTAATCTCTTATCTGTGGGATTGTCAAATAAAAATGCAAGAAAGAAAGGAAAATAAATGTAACCAAAAAGGAAAGTAAAGGGAATTGTTTCACTGTGAGAGCAACAGCATTTATTCACTGAGCCGCTGCTAAGGAAACAGGCTTTCTCCCTATCTGTTCCACAACTCGTTTTGCCATCACATCATCACCAGAGGTTTTGTCCTATTTAGAAACCTTGAAGGGGAGGCTAAAGCATGAGCCTTTCTCTTTTCCACATCCAAGTGGATGACTGGCACTGCTGGCTGCATCACCTATGGTCTTCCATGTCAAAACGTAACTGGTAGGCAACTCTTTCTCATCTCAAAACCCAGCTCCTCCTGTCATGCCCATTTACAAAAAGGTCAATCATTATAAAACCTTTCTTCATCAGACAATTATAAATGTGACAAGCTGTGCTGCTGCTGAAGAGAGTTTAGATTATTTCTGTTTCTAAGAAAATTTTGTACAGATAGGATATTACTAAATCATGTTTTAGAGACAGATGTCCTTTTGCTTCKACAAGTATTATGAACTTTATGCACACAAACACACATGAAACACATGCAAGACCTTGCCACACAGCTCTATAGCACTCAAGTCTAAAGATATGTCTCACAACAATATTTCATGTTATACTTACAATGCATCAAAAAGCTTTACAACAACACTAAAAAGCGATTGAGGAAAAATTACACTCATGYCTGACCCCTTGAGAAAGCACCACTTTTCACAGAAGACATCAAAAGAAGGGTCAACGATGCCAGATCTCCAGTTACCAGAAGCATTTTTCTTTCTAGGCATCTTGCCCCTTTTGTTATGACCACAGTGGGTGTCTCAGAGACACAATAGTCTGATCTCTGCCAGAGCAACCTTAAAGTTTCTGGGAAAACTGGATATCTCTTTGCTTTGTGCTCCTGGCTAATGAAAAAAAAAATTTCACCATTCATTATTTTCTTTGCTCTGTTCCAATAAATACACTCCTCCTGAGCACAGCCCTGATCCCCCACTGACAAGGACAAAAACCTGATGCACCTGCGGTGGAAAAGAAAATACACTGAATCTCAAGCCTTACAGTTAAGACATTACTTGTTTAACTCTAGAAAATGTGATTCTAATTTAGCCAGTGCATCTACCCGTAAAACTTYATAGAAAAAGACGCAAGCAGCCAAGTAGATCTGTACCTTTGTGGCAGGTGGTTACACTCTGGTCTTTCAGGATCTGTGATGAGACAAACCAGTGAGAGAAYGGCACAAGTCTCATAACAACCTGTCTTCAGCACAAATGCTTACTTAGCACGGGCCAGAGTCTGCAGAGCCATGCAGGACACACAAGCCTTCAGCCCAGCATCTCAGCCTCTCCCTCATGAAGCGCAGCCAATCAAGCTGGTAGGGTGCAAACCACAAACCACGCGGGAACTCACAGGCACAGCAGCTTATTGAGCCGGGTGTGGGACTCAGCTTAGTGTGGTTTTACTCTCTTACTGCGAGGGAAACTGCTCTAGAGCAGTTTCTCTGAATGCTACAGCTGTGCTGGGGCACCTCATAACTTGCTCAATGCTCTGTTATATAATACAYCCGTCTGGAAAGCACTAGCCTATTTGCATATTAGCAGCAATCCCCAAGGGCRAGCCATCAAAGGTGTCCTAAAATGCACCCTCCTCTCTATCATGGGGTGACAAGCAGTGGCCATAAGCTACCAGCACGTGTCTTTGTGGAGCACCTCTCCTGCCACACATCCCCTGTGACGTGACAGAGTCCATGGGTGTATATGCACAAAGCACCCACACGTGAATATGTGCTTGGATCTCCATAAGCAAATGCAGGCAAAAGCAAGGACTATCTTGTGCCTGTGTAGGCACAGGCCAAGAGGGAGTCGATATGAGAAACCAGGATTTCACCAGATTCCACAGTAAGTGTGAACCAGGGGGCTGTCTTCAGGCTGTGAGAAAAAGAGCTATAAAAATGTGATTCTTACAAGAACACAAAAAGGGCACATTTGCTTATTTAGTTGTTGCATCTGTTTGATTGCTAGCAGGAGTGTATTGCAGAGGCCTGAACAAGAGTGACTATTGCCTGCCCAGAATATTAACGGTTTGTCTGGCCTGTCTTTGCCATCTTTCCGATGGTAAAATACTTATGGCTATAAAATAAAACTTGCTTCTGCTCAGGTGAGAGCAGCTGCATAGACACCACCGGGTTACCGTGCCAAACGCGCCCCTCACAACCCTACCAAGGACGGAAGCAGCCTCACAGCCCTCACAGCTGGGGCTCGACGGCGGGGGGCGGGGCCTAGTGAGTGATTGACAGCCCCTCTGACTGCAGAGACCCTATGGGGGAAGGGAGTGCTGGTTAGCAGCGTTCTGATTGGCCTAGAAGAGAAAGGGGCGGGGTCTGTGCAGGTGATTGGCAGCAGTTTGAATCTCCCGGGGAAAAGGGGCGGGATAAAGCCAGGGTGGTCCTGGTGTTGTGAGTCCGCCGACATCTACCCCGTGGTTAAGTAACGCCGATCATTAATTACACAGGGGCAAGAGTTACCCTTACCCTACACTCATCCTGCTTCTGCTGGGACTTGGCCCCTGAATGGCAGTATCCCTCCCACCTTTTCTTCTTTGCCCTCTCTGCTCCAGTTCTTCTTCCTGAAGGCAGCCTGAGGGCTGCCAGGGGTCAGCAGGACGCCAGAGGGAAAAGGACCATCGGTGGTTGGAAAAATGATTGCAACTGGAGAGCAGAAATACGCCTTAGGAAACGCCAGCCCCTGCCCTGGTCCTGCCTGTTGCAATTCTGCAGTGAAGCATTTCAGAGGAAACAAAAAGGAGTTGACATCAACTGAAATTTCCCTCTTCAGCCACCAGTCTAGGACCTCTCAAAATCGTAGCCTAAAAACATCATCTAAATTCCGCCGGGTAGCTGTAAGCCGTGAAAGGGCCATTTGCTGCAGCTGAATTAGATTCATAAATTACCAAGTTCCTGAGCCAGTGAGATCCACATGCCCTGAGTTCTTGAGGCCGTTTTTCTTTGTACCATTTCCTTTGATATGGCTGAGAGCCTGGCCAAATGGTCTGTGCCTTTTCCAGCCTGTTGCTCAAAAGCAGAACAAAAAAAATTATTTTAACTCCTAATTATTGTTGACTTTGTAGAACAAGCAGCCAGGTTGCTTGAGGTTCCATCTGTGTTCTTCAAAAGAGCACAGGTGTTACAAACAGAAATGGGCAAAATTTTATTGGTAATACTGAACCATCTAGTATTGGAAAATGTATTCTTAATTACATCTTTCGTTCAAAAAGTTAGAGACCAATTAAGGTGTTTTATAATTGCTATTAAATTACTCTTTTGCCATTGTTAATAGTCCAAGTACTTCAAATATGAAATGTTCTGAGTTTTCATCCTAAAACAGCTATCTCACAATTTACTTTGGTTTGAGTGAAAATATAAAAACACATTAAACAATAAAAAATGCTTTTGGGCAAAGCACAACTTTCCATTTGGCTTAAGATAAAAATACTTTTTGCTATTCAGCCAAAAATTTTTTTTGTTTTGCATTAGAAATGTCAATCTTGCCAGCAAACTAAAAGTCAGATATAGGCACCGTTGTAGCATTAGTCAAATGGAGCTGGCTCAAGAACAGAGACACRAAATGCAACATTCAAATGCTGATGTGTTGTCTACTAACATTAAGATCTATACATTGTTCAACCTCATTTATATGGCATGATTTGTCTGACATTAACTGACAAATAAAAGCAAAATTCTAGAAATTAATTCATGGCTATATCCAGGCTTCAGACTCTTATAGTCTTAATGGCTCAATTTGAATTACTTAATTACAATACAGTTACTTAAAAGCAGACATTTACCAATTTTTATATTTCAGGATTTTTTTTTTAAATTTTATTTTCAGAGGAAGATCTTTTAGGCTAATAACTTCTTTTAATTATGATTCAACTATTTTGATATATTGCCACCAAAATACTGATATTATAATGCTATGTGAGTTAGTATGTTGTTTTTACACCTCTGAAATATTCCTGAGATCCTAAAGTGAGGAGGAGGGGTATGCTGGCATTGTTCATGTTGTTCCTTTTGTTTGTGTACAGACCTTCAAGCTGTCACTCTTGAAGTTGTCACCATTTACTAAAAACAAAGAAACAGAAGGAAGTATGGCATACACATCAAAATCCTAGACCTACAAAAATCAAACCATCTGTGGACTGAGCTAAGGAAAACATGGGTACCAAAGTTTTTGTAAAGCAAGACTTGATTGCAGGAGGATTAGCTAATGAACTTGTAAAGCAAAGCATTTCAATCTTTCCTGCCATATAACCAGTATCACAGAGGAACTCTGACAGAGAGAGAGAGAGAAACATACAAAGGGAAAAGAGGAATCTCATGACTGAAGTTTTTTAATAGCTTCATTGAAACACATGATAAAATCAGATTCTCTCAGCAGGAGACAGATAAAAATGGACTCCATTTGAAGTGCAAACAACAAGAAAACACAGGGAGTTGTAAAGTATACAGCACCTTCCTCATAAACATCGTGCTTTCTCTCTGTTCCAAGTGTTTGCAACTGTCTSTCCCTGTGAAATCTTAATTAAACCATATATTTCCCATTTAAGTTACTTGCAAATGTGTGTAGTTTGATAAAAAAGTTAATTAGCTCTACTCTAGAAAACTGAAAAGGTACCATTTTGATCTTTTGCTTGAAATTCATGCCAATCCTTGCATTAGAAATATCACTCAATCTGGACTGTGGTAGGTAGCACACAGGAGAAGCATGTCCATAAGGGGGGCTGTGGGAAGGGGACTCAGATGGAAAACAAAATTTATTATGAGGTTTTTTTACTTTTTGTTTTTACAAATTATATTACAGATTATCTCCCTTATTGATGCTGGGTGTTTGTCAGGGCTTGAAATCAAATTGATACTTGATGGAAATGGACCTTCTCTGGTGACCCAGCAGGGAATTGCACAGAAATCTACTCAGCCTTATGCTAACCAATAAAAGGAAGGGATAGGAACAGGAACATCTCATAAAGCTGTGAAATAACATCATTTAAATCATTTGGAGGCTGAATTCCTTTTTTATGCTACTGCTGCACTGACCAAAATGCACCTCCTATTGAGTATATGAGCTGGGAAAGCTGATGGATCCCAGCTGATTGGTCAAGAAAAACTGGTGTTACCATTTAAGCAGAGCAATTCAATGATAAATAGAAGCTCTTGTTTTAATTCCCTAACCTCTTTGCTTTTTTTTTAGAGCCTTTCAACAATTCTGTAAATAGAAGGGTTGCAATGAACTGACATGAGACATTTCGTCCCATTCTCCCTAGTTGCAGATATTGTTCTTTTGYTGTAATGTAACTTTCACTGACTGACATTTGCATTTGGATCTTGTTAAAGGTGTGWTCAAAATGCTAACTACATTAGCACTCTAAGTCAGTTGAAGCAGTGGTTTAACAGTTGAAGGTGTTAGGCTGCGTTTAAACAAACTGGATAATAAAATTATCCATTTTTTCTTTTACTTGCCAGYGCTCTCTACATGCTTTCAATTGACTTTTCATTGTGAAACACTGGAATGTCGTGTTTTCAACCTGTGTCAAAGCACTTAATTATTGAGTAGAACCAAGCCACTTTCCTTCTAGTTTGGTATCTAACTGTAGTCTTGCCAAAAGGAGAGGCTAGACATATTCTCTCTTTTTTTTCCCCTGGTTGCTGTATTTTTGGTTAAGGACAGTTGAATTSGACCAAAAGGTTATTGCAGAAAGCAATATCCAGTTCTCCTGTTCATTAATTTTGCTACTATGGGATCATGATTTTGGCTTTCTTATGCAGATGAAAAATTGAGGGTGAAATTATTTCTGCCCCTGCTTCTTTCCCATAATTTTAAGTAAATTATATCATTGTGGATATCATGAGCATTTCTGCCAGCTTCTTTACTATCCTTGGGTGGATCCCATCCAGCCCCACAGACTTGAGTGTGTGTCTAARTGATGTAGCAGGTCACTGACCATTTTCCCTTGGGTTATGGGGGCTTCATTCTGCTCTCTGTCCCTTGTCTTCCAGCTCAGGGGTATGAGAACCCCCAGAAAAACTGGTCTTACTATTAAAGATGAGGGCAAGATGGCATCAAGTACCTCAGCTTTTTCCTTATCCTTTGTCACTATGTTTCCCTCTATATCAAATAAAGTATGGAGATTCTCCATGGCCCTCCTTTTGCTGCTGAGCATTTATAAACATCTTTTACTATCTTTTATGGCAGCAGCCAGATTAAGTTCTAGTTGGTTTTTGGCCCTTCTAATTTTCTCTCTGCATAACCTCACAACATCCTTGTAATCCTCCTGAGCTGACTGCCCCTTCTTCCAAAGATCATAAACTCTCCTTTTTTTTCCTGCGTTSCAGTCAAAGCTCTCCATTCAGCCCAACCAGTCTTTGCTCCTCAATGTATGGATAACACTGAAAGGAATCAAGGATGACTTGAGAAGGCATGTCAATTAAAATTAGTAAATTTAGAGTTGATTATTTAAATTAATTGCACAAGGGAAAATTAGTAAGTAATTACAGCTGAGCATTATAAAAGTGTAAGAAAAACAACTTTTCCATATTATTTTCAGAAAAAAATACTTAAAAATACCAACCCCTTTACAAGTAAGAACTTAGGAAAAATGCTGGTTTTAGGCTTACATATCAGTGGAAGTATTTTTGCGTATAAAGACAGATGAACTGAAATGCTGAAAATTGAAGATAAATTAGCATCCATTTAGAACTTTTGAAAATTAGTGGCCTGAAAGTAAGCAAGACAAACTATTATTTTCTGACTCTGGAACACACATTAAAATAGATTGGTCATTGTATTACCCTCCCATAGCTGTATTTTCCTAGAGTAATGAAAGGAATTGGACCAAAGGCAGCTGAAGGAATTTTTGTATACAAATTCCTAGTTACATAAGTACTGATATGAGAATAGGATAATTAATGTGGCTGCTCAGTGCAATGAGAGCCCAGTTAACTCAGGTTACTAAAGCAGCACCCCAGGTGTCTGTCAACTGGGAAGCAAGTGCTGAAGCAGTTTCAGCCAGCAGGTTTGCAGYTCTGACAGATGCCACCGGTAGAAACAAGTCTGTTTTGAAGCAAATGTGATTTTGCCAGGAAATCATACTGAAGATGCCATAATGCACATAAGAGCATCACAGTGGTGTACAGAGTCAGACAAAAGGCCTCTGTGTCCTCTATCTGGGAGTGCCAATATGACCTATTTACTGAAAATGAGAAGGAAGAAATGTATCAAAGCAAGCCTTCTTGATATTCCTTCCAGGAATTCTTCACTGCAACAAGCCTGGCTTGACTTGTTGAGCCAGAAATTGTATCTGAACAATTATTTTAAARAGCCATTTATTTTCTGTAAATTTGTCTATGTTTTTGTCCTTCATTACATTCTGTGGTAAATTGTGCAACAATTTACTTAATGCACTTCCTTTTTTTTATTTAAAAATTCTGTCTGGTAATTTTGATAAGTTTGTTTGTCCTACAGAAGTTAGGTTATGATAACTTAATGGACTTCAAAGTGGTAATCCAATGAAGTTTACAGTTAAAGACAATACTCAGTGTTTACTACWCAAACATCCTTACCATTGACAATTAAGTAACTTCTACTTTATAATTAAAAAAATTGGTTGAGGAATGTGGTAGTTTAGGAAATCTGTATCAGTATTTAAAAGCTGTTGTCTTCAGCATAGTACAATAGTAGTTTTAGTATAATATCTAGACCTTGATTTTAACTCTCAACCTGCAAGAAATTCTTGACAATTMTAAACATCTTTATGAGAGAAAAGAAATGGAAATACCAAACAATTAATAGTAGAAATATATCCACACTACAAAAACAAGTTTCCAATTTACATAATTTATTCCAGTTGCTGGAGAACCTCATAGAGAATATGAACCTAAGAGGGCCATGGAAAGTAAACTTCCTCTTGTTCATCCTACTGTGGAGTGTTTCTTCTTACCCATTACTAACACACTGATGGRAAAACAATTCGTGTTCTATTGTTGCTACCATAAGAATTGGTATCTACTTGCTAGAGGAATGGTGTGTTTTAGATATTGTCATCTGGCATGTTGTATCAGAACCAAATTTCGAAAACTTTCTGAAGACATTTTTTTTTAAGAAAAGGGGAGAATGAAGCAGAAGTAGAGCATCAGAGTTTTGTTAAATAAGAAATCTAGTTAGCTGTTGCCTAGATTTTCTATATGATAGATTAAAAAATGTAAACAAAATATCCTGCAACAACTATCAGAAAGTCAAAGACAGAGACAATCTTCTTTTCCCCCTTACCTTCACTGAAAATACAGCACTCTCAATTAGAAGTAGGGTTGTTTACATAGGACATGGAATTGCTTATCAAGTCAATTTGCATTCTGGGGAACAAATAGATGGATCAGAGTATTATGTATAAAACTTACTCCAGCTGTAGTGATCCATGAAATTGCAGTTAATTTTGCTGAAATGGAACATTATATTTTTAAGCAGAAGTGAAAGAAAATGAGAAGGAGGAGGTAARCCATAGGAACTGAACTTCGAATACAAGATTAAATTATTAGTAAGAACATAGCACTGCTGGGAACAGCATGAGCTGCTACATGAAACCACTGACCTGTTGACTTTCAGACACAATCAAGTATCCTCCTTGCCACAGTMAATGAGATGAATTATGGGTAGTGATGGGCCTGTCACATTGCACATTCCTGTCCTCAAGTGATGTATGTGAAAGTGAATTCCTGCTGATACAAACTCCATGCAGCTCCTATTGGCTCTGACATGCCAGCAGCATACATCTGCTCTGTGCAATGAAATTATTGCATTGTGATGCTTCTACAGTACAGCTGCACATAATGATTTTGCTTGGTTTTATACTGATGAGATAAATTCAACACTGTTTAGTGATTGTATAAAAATCTTGGAGCTAGGAGATTAAACTAAGGAAAACTCTAACTGTACCATRAGAATTTGCATTTCAAGGCCTTTTYCCCCCTCTTTCAGCAAAAGAAGGCACGTGTTTCCACCTCCACCGCTTAACTTGAAAGCAGTTTGTGGTTTAATATGGTTTCAGAGCAAGTCAGAAAAAAATAAAACCTAACATTTGGTCACTCAGTTTTAAGAAGCTATCACTGTCTGAAACCAATACTGCATTCACACCTGAATTCTGTTAACTGACAATACATGCTGTTCTATTCCAGCCTATTTGTGAACTAAAATATCCCAACTTCAATATCCCTCTGAAAAGCATTTTGAGAGCCCTGTACTCATCAGTGATGGAAATAACCACCTGAATTACCAGCTATGAACTCATTATGTTTGTCCATCATGTCATTGTATTTAGCTCATCCCAGACTGGAATTCATTACTGTTGTCAGATTCAGTGCTTGCAAAACTTAACAACAGAAACYAGAAATGAAAGAGGGAAAGTAAAGTTACACAGAGAAGGAGATCATAGTACTGAATTTTCAGGCTTTCAGTTCCAAGAGAAGAGGGAATCAGAGGTCTTTCAGTGTCTGCAACCTGTCTCTTGAGGCATTTCATAGCATATGTTAATGTCTTTGCTCAGCATGCCAAACCCAGGGAAAATCTGCCTTATCTTTCCTTTCCAGTGGTTTCTGACAGCATCAGAAGTAGTAATATGACAAACAGGCATCAAGATAATGAAAATAAATAGATGTAGCTCCTATGTTATGCTGTCCCCCTATCAAAGGCTGCTCACCAATATTTAATTTCTTTTTGCTCCTAACAGACTTTCTCGCTACAAACTTCAGGCTGAACAACTCAAGCTTATATTTTAAGACTACATTTGTTAAAAGTTTAATTGATTAAAAATGAAAAATCTTTCCATGCTAAGAAAAGCGATATTTGTAAAAATAAAGGTGAAAACCCCCCATAATAAAAGAAGTAAAAATGATAGGTCAATGGCTTTAGAAAAAAGGAAAAAAATAAAGTCTTTAGGAATAAAGTAATAGGCCTGCTAKAGTACCCTTTTGTCACAAATGGGGTTGTGTTGTGTGTGTTTAAATCTAGCAAACATTTCTCTGTCTCAAAATATTTTTCTATTATCTTAGTCCCTATTCGATAAAGCTTGGTTTCACAAAAGGTTTAATTAAAAACATGGATAGCAGGGTCTGTTGATGGTTGGTCTTAAAAATAGCTTGACAGAAAGTGCACTGGGATCCCACAACCAAGAAGACAAAATCTAGCTTTGGGTCAAGACTGAGGTGCCTGTGCAGAACTAGGAAGAAACCATCAGCTGGGAATAACAAATAATCAATGTAATGGACTCTTGTTCAAAGCATGCAATAGCACTGGGACTGAAAAGTACTAGAAGAACAGACATGCTGTAGAAAACATAGATTAAATGCTCTGAAAAGGTGGGTAAAGATCAATAGAGTGGCTACAGCAGCATTGCAACACAGCTTTCTTTATGCCTTATTCCAGCTACAGATATCTTATATAATTTAGACTACTGGTATTCACACAAACTATACAGGATATATAGGTAAAGGGGGACAAATTAATTCTTAGGGCTTTAGGCTGGATTAAAAAAAAAGTCATCCACTTTTCAGGTTGATCATTACTTTTAGAATAAAATGCCAGATGATACTGGGGAATAACATGGGAATAGATGGGATGTCTGTGTTAATAGGATGCTAGTGCTGGCTAAATCAGTATGGCTCTGTGCCACAGAACAAAGAGAAATTGCTTGCTTGTAGCATATTTTCAGTTATTTTTTTGCAGCTTTTACATATATGGGATACTACAGAAGCCTAAAAAACATCAAGGCTATTTACKAATGAGTAAATAATTCTACATAACATTTAAACTGTAAAATGGAAGAAGGAGAAGCTTGTGAATATTTAGTATTAGTAGGAGTTAGTTTTGTTTGGATGTTCTTCTAAAATGCTGTAAATTTCAGTTGAGCTGAAGTTGCAGTAGGAAACTTCACGAAACAATCCAGTGTTTGATATCAGARAAAAAATTACTCAGAATTTTTGGCTTGATTTTCTAAGACTGAAATGCCAGATATTGAATACAAAGTTACAGGACATGACTATTCAAGTTGACATACCGTCCAAACCAACCAAAGTCACTGTGTACAGCATTTAGTCTGTTGCTGCACTTTTGAGCCTGACCCATCAGTCCTAAATATTTTTGTATTTCAGATGCAGTCAGTATAAGATAAAGATTGTAATGTTGTCTAGTTTCATCAAGAGAAAACCAGAACTGCTGCAATTTTTGGACAGGGTGAAAACAAATCTTTTGTGATGTGACAAACTCATTTCAAACAGAAGATTATATCTGTTTTTATTGGTGGGGGATGTACAGCGCACTTGCTGCATCTATTGTGAAGAGAAGTACTTGAAGTCCTTGTTCCTCTTAGCAGGGCCTTCCTCTGCAGTAACATTTAAGATTTATCTGTGTAGCAAATCCAGGTGCAGGAAAGCAGGAGGCAGCTCCATGTTTGTGTCAGCTGTAGCGTATGGTCACCAGTTGGCCGGCATGCTGTGTTTAGGTGTTGTGAGGTCTTCAAACACCGCTTAATGTTTCCATACCATATGTACTGTAATGCATAATCACCATGGGAGTAGAGTCCAATGTTTCAGCAATATTTGTTGGCTGAYAAAAAATTATCTAACACTCAAAATGCTATTCGTTATTAGTCTTTTTTCTTTCTTTTTTCTTTTTTTTTTTTTAATCAGACTGAGAGAACCAGTATAATCTGCAGCTTTTCTGCCTTCTGCCTCCCCGAGTTGCTTTCTTCTCACTAGACATGAGCTGCAACCTTTTCCCTCTTCCAGGAAACAAACATTTTTACTCAAGTAGTTTCAGCTGATCTGTTTCTCAAATATTTGGAACACTACATAGCTCCTAACACAAGAAACTTCAGAAATGCATTTTCTATGGGAGATTAAATCCTGATATAAAARAAATTTCCAACATCTTATGTCCTTTTTTTGTTGTTTCATTTTAGTAGTTCCACATTGCAATAATAACTTCAAACAGACTTGCTTGGGAATCACCATAATTTTGAAAATTATTAGATTTTTTCCCCCACACTGAATTCTGTTTGCAGTTAACTTAGGAAAAACAATAATATTCCAAAAATAAGAAAGCTAAGAATCAGAGTGCCTTCTGTGTATGTTCCACAATTATGCTCCACAATGTCTTAAAGAATATGTCTATCTCACTCATAGCCCTGTGACTTTCTTCTTTCCAAAACAAATTGATGCTGAAAGATACACCTCTGCCCTTCTCAACCCAGTAGAGAGAGGTTTTTTTTTTTTCCCCATTGTGATTCCTATGACTACATGGAATAATCCAAATATATTAAAATTTCCAAAGGGAATCATCCCAATCCTTCCTCTCAGCTCCAGCTATGCACCTGTGCAGGAGGTTGTACTCATATAATGCCAGTGGACAACCTAATAACTTTTAGAAGAAGGAATTATTTTTTTCCAATAGTGTTTTAATCTCATAGTTGAAATTCAAGGGAAAGCTGCACAGGAATCCGTGTTGGGGAAGAGGAGAAGGGAAGTTGTGAGATTGTCCACTTCAACAATGTCAAACATTGAATGCATTTAGCTGTAGTGCTACATGCACTGCTGTGCTAAGTGCACCCTTTTACACAGCTCTAGCACTGATGAAACACTTTAAAGTGTTTGTAGACGGCATTGCCTTTGCATGCACTCTAAGAATATTTTACATTGCCAGACGCATGTTAAAAACTACAGTGCAAATTAGAAGTAGACCAAATACATGCACTATTGATTTCAGTTACCAAGATCTTCCTCTGATCAGCTGTCTCTATGGAAAATGTGCTGGATAATAACAGTTCTATTCTAGGACTTAGAAATCCTAGAAGGTAGTGAATTTAAACTTTTTTGATCAGTGGAGTCCTAACGATTGCACAGTTAAGTTGCAGTCTTCTGCYCAGAAAAAGTATGATATTACCATGATGGTGGTAATCTTATTTTACTGAAATCTCAGATCCCTTAGAAGCAGATGACGCAATTGATAGATGTACCTTGAAAATATGGATGGAAGACTAAGAACCCCTCATTAGAGAGAGTTACTATAGCTCATAAAAGTTGCCTCAATTTTCTTCAATATTCTACAGCAGTATCAATATGGATGTGCAAGTCCTTCATAAAAATCTCACTTAACCATATTGAATGTGCTTACAAAGTCATTGTCAGTGGAAGTAACATAAATAATGACATATGCTCARATCACAGTGCGTGACAACTGTTCTCCTTCAGAGCTATGCACAAAATGTGGTCAGCTCACCCAGAAATCCCAACGACTAAAAGTTTTAACAGAGATAATGCTTGTATAGAACCTTAGCAACATACAGTTAAAAGCTGAAGGAAAACACAAAGTGGGGAAATTTTGTTTAAATAACATGATTTTAGTCCTACTTTCAAATATTAGTRATTCTGGTTTAGACTACCATTGGAACAATAACTAGGACTTTTTTCCCTTTTGTATGTTAGCTGTATCTGTATTTTATCAATCTAAGGGGCTTTAACTTCCCGTAACATAGGTGTTATCATTGTCACTGCATACAAGTCTTCTAACTTTTCATAAAATGACCACATGAAGACAAAGCTCAAAAAACAGTCTCAGATTTCATTGCAAGTAAAGGGTCCTGGTGTTTTAAGACTGAATGCCCAGCAAGGGTTAGCTGAAAATCCATCTATGGCCTGCCTTTAATCAAAACAGAAGAAAAAACATAGATTTTCCCTGACAACAAGAATGATACAACCCCCTCCATCTATACTTGGGGGAATCCTCATCAGTGTCTCTCCTTTGGCRATGAATTATACCAACAGCCCTCCCTTAGTGCCTTGTAACCCTGGAAGAAGATTGGCTGGTTTTATGGTGGAGTCACTGCACTGAATRCAGGCCTGCTTTATTTTTTCTATCACAAATTTCCTGTGTAGTCTTAGATAAATAATCTCTATATTCCTCCAGTGGTAAAACAAGGCTTAAATCTCTCAAATTCATAAGGATATTCTGAAGATCAATTGATTAGTCTTTGTGAGATACTCTGATATTAGTGAATAGATCCTTCAAAAAARCCAGTGATCTTTGATTTCTGGTCTTCTACAGCTTTTGTTACAAAAAAGGAAATGCTTTCTGCTTAATAAATCCCAGCTGGATGACTGTTCTTTTTTTCACTCAGCATCTCTCACTTTACTTTCCTAAGGTGGAGCCCATTTTCTTCCTTTCGTTGTTTTGGAACACCTTAACCTTGCTGATTTAGTACAACATATGCTTTCTAAACATATTTATGTGCTGGTTTTTGTCCTCACATTCCCAAGTGGCTAATAAATGCATGTGTATAAAAGACTTCAAATAAAGAAATAAGACTGCTGCAGGGATACCACATAGCAAACAGATAAACAAGGTATTAAATAGTTAGCTATCTGGKCCCTTCATTATCATAATTGAACACCCACCTTGGGAAGTCTTGGAGAAGAAATAGCATCAATTGTATAGAAACTACAGGGAGGAACTTTTAATTGTGTATAATGTAACATTACGAGGGTCCTAAAGTTAATCTCCTATTATTTTAAGTTTAATTAGGATTATTAACCACTTGAATAAGTATTTTGGGGGTTGGGGTTGTCTCATCCATAGCTAGATCCAAGGTCAGCATCTTCTATGGGTGTTGGTATAACAGAAAGTCAGAGAAGTGGTCTCCATACTAAATTGTCATAACCCATTTGTCACAATCTGCTCAACGCAAGCAGAAGTCATGATGGTTTGTTATCCGAATCTCAGAGTGCAAAAGAAATGAGGGGCAAGTATGTATTCAAAATCATGAACAATTTTATTGGATTTCCGTTATAGTAGAGAGTGAGAGGGAGAAAAAGAGAAAGTGAGAGAGAGAAAGTGGGTTTATAGCTACCAATGGCTCAGATGAAGTCCTCGAGGTCCGGATTTCATGGATTTGTCGAAGTCCGTTGGGGAGATGTCATCAGGGTCTTTTATGAGAGACTCTTTACAGTCTTTTTGAAAGCGTATGGCAGCAGGTCAAGGGGTTCCAAAGTGGGGAAAAACCGGCCAAGAGGTGGGGAAAGAATGCTCATTGTTTTGTAAGGTGTACGGTATGGGTTGTACAGTTCTCCTCCGCCTTCGCAGAAAGAACAGTGCAGTCATCCATAGCTCACACCTTGTTCTCAGCAGCCTGAGCATCGGCACTTGGCAGACATCCCACCTTGATCTGGCCTGGACTTCTYTGAGCAAAAGTCCCCCTTCTCCCCCTTGGGGGTTTTGGGGTGTTCAGTCTCTGTCTATCTCGATGATTGTGAGACAGTCGAGGGACTTCCGTATGGTCTCTTACACCATTGCAGTAAAGTTTGGATTGGAGATTCCTAGCTTAGAACTAATAAGGCATGGTCCTAATAGCCTAAGTGAAATATGGAGATAAGAATCCAAACCAGGTGCACATACAATCTAAGTCAGCCTATGTCTCCACTGCTGTACACTTCTCTGCTGAACTCCACTCTGCAAATCCAGAAGTATGCAAGGAAAAACACTATTTTTTTCCCTAGGAAAGACACAATTCAGAACACTGTATGGAAAAAACTATTAAAAGCTTTCATGTGGCCAACAAAAAACCATTTACACACTAAATAACACCAACATCTTTTCATTTTCCTTCTGTATTTTTTTTCACATTTGTCTTATGAATAAAGATTTCTCTCAGGAAATTGCATCCTTAAAATTAGTTTTTCAGCTGTTCCCTACTCTCCTGTTTTGCTCCATGTATTATGAAGCACACGTGCCCCACATAATGCTGCAATAGCATTAATTTTAAAGTAATACCTAGAAGTGGAGGAGGAGGGCCTGATCCTGGTTTGCTGAATGTAATTTTTTACAAATTTTTTTACAAATGAGCAAACCAACACAGCTTCTTATATTCATGTCTCCCCGTTAAAAAAAGAAGCAGGTTGCAGACACAGGGAATATAAACACAGAAGGCAGCAGGTAAGAACAGGAGGGCCAGGCTGAACTGTGAATCTGTCTGGCTTTGTCTATTACTGTAAAGAGTTATAAAATCTGTTAGTATTCAACTCCAGCCACCGGCTGTTGGCATTGCAGTTAATGGACCGAATGATGCCTCAAAGGCATTTTTCTACCCGATTAATTCCAGGAAATTTAACATCTGTGTAAAAAATATCACCCCTTCCCCCCAATAATTAAAAAAATATTTCTCAGCAGAACATTTTTCCAAGGCAGCATCCATGTCATCAGAATTAGCTTTCTCCAGCACCCAGGCAAAAGCAGCAGTGGCCCAGGCTAGACAAGTTCTGTTAAAACRTGAAATCATCAGAGGCCTATTTTATAAATAACACTGATGTGCTTAGAGGGGAAGAGCGCCTTCCAAGTAATTAACTAACAAATATCAAACCGATGGTATTAGCAGTCAGTTGTGGGACTCACACAACTGAAATGAAGGTAGTGATTTCTTTTGTCATCTTTTCCCTCTGGTATAAACGCAGGAAGAGCAAAAATTTGAGCACATCTTGATGAATGACTACCATAATACTGAATATGAGGGACCAAGGTAGTTTCCTGCCTGATTCCACTGAAGGAATCAAACGCGTATGAAACAAACATACCAAATTACCATTTAGAAATTATGTTCAAGATAAAACTCTATAGTTTGAACATTAACACTTTCTTAAGTCCTCTGTTTCTCTGTTGCAACTGCAAAAGAAGTGCAGCTTAGAATACTTCAGGGTAAGTTTTACAAAACATTGGGGTATTTTGGGCTAGAGTTGATTTTTTTTTCACATTGTGAAATTGTACTCTGAGATCCCAGTGAGACACCCATTTTGAATTGTGCCCTGTACTCACTCATGTTTACTACTGTCTTACATCACAGGTAATCCCATTTAAATTGATCAGGTACTACCTAATATGAATAAAATACCACAATTTGACTCAGCAACATAAACAAGGGATTAGGCAAATTGACTAATCTGGCATCTGGCTACCAGTCAGCAGAACTGAAGCCCTCTAGAATGTAAAATACTCTCTAATTTTCACAATTACACTTAATAGTAGTGAATGAATGCATAATAACACATAACTATAAAATTGCCTGGGTATTCTAGGGAAAAACCCTTTTCCCACTTTATGCTGCATTAGATTGCTCAGGTTCTGGTTTCTGCACAAGACTACTTGTGAACTAATTAATTAGTATGTATTTGYCAATGTCTTACATCTGTCACATGACAAATATTTCACCTAAGTAGTTAAAATGTTCAATTTAGAAGATGTTTTATACATAAATATATAATCCATATTACTCAAGGTATGTACATAATAACAGAGTGCTGAAAGACTTCAAAGCATTGAAGAACCAACAGTCATCATATAAGGCAAATATGTCTGTGTTTCTCCCTTAATGGCAAAAATAGGGAAGGACACTGGTGTGACCTATATTGAAACTAGCAAACTGGGAAAAAAAAATCTATTAAATTATCAAGCAGCTACTCGTTCCTTAGAGTTTACAGTACAGAATACACACCATGGCTGGATCTGAATTCAGATGTTGAGTAAATGAGATTTTCTGCCATTGAATTGCAGAGCAGCAGGAGAAGAGAGGAATAGAAATAAAAAAAAGGGAAGAAAATTCAAACCTGAAAGATTTTAATCTGTCCTGAGAGAAGCACTTTTAAAGCAAATCGTAACTGTTTGTAGCTCTACGCTCTGTGATTCTGAGGACATATTCTCCAGCCAAGGCAGGTATTTTTTTTTCTTTGCACTTAGGAGGCAAGGAATATGCCCCCAAATATTTTACAACATCTTATGAGGAAATGGAGGGCAAACTCATCTCTGTATTATTCCTACCTGCCTGTGAGGATCCTTTCAGTGGGCTTTGTGAAAACCTGCTGCAACTGATTTGCTAGTTTCCTGAATACAAATAATTTCCTATAAATTGTGCCTCCTGCATTTCAAAGAGGTTTGGAAATTATTTTTGTTTGTTTTAAAAAAATTATTGTATTTTAGCAATATTCCATCATATTCTTGCCAAGTTTCTCATTAATATCAGCAGCATCCAGCACAGTCTAACTCTTCCCTCTGCTCAGCAAGCTGCCTTCTCAGTGGATGATGAAACTTGGCATGGATAAAGAGTAAATCTTATTAGCGGTGCCCACACGTGCTGTGCATGGACTCGTGTGTGATCTGTAGTGCTGGAGGAAGACGTGCAGACTAGTTACAAAAGGGAATTTTGTAAAGGTTTCATCTCTATGGTTGCTCAGTCAGCACAGGCAAAGCTTCCGCATTTATCTTTTTAAGTGGCTTGTGATAAAATCTGCTTCAGTCCATACTCATTTCCATGCATAGGCTGCAGGAATTTAGRAAAGCAGGGCTTTCCTTTTTGTAGTCTTTCATGTTTTGGAATACTAATATTTAGCATTTAGAAAGTACTTTACTGTTTCAACTCACTGTCTAATTAAACATCGCTATGAGATACTAAGTCCCCTAAAAATACAGCAGTTATTCAGGCAGTACTGCACAATGATATCTGATGTTTTGCACTTTTGTTCTAAAAATAGGAAATTGCTTTCTCACAATATGATAGCRGCAGGGAAACACTGACTTTTTGACAATAGTGACATTAACTGGTACTCTTCCTGAGGTTAGGGGCCTAGTTCTTATTGAAGGAAGCATTAATGCAAGGCAACATAAAGAGGTTCTTATGTGTTTGAACACTGTCAGGTAGTTTCAATCCCAATTCTGCATTTTGCACAAAGTTCCCCAGCTGCTTAAACTGCTTGCAGGCTCCCAAGCTCCAGCTGGAACCAAATACAGAAGTTCTTCTTGTAAGGAGAGTCTCATCACATTTCAGATATGACTATGGGCCATGCCTAGAGCAGTCTCTTCTGATGTATGCTGGCAGTCTCTCCTGTTGTGGCTTAAAGCACATGTGAAATGCTGGCAGCAACAAACTGGTTGGGGTGTTTCCTTGCGAGTAAACTGAAYATCAGTTTTCACATTATATGGGGCTCTGCCACAGTATCACAAAATGGTTGAGTTTGGAAGTGACCTCTGGAGGACCATCTGGTTCAAACCTAAACTCAAGCAGGGCCACTTGGAGCTGACTGGCCAGGATCATGTGCAGATGGCTTTTGAACRTCTCCAAGGGGGAAGACTCCACAACCTTCCTGGGCAATGTGTGGCTACTGAACATGATGCTCTGCATTCACCCCTTTCGTCTGTTCTTTAAAGCTATTACCTGGTTGAAGCTACAAGATTCTTACAGGAAAACATCATCCAGAAGAAAAGACAGAAGCAAAACCTTACCCAGGCACAGTGCTGGTAATTGAATCTACTTAAGGCGAGAATCTTGCACTCAYGGAACCACATTTGAACCCTCATGAAACAAAGCAGCTCTGTAGAGATTAASAGTGCTGCTTCACACTGTATGAGGATGCCCCTATTGGCATGAAACAGCCTTCAGAAATACAGGCTYTTATTTATTTTGCTGACTCCTGCCCCAAATATGATTGGGTTTTTTTGCAGAGCCTTCCCTATCCCTCTGTGGAGCTGCGTGGTTCTATGAGCACTAAAGGACACATGAACAATTACAGCTGCAGTGGGAAAGGAAAGATGTGAAAGAAAAATTAAAAGTTACTACAAAATGAAATTGCATATCCTAAACCTGCCAATTAAAGGCAAACCATACTCACTACTTAAATGACCTTGCTTATAGTTAAATTACAGCACAWCAATGTTTCATCCCTGGCAAGCATGAGTGAGAGTTCTATACTGTGGAAKTTTACAAGACATAACCAGAGTGAGGAAAACATCTTTGCTCAATAATTGTGTGAAAATAACCGCAGCAGGAAACTACCATTAATAAMGTCCAGTTAGGAAAACATCTCCCAGGTTACTCAGGGTTAATTCTCTTACCATTTTCTTGTTAGATTTTAGAAATATAACCGCCTTTTTTCAAAATTTCACACAGACAAAACTTTTCCTGGGACCAGTGGTTCCTGCATTGCTCAAGTCCAASAAGTCTGCTCTGGTGAGATCAAATGATGTCAATGAAGATGAAGTCCAAATCTCCAGGAGATAAATCACTCATTACACTTCAATATAGGAACAGKTTTCTGAGCATACTGTCAAAATGACATAATTCAGAGAATATGAGAATAATGGCACGAAATTAGACCAAAGGTTCCCCTAGTTCAGTATCCTTTGTTCAGCAGTAGGAGAACGTAAGTACTATTTTGGGAAGGGCTACAAAAACCAAGATAAATTCTGGGTGATCTTTKCCTGAAAGAATCTGGTAGCTTCAAGCCAGGTAATAGCTTTGAAGAACTGACATAARGGGTGAATGTAGAGCATCATGTTCAGTAGCCACAAATGTATTTCTCCTCTGATTTTGTTCAGGCTGGTTTTGACACCTTTTCTGATCTTGGCCTCCTCAAAACCCTGTGGTACTAAGTTTCAATTATATGCTGTGGGGAAAGGTGTTGTATTGAGTTTGTATTAAAGCTAATTTATTATAGCTTATAAATTCACTGCATGTCGTTTACTTCCTGTGTTGTGAGAAATAATGAGCATTTTCTATTCTCTTTCTGTGCTCCACATGTGTTTTATAGATCTGGAGAATATCTCCTGCCTTTTTTTTTTTTTTTTTTTTTTTTTTTTTTTTTTTTGCCAAGCTAATGAAACCATTTAGTACTTCCTCAGGTATAAACCACTCTATAACTCAAATCACATTTGCTCTCCTCTGTTATCTTTCTAGTTCTTTGCAATAGTAGAGATTGAAAACACACCAGGAATTTTACAGTAGTACAATGATGGTTTCTGTCCATTCTTTTCTTTGGAATGCCTAACAATCCCTTTAACTTTTTCATCTCTGTGTAACACTGAGCTGATGTTTTGTGTTGTAACATGGACCACTTGAGACTGACACTATTTATTATGACATTGAAAATTGTGAACGAAGGAAAAAGTGGCAGATTAGAGAGTAAAAAGAAACCATGGTAGGAAAGGTGTCAAGAGAAGAGATTATTACAATAGGAAGTAACAGAAAGAACATTTTGGACAAATTTTTTACACAACATTGTGTCTTTAAATATATATACCAGGTAGGGTGTTATTAGCTGTTGTTACTTCTGTAACCAGATTTATTTTTTTCTTGATTCTAAATGCATGAAAAGAAGTCTGAAGCATATGTTACTGGAAAAGAGATGTACAAGCAATGCAGAGCGTGAGTGAGCAAAATTACACTGTTTTCTAAAGTACTAACACTAAGCCATGAAATACACACTTTAAAATGTTTTTGAGATGCTCATTAATTTACTACAAGATCCCCCACTTCACCAGTTTAGGTCTCAGAGGACAAGTTGAGAAAAAAGTAAAAAAAAAACAACAACAAAAAAAAAACAAACGAGCACATGCAAAACAAATATTTCAGCTTAAACATTAAGCTTTGAGGGAATACGTTTAATCCAAAGAGTGCCGGACTACAACATCATCCATGTAGATGCTGAATTTTGAAGCAGATCAGCCCTTTTCCTTACTGTCCGGAACATGCCTTTGCTCTCTTGGTGGAATCTTCAAAAATAAATGGCTTTAGAGTCACTCTGCTGATCAYGGCCAGTGCTCAGATTTTTCTCATGTGAATCTGACACTCATTCTCCTTAGTGTTTTGTGTAAATTCTAAAATAYCTCCTTAGGAATTCTGAAAATGGCCTCCACACTGAACTGGAATACTAGATCAGAAAAGAAAGCTATTTTGCCACAAATGCAGAATTAGCATTTACAGGCTCATAGTTATTTTACTGATAGCAGACATCTTAGAACATGCATCATGTGCCCCCTAGATTTAGAGGGAACACAGATATGTACAGGAAACTGAATCTGAACTTTCTTCTGAAGCCTGTTGGGGCTGAGACAAGATGTAGTGGACAAATAGGAAGACTTCAGGCAGAACAGAAATAATGCTAGGAAAGTGGTGGAGTGAAACAGAATGCAAACACTGWCCAGGTAATTAAAAAAAGAGATTTTCGATGAACACTTACAAGTGTAAGCAAAGCAAACTACACTGCTGAACTCAAACAGCTCAATTGCTGTCCAATGCACCAGTCTAAGTGAAGGCAGTGCTGCTTGGTGGATGACAGTGTACTCCACAGCTCTTMACAACCATTCACTCCTTGGCAAGACCTTGGAGAGGAGAACTGAAATTGCAGGAAGATGTCCTTTTGAACATGGGAGCTATCACTGATCATCCTTGTTTACTTTTGTAGCTGGCTTTGCAGCTTCTGCATACTTGAAAATCTCTAACAATTCTTTTGCCGATTTTTAAGAATTCATCAGATCAGAGGGAAAAGATGAAAGGTTGGACGTTAAATCTAGAATAAAACAGCTAAAATCTTTAAATCTAGAATAAAACAGCTACAAATGTGCAGCAAATAAAAAAATAGACATCGAGCAAAATATTAACTAAAAATATTTACTACCTATAATTTTGTAATTATATTTGTTCCTGTGATTGGTTTAACTGAAACTGCTCTGCACTAAGACAGATCTTAAAAAACAATCTGATTTCAATGCCAAACATTGTTAATTTATCCTTTTTAGCCTTTCATAACAGTTGCAGTCTCCTTTGTTGCTTTTTTTTTCTTTCAACAGATCCTGACAGGATCAAGCATAGCTTGGAATAATATGTCTATCAAGTGTAGCCTGATTCTCATTTAGAAATAAAAAAACAACAAAAAAAAAGCAAACCATTGTCTTAGTTTGGAATGAAACCTAAACAAATAATTTCAGACTCAAGAATGGTTTGTCAGGTTTTCCACCCATTTTTATAARTTCTTTGTTTTCTTTTCAATGCAAAACAAAACACAGAAATGCTGAAATGAATCCTCTCCCTTCCCCCAGTAATTCTGGTCTACTTCTCAAGACTAAGAGGAAGAGGCAAAACAGAGATCAGCCAAACTTTTAGATGCTTACATGAATTAAACTACCAAGACTTTGAAGTAGTGCCAGTGTGAGAGCAGCGTGAAAGAATTTGGATTTTCCTGATATGCTCTTTCTTTGTTGTGACAAAAAAGGAGCAGACAAGGATGTCGGCTATTCTTTTTTGCTTTTTTGTCAGCTTTTCTTATTGTTTTTATATTGTCTTGAAGAAAGATAAACAAAGACAAGTATGAAATTCAGGGCACTTCCTGAAGAGCTTTGTGTTCAAACTTGCATCTTGTGCATCATCAAGAAGCTGCTTTCCCCTTCTACATGTCTGTCTGTTAATCCACCCACACTGCAGTCCTATAAGATCATACACATTTATGTCACTCAAAATTCTACTGCTTTCAGTTATATGTCAATCACAGTTACTCCCTGTCTACCCATGGTGGCTGTCAATCTGTTACCAGGGAAGAATCACTTTCACCTACTCTGAGAATTTATTCCTTTCGTCAGGATTGTATAACAGAAATATCCTTTGCTAGTAACAGGTGTTAGCAGCGTTGAGTCACGGAATGGTCTGGGTTGGAAGGGTCCTTGTCCTGACATACTCAAGGGTTGTTTACCATTGCTTCAATTGTATTTTCTTTATCATCATCCTCCTTTAAGCAAGTTACTTTTATTCTAGTGTAGAAAAAAAGTGCCTTATTTCCCTGTTCAATTGCTGTCAGCTGTGCACTGATAAACCAAATCTATTTAAACAACTGGTGCCTTGCTGTAGATTGTAAGCCTTTTCTGTAAAGGGAGATAAACATCTCAAACCCTACAGGCTTGGATACCAGTTGTGTGTGTTATCAGCCAGYACATAAGCAGAGAAACATGTTACCAATTTCTGCGTTCTACTTTAAAAAATCAAACCAACTCCAGTGGGCAGTTAACTAGAATTTTACTTCACGGAAACAGACACAAATTGACTGACTTCACTGGGTCAATACCCCCTCATTTCACACAAAGACTTGGCCTACCATTTTGACAGAGGTAAAAGATATCAGACCTGTCTCTGCATGACTTCAGTTATACTTCACTGACGTGATTAAGCTTCTATGATCAGGTGTGAATTTCCTGATAAAGACTGTATTCCCTTCCTTAGGTACTTGGGATTCTCTGGGTGTGATTACACARTGTCATCTCCCACTCCACATATGTCTAGCCCTTTCATAGCCTATTACACAATAGTGGGATGCAGCTCATTTATTTTAATTCTTACGGGCATTAACACAAAGGATATGATAAAACACAAGGCATTAATTAGAAGCACTATCAACAGCCCATAAAAGACAGTCCATCTTAAAACTTAGACTTTCAATAACAGCTATGGAAAAGCATTACAGATATTCTGTATTTTTTACAACTATTTTTTTCTAAGCATGGAAGATGCCCTTTAATTGATTAGGTCTACTACACAAGTCCTCTGCTTTGTTTCAAAGGTGATCAGGGAAGCCTGTGAATGCTCAGTGAAGGGTGGTGTCTTGCTCTAAMAACCCAAAGGAGGATCAACTCTAGTTGCAGCAGAAGCACCGGTGACATTACTACATGCTGCAGAGGAAACATCCTACTCCTGAGCCCTTGTTGCAGAGGAGAGAAAGAAACATTTTTTTTAATGTGTATTAAATAATATCTGTGTTTCAGCATCTGAATTTTTTTGTGGCTACACAGGCAATAATCTCCTGTCTTAAGCATTTTATAAACATTGGCACTTGGGCCAGCTGGTTCATTACACATCAATACCAGTCAAATATATTGCAATTTGCAACTACCTTGCCCTTCTTCCTCTTTTTCCAACTTAAAATGAATGAAAAAATATCCTCATAACAATCAAAGTGACTTGTTTATAAACATTCTGTGTCATTTATCGTTTCTGCATTTCTTTGTCATCATGGCTCGGTAGTGCTCAGCAAAGGTGAGGAGAACGCTTCCACTCCCACAATATCATCAACATTATTCTGTTCTGCCAGAAGCTCTGCAGATGAAAGGCCACTGGTGGTTAAGAATGCTGACAGTGGTGCCTGGAGCAAACATATGCCGTTTAAAATGTGCACAGCTTAAATAGGACATATATCCTGCTTAAGACAGGATCTTCAGCTTCCCRAAGTATGCCAAAATAAGTCTGATTTGAAAGTTATCGATTAATGAAGTAATAGCATGGATAGCAAAGCAGGTTCTACCCCATGTATTATGATATCTATTTAAAAGTAAAGTCCAGTCTACCAGAAAGAAATTATATTAACAAATGGGGACTTTAGAAGAGGTTTGGTTTGATTCGGACAACTATTTACAAGTGTGGGTGCACTTGGCACCTGCAGATGTTAATTGCTTGCTCTTGAAATTTCTCCCTCATGGAGTTGAAGTCCCACATAGGGCCACAGAATAATTTAGAATGGAAAAGACCTCTTAAGTCCAAACATTTCTCTAACGCTGCCAAATCCACTTCTAAACCATGTCACTAAGTGCCTCATCTACATCAGCATTATATTTCTGCATACAGACCTCTGTGCTTGGTCATAGGCACCGGTTACCTTTGCACTTTCCACCTTCACACGTTCAAAAGCGTATCACTACATTACATATTACAAAGTGGAAAACAGTACACTGAAGTATGAAACTCAGCCTCTAGAGACATCTGGTACACCAAGGGAGGCTGCTTCCAAAGACAATGAAGTGTGGTTTTGGGAAGGATGTGTAGCAGGGGAACTTTTTCAGAAGCAGGCAGTTATAGGGAGAGAGGAACACAGGACAGAAAAACAGAATTAAGGATCAGAGCCAATTAACATGAAAGGGGATTTCAGGACAGGAAGCCTGAAAGAAAAATTCTTATGTTTACTGAGGAAAAATGATTGTTATTATTTTTAAGATCCATTTTGCACAGTGTTAGCGTAATGGAAGCAGTCCCTGAAACTGAGTTTTCTGTATATGGATTTATAACAGCTGACATGAGCTTAAAATATCTTTTTATGTAGGAGCAGTTCAACTTCTCCCCAATATGTTCTGTGCTTTCCTTCCTTCTATTTCACAGGGAAATCACTCATCTTCTTTGAGGACAGTCCACCTCTGCCTACTGCTGCCTCATCTCCTGCACCTCCAATCAAAGTCCTCTGGAATGTCACAATTGATGTAACCAGCAGACAGCTAAGACAATATAAGGCATGGGGTGAAAGAAGTATTTGTAGTGGGAACAAGTCAACTATCAAGAAACCAAGAGCCTATTTTCATGGCAAAATGAATGCTTGTTTCCTTAGAGATGAAAAATGAGGAGGAGTCAGATGAAGGAAATCTCAGTGATTAGAATGTGAATCGCATTTAGAATTTTTTTTGTGCATTCAGTTTGATTTCAGTAACTCTTTACATTCATAATGAAGACATGAAATTGAAACATGAAACTGAAGACTTAGCTCATCTAAAATTGGTTTTAGGTATGCATACAGGAAGTGTATACAGAATTAAAAAATGCTATTGAATTTTATGCCTTTCCTCGGACTACAAAAACATAGGATAATGTGTTACTATTAATTATGCATATAAAACAGGCTGTAAATTTATTTCCAAAAAGTCTGTGAAAAGCTGTGGGTGGAGGTGGTGGTGCTGCAATGACAAAAAGGTTCATTTTTACTCCTGTTAAGGCAATAAGTCACCACAAAAGCTACTGCAGTAAAAACCAGTTAAAGAACTAAAAAAATGGGAAAAGCTTAGCTATACATAGCACTGCAGTCCCCTTGCATTTATCCTGGAGAGAAATAATCTTTCTATCATATTAGCAAGCCTTAAATAAATTGAATTTAATCAGGAAATTGCAACTCTGTTTTATATATTGTTGCTTATCTCTTTTATTGTCAATGTGACTGTRTCATATAGAGACCCCTGCCCTTACATACAAGAAAAGCATGGAACAGAATCTAGCCAGAAGAAGGGATTCAACATAAATAACCTAACAAATGAATTTAAAAAGCAAAGCACTATCAGGTCATCTGYGTTAATTATACTTCTCCTCGTGTATCTCCTATACCCCAAATTTTATATGTTGCCATCACTCAATTATTAATTGCAAAGGAGATCATYAGTCTCATATATTACTAGTTATCTGATCAGCATCTAGAAAGCAAAGASCTCTGCATCTAACTGCTAGATACACATTCACTTGGCAACAAACATGATTAAATCAAGAMATTGTCTTCTCTAAGCTGTTTGTTACTGCCTTTTTGTGGAGGTTATGACCTATACACTTCAACCTTGCAAAGCAAAACAGACCAATACTTTTCACATGCTTCAGTATGAAGCCAGCTCATTAGCTTAAAAAGGTGTTGCTGCTTTGAGGCACTTTAGCTGACTTATGAATATCCATACTTGCAATGTGAAAAGGTGTTTCTGTGTTACCAGAAATAGGGAGATTTTAAAACATTTTGAAATTATTATCATTTTTTTAATGTTAGAACCTGTATTTTGGCAGGTTACTAAAAATTAGGCCATTGGTCTTGATTTTCTATCCTGATCTTCAGTAAACATTTTTTTCTATGAATTTTGTTCCTTATTACCACTATGGTAGGAAAGCAAGAACTCCAGGGAAAAAGCCAGTGATGGGGAAAGATTTATTTAAATAATGACTTGTACTGTGGTGGCACTTAGAGTCCTATGAGGTCTTCATTTTGCTATGAGCCATGATTTAAAAATCAGTCTTTGAAAAGCATAGTTTTGTTTTGTGAGAAGGCAACAGGCAAATTGTGAGGGGARGAAAGGAGAAAGTGACCCAATTTGATCAGATTAATGAACAGTAGAATTCTGTGGCTGCCTGAACATTTTTGCCTGAGTTGCAGCTTACTGGTRAGTATCTAATTTCATTTCTAGAAACAAGAACAGTACAAACAAGTTCTTTTTTGGTCAGGTTTTCCCTGCTGACAAAATGGTGGAAAACTAGGATTGMTCTCAGCTAAAGTTATTCTAGCTTTGCAAATGCAGTCCCCAATGCCACTTTTTCTTGTGCAGTCTAGTAAGTGCCATGTGTACTTCCTCACAAATGGGATCTCAGAGATGCCCAGAACCTCGGGTATATCCCTTAAGAGCAGAGCAAAAGGTATAGTTCAATTTTTAATAAGCAGCAGCCACCTGAATTTGGTGCAAGCTGCTCAGCTCCAGATAAAGCCACAGCAGTTAAACCACAGTTAAAACCTCAAGGACAGAATGGCTGAGAATCAGAACTGCATCCAAAAAACCTGCAGGTTTAATTGACTCTCTTGATACACTGTAAGCACGCGATGACTGCAGTCATAGGAAACTTCAGTAACCTTTGTTTTCTAGATCTTTCTGTTCCTTAAAAACACAATTAATTTTGTTGCTTACATTTCCCAAGCTGGAGGTTTGCTACCTGCGGTGCATTGCACTAAAATTCAAGACTGGCCTCTTTAACAAAACAAAAAATGGGTTACAAATGAAACCATAATATTTCCCAGGGGTAACTTTTGAAACGGATCTAGCAGTTTACTTTTGCCTTTCTCTGGCACCAGCTGCCACCAGAAAATCTCCAGAACACAAGCTCCCCTGCCTTAAATTAGCCATAGCAGAACACTTGAATTTTACTTCCTTTTAAACTGCCCTGCCCTTCAAGAAAACCCACCCTGAGTGCTGGCGATGCCCCCCAGACATAATACAGAGATGGCATTTTTTGACTGGTAATGACTAAAATGGAGACTTCTCTGCCTCTATTTTTTTTCCAGCATCTTCAGTGATTGTTCTATAAAAACAGCCCCAAGTTTGCCAGTAGGCATCTCTTTGAAGGGAGGAAAGCCCTAAAGCATGGGCCTTGGAATAGATCTGCAGTGAGAAGTCATTCTATCAGCTGCATTTAGAGATGCAATTATTTTCATGCACCAGTAAACTAAAGAAGTAATTCTGTGTTTGAATATCAGATTTCTACTCACTGCAGGTTGGGGTGAGTCAGACCTGCAGTCTTTTCCTGTAATATTCTGCTCAGAATCARCACAGATGAATTACAGTAGTCAGACCACTGGCTTTGTCTTCCAAACTTTCTCCTAGAACAGACAGGTTTGGTGCTGAAAGTGCTATTTTCTTAAAGGTCAGCAGTGATAGTAAGATTTTTTTCATCTCCAAAATGTCCAGAGCAACTTGACTTTTCTCTGACTTAAACYGGATTCAACTACTGAAACTTGCAGTCTAAAGAGACCCACTGTCCTACCATTCTCCTTGACCCAGTTATACTCTGAGGTTTTTTTCTTCTTTTAAAAGTTGTCATAGATTTGTTAAAATTTTTGGCTTTATAGGGATATCAGTGAGATTTGATATGCAATTTTTTCTTAAATAATTTTCCCAGCTCATGAGACATGAAGAATACTTGAAGATGACAAGTATCAAATTCGTTGACCCTTATCTGCAATTTAGCAAAGCTTCTTAGAGTCTTAGGAACAAGAAACAACAACTTTGAGACTCTCAGGCCCTAATAAGCAGGCTGTACCGCAGTAGTGCAGCAGTAAGAGAACTGCATAAAGCAAAATTATATTGCTTTTAGCTTTCCTATGTTTTCTCGCTGGCACTCAGCCCACTTCTAAGCTCTGTCACAATAATTTCTATGAGTTAGTTTTGCTTGATGTCAGCGTAGCAGCTGAGCAATTAATGCTTTTTTTATTTCATTTTGAAAATGGAAAAAGGTGAGTAGCAAACTCTTCAGCTACATTATAGGCAGTTTTTGCAAGCAAAGTAGTCAGATCTATTTCTGTTTAGATAAAACAGAATAAATTTTTTCTGAGGTAAAGAAAACAAAAAATAAGTTTAAGATTTTTAAACATTAACTCCCTGATAGAAGTGCAGTGAGCTTTTCTGCAACTTGTATTATGAAGCATTTAGAATAATTTGTTTGAGAGACAGAACTGAAAATCACTGTCTAAACAGCCAAATGCTTCCAACCTCAGTGTCAGGGTTAAAGATGCATTTTCAGATCACATCCACAGCACTTCTCTGAGAAAGACTCCCGGCAGTTATACCTCTTGGTTTATAAAATAAAAAAGAAGGTCTAAAATGACTGTTGAGCAATAGTTCACAGCTAAAGACAGAGCTGAGCCTTCCTTTAGTTTTAACATGTCTGTGAAATGCAGAGATCTGGTCTGCAGAGAGCATTTGTTCAGCCTGCTGGCTTCCTGTGGGTGTTTGGGGATCTGGAGCAGGATGCAATGCAGGGTGGCCTCAGCTGCAGACAGAGCAGGGTGAGTTCACCGAGCCAGAATGCGCTGCACAGCCGAGCTGCTGAGGATCCAGGGGCAGCAGTGCCACATCCACACAAGGCTGTCTCAGAGCCAAAGAGCCCTGCTCTTTCCATGCAAGCTGGTATGCACAGCCCTGTCTCTGCTGGCTGCGAGCCGGGCATGAGGAAGCAATTAGAGCAGTGCATAAAAACCAAACGGGAGATTTGTCTCTGTAATCTGTCCTTTCTTGCTGAATTCTTGCTACACAAATGGCTGGCCACTGAACAGAGATGGCTCCTAAAATATATTTGACATAATGGATCATGGCAAGTCACCACTAGCTGAGGGTTAAAGTCATAGAGATCCTTGAACAGCGATAAATCCTGTTCTTTCTTTTTTTCACCCCCAGTGGGCTAGGCTAGTATTAGGGTTGCATAAACAATTTTCCCCAGCTATTTCTACATGCAAAACAAAAGTACTTTCTTTCCTTTGTCTGATCCAAATCAAGTTTATTCAATTAAAAAAGAAAAAAGTTCAATTCAAACCAAAATATTTCTTCCTTATTCTCAGCATCTTTGACCAAAAATAAAGCAAAGGAAGGGAACGACTATAAACCTTAACAAATGTGCTCACTTAAGCATCCATAACTACGACACTGTTCAGGACATAACTAGAGTTATTCCACTTCCCTGATGGGTGCCAGGCAATTCATCCTCAGTTTTTGGCTCAGTGAATATTTCAGTTGTCCCATGCAAAGCAGAAAAGTCAAAACAGGAAATTTCTGAAATGCATTTGTGTGCTAGTCTCACAGAGCCCTCCCTTGCATCTAAGATTTCCTTGGTGGTCTGGTAGGTCTCCTTGGGTAAGAAAAATATTTTCTTTTCTTGGATGAACTTGGGTGAAAAYAGAAAACACCAATTCCTTCAAATTCCCTGCCCAGCAAATTCAGTGTTAATTCTTGAGTTGTTTCAAAATGATAAAATGAATTACTGAACAAAAAGTCCCCAAACCTTTATCTCCGTACTCACTAGACAACAAGATGTCACCAAAGAGGAAAAGTACTCAGGAACTAACATTTGTAGTGTATACTGTCAGTAAGATTAATTTCATTACCTGTGGGGAAAACAGTAATTTATGCCAGCAGACATCCAGCTTTGTGTTCAAATAGTAAAACTATTGTAAGGAGTAATTTTTATTCCTGGTCACGGATAAGTAAGTTGTGGCAGGCTTCTCTTGTCCATCACAATTTCATCTGCACCTTGTGGTCGGTTTCAGCTATTACTCCTCTCTCAGATCAGAGTGTGTGACCCTTTCTTACCCCTGTAGATCACGGTCACTGACTTTTGCTTTATTTGAATATGTGGGCGTTCRGTTTTTTCTTAGCATCTGTGATGTGCCCAACACCAATCTCCAATGTTAACCACACTGTTACAAAGACTGTGCTTCTGTTCGGCTCAAAGAGGTGTGAACAACTGATTTGTCACTTATTACCTCAGAACTGGAGCCTCTTTATTAGGGTTTCGAAACCCTTGGCTATTAGAAAGCTTTGCATGGTCAGGTGGATGATTCGGGCAGGTAATTTGGGCAGAAAGCCRCTTAGTTAAACAATCCAGGGAGTCTTGCCTTCCACATTTGTCTGTGAATAAAGACAAATTGGAAATTACTTGGRCTTTTTTGTTAACACATCACGTATCACGAGAATTTCACTATATTGCAGTTTGGAGAATTTATGCTTTTGTTCGTTCARCCCAAGGCAGGAAACTTGGACACTTCAGAAGCTGCCAGGAGACTCTGCTGAAGCCTCAAAGCACCTGCAACAACTCCAAAGGCTGTTTGAGCATGGGGCCTGCCTTTGGGACCCACGTGGGAGCAGCACTCCAGCAGCAGGTGACGGCAACATAGCACTTGGAGGGAAGGAGGCAACACTGGGAGGTCTCTGCCCAGAGAAGGGAGGGCCCTGCGTGGGCAAGATGGCAGAGTGTTATTTACAACACTTTCACACTCCTGGCTTGTGATAGACAAACAAACCTGTGCTTCTCACAAGAGGGGAGCATGTGAATGCGCTTGAAAAGAGCATCTGAGGCTTCACGTGCAGCGGGAGGCTGGAGGCTGAGAACAGCTGCCCCAAAGCCTGCTGTGAGCACTCGGTACAGCTCCAAAACCCTTCTGGTCACGGAGCAGCAGGTCTTGCCCAGCTCCTCCTGGCTCCTCTGGCTTAAGAAAAGACCTTTTCTAATGAAAGAGACAAAATATGCTTTTTCAGTGGGAGCTCTTGCATCCCTTAGAAACAGCTTTATATTCTTCCTGTTATTTGTGTCCTTTCTCCAGAAGAGGATATTGCCTAAATATCTTCAAGTAATTAGATTTTTTTCCTGATACCATAAAATACACGTCTCCTGCCTGTTTTTTTATTCTGTTATTATTATTCTATTATCCCCACATTCTGTTAAAAAGGGTATATGCTCACTGCTATGAACACTTTTTTTCTTTTTTCTTTTACTGCCTGTGATTGTTTTCCAATGTCCCACTTTGCTGGCTCGAGCTCCTGCCTTTAACTGAAACTGAACACACTTCATTTTGATAGCCCACTAATCTTCCACTGCAGCACTGTCCTCTGAGTCCCAAAGAGAAAATAACATTTCTTGTGGTTTTGGTTTATGCTGAGTACACTTTGCCAAAATTAAATTCCTGCCAAACAACAGAATCTGTAAGAAATGCAGCTATTCTTCTAAAGGCGAGGGATTGTCTTGGGTTTTTTGTTTTGTTTTCACAACATAAATAGCTTTACACGTGGAGCTTTTTGTGTGGACTCTGCCTTTTCCATTTTCTATGATACCTTTTCTTATAGCACTTTGAACTTTCTTGAGAGAATGCCCAACTTATTCTTAGCAATGAGACACTAACTTTATGACCACCTGTTGCACACAAAAAGTGTAGCAGAGCAGTTTTTGCTGTATATATATACATTCGAATCTGTCTAGGTCTCTCAGACCAAATAAAATCAACATCTCAAGTACATGATCCATAAGGTGTTGTATGGGCTACCAAACTGACAAACTTGTCTCTTTCCAGCCATTAGTTTTGGTTCTCTGATGTCTTTTTCTTGGCCTTGAAACTTTACTACTGCCTGATCTTTCATGGAGGACATCAAGAAGTAGGTGAAAATGTGGATTGCCTCCTTAAAACATTTGCAACCCACCCTCAGATCCCCCAGACTTTCCATCTTTGTACAAAAGTAATACCTTTCAAATTTCTGGTTCATGGTTTGGTAACTGAGTTTTACTGTTTGAGTTGAAACGATTTAATACATCTAGTGCTTCAAACCCAGTTATTGTCAGAAAATAAAGATCTATTCTGATTGCCTTCCGTTTCTGGCATCCATTCCTTGCTGCAACAAAGTTCTGTTTAATTCTTTCCAACTGTCTTCCATAATTCCAGCAAAAAAAGAATAATCATCTSAGATGAGGCTTTTAATGGTGCCATTTTTCCATTTAGGGTATTTTAAAATTTCACTTAACTCCTATTACTATTGTCACTCAGCTGTCATTTAACATCTAATACAGGTCTGCTTCATTAAGTCTTGATTAGAATTGCATACCCTGAGCTGCTGCACAAGAAGAGTGACCTAATTGTTTCAGGTGGCTGGGCCAGAGCTTCTTAGTTCACTAAAAAGTCAGGGCTAGAGGGCAGCAGAAAGAATGGGAGAACACTGCCATTCCCCCTTTACTGTCCACATTTTGAGTCACCCAAGTTAAATGCATTGAGCCTTAATATTGGCACTTTTGTGCACTGATTAAAAGACAACTTTTGTTGTTTTTGAGAAGATGCACAGAAAAACAAAGAGAGTGGTAGTAAAACTTCTCAAAGTGCCCCTTTCTCCTGCCATGGAAGCCTGAAACTAGATGCCTAAGCATTTATAGAAAAGCAGGAATAAAGGGACAGTGACTTTTCAAGAGCTGGTGGCAGTCATCAGCTCACCCTTGTGCAGTGTGAATGCCATGATCAGCTCTGCAGTGCAGCTCCCAGGCTATATCCCAGTGCTGAGGGTGGTGCAAACTGTAGTGTCCTGCACAATCTCATCCTTTGGATGCTGAGATCAGAGCACACCCTGGCTCCTTCCTGCCTGGGCATATAAAAAGGACTGCACACACATGTTCTTATTTAAACGTACAGCTGGGCACACAAAGCAGGGCAAATGATGCTGTGGAGCCCACCTGCCTCAGCTTTGACAGAAACACTGAGTTCAGGYACTGCCAGCATTCTTGAAAGTCGCAGACACTCTTGAAAATCTACAGAAGAATTTAGCACCCCAACTTCCAAGCATTTAATCTTTGATAATCTTGATATTTTCCCAAGAAGACTGCTCCCCTGCTTACAGGAGGTGACAGCTGCCACCTCCCTTTGAGGACAAAGTTCAGGACTGTCCCTCAAAGAAGCTGTAGCCTGCCCTTCGCACACAATCTGTTTTTCAGTTGAGGAGGTTTCTAGAGCTTCACGGAATTGCAGAAGCTTGGCTGATAGCACATTTGCCTACTTAACTGTCTCTGCTGTTATCTAATAACAAAGGAAATGACTGTTTGGGGGGAAGGAGAAGAAAGAAGATGAAGGAGGAAAAAGAATGGAGACAAATTAAATGAAGGTGAATAATCAAAGCCGCATTTCCTAATACCAGATGCTCTGTAGGAAAGGTTTGGGTGGGCAGGCCCGTAGGTAAACTACAAAGTACCAGCATAAGAACTAGAGCCCAGTGAAGAACGAGAGCCCCACAAACCATAAGAGAGGCAAAGGATCAGTACCTATGATATTTCTCAGATAGAATTCTACTTTAAGAGCCTATATTCATCCACTTCACACATTGGATTCACTCCATGTGAGAAACTCAGAAGGCATCAGCTGGTATATATGCATGGTTACCTAACTGGAAGACCTTTGGATGTGTTTTCTGCTGAAGCTGGAGCATGCAGGTCCACAGCGAAAACGTCTACCCAAATTTAAGAAGCTTAAAGCTTTTTCAGAGTGTGTAGATTTGTACAGTTATTTCATATCTTTCCATTACTGGAGGGATATTATTGCCACATCTTTGTGTACATGGTGGAAGATAGATAAAAGAGAGAATTAAAAACCTGTCTCAAATTAGATATATRCTAGGACATTTGTGGTTAGTGTTAAAGGACACAACATATCTACCTTTAAATCAGTTCATTAAGCAATTCAAATTCCCCACTGTATCAACTGTTTAGTAGTACAAGCAATTACTATACTGGCCTTTCTATTTCCTTTGAGCTCTATTTTTTTCAGCAATGTAATTACTGAAGGGAAGATTTTCTTCACTTGCATGTTCTCAACTCAAGAGATAAACTTAACTTTTTTCTCTTTTTGGTTTTTTTCATAAATCCCTAGTCATCCTTGCTTTGTAATCTTTAATGGGATATGGCGTATCAGGTTACTGGAGAAATTGCTTACAATCTCAGAAAAAATCTAACTTTCTGAAAGCCAGCTCCTGTTAGCAGTGCACGAAGAACAACGTGGTATGTGTCTATAATGAAAGTAAATCAGCAATCAAGAGGAAACGGCAGTTCAGGTCTGTCCAAACCGCAGGTGCAGGGACTCACATGGCATCAGCTTGTGCAGCCCAGAATTACATTGCAGCTATTAGAAGAAACTCCACAGGATCACTTGTCAACTCCTGCATGACAAATTGAGCTATCTCCCCATACAGAAATCTTTCTCATCATTCTAAAGAGGCCTTGATTTGAGTATAGCTCTAAGTCACATGTAAATCTGTGCTTTGTGCCTCTGTAGCCAGAGCACTCCATGAACACAACCAGACTGTGCCACAGAAGATGCAGAGGTGCATAAARTGACAGGGGTATTTGGGTTTGGAGCTGCTAATGGAAGGTCTGAGAAACTCCTTGCATTGGAGTCTTCTGTACATCAGTCACGACAAGCCTGTACCTCTTATGATACCTGTGGTGTCTCAGCCAAGAAAAAGTGACTGATAGAACCTAGTAAGGGAGAGGAGCCACATCAACAGACTCCCTACCATTTAAATGAAAGATGGAAAAAATACTACCATATGCTACATGGCTACTGAATTTCTGCTGATGGTACCTTCTGTCCCACAGTTGGGAAAAAAGAAAGGATTTTACTCAATTTTTACATGGGTCCTACAAAATTTGCACACATCCCTTGTATGTGAAGTAGRAGTAGGTATGTTTACTTCTCTTTTTAATTTACCACACCCTTGCTACCTTCCAGCTGCTCATTGTGTTGTATAATCTATCATGGTGAGACAGCACAATGCTGTGGGGCACCCTCTGGATTTATATATAGCTCTTTAGCCTTTTTATGCAAGCAGCTTCCAAGGATTCCTGCTATCAGAGAGTTTTCTGTGCAGGCTGGAAATCTCTGCTACCTTTCCTTCTCCACATGGCTCTCAGTTTGCTAATGATCACATTTAAGACCATTTGTGCCAGCAGCTAACTTTCAGGGCTGCTCAGTGAGCGTGCTGTATCAATGTAGAATGAGTGGGTGGAATGTTTTCAACTGTTTTACTTTTTAGGGGAAAATAGAACTAATCTGGCAGTTTTAACAGTTGTGCTGTCACTGGTATGGACACAGTGATGATGAATAAATTGTTCAATCTTGACAAGACCTTCATCAGCAACAGCAAAATTGCTCATTAAATTTCACAGCATACACACTTCAACTACATTCTGTGCATCTGTGATACTGTCAACTGATCAGGATATTTCTTTATATATATATACACACACACACATCTTCTTTGACTTCAAGCTTTGATGTTTGTGGCTTAGTTTATAAACAAACATGAGCCTGAATTTTGACATTTTACTTCATTCCTAATACATAATACTCTGTACTCTGACTGGAACTTAGTGTGTTTATGAGAATTGCTCCATTAAGAACCACAATAGAATAATCAAAACATTTCCTTTGCAAGAGGCTGTGCAAAATCAATTTTACTCGTTGATTTTAGCTTATTATTTCCAAACTATGATGGGTATTTGTTTTCATGCCAAATGTTTCCATAAATCACCTGTATTATGACATATTAGGCATCTACAATTTTGGAGCGTGAATTAAAAGGAGTTAGATAAGTAACCAAAAGTTTCCATATCACTCCACAGTGCATTACATTAATTAGCAAAAAAAAAAAAGATATTTTGCATTTTCAGTAATAATAGGTCCCTTCATACATGCAAAGGTAGCCAGTGTTCAGGGCTAGCTGTAAGTAGACAAAGAAATGTGCCATTTTACAAATGCTTTCAATGAGGGCTTTGGAATTACCTTCTCAAAGGACAGAACAAACATGTGAGCCATGAGATCTTCCTTAGAATGGAAATATTTCCCCAAAATGTTCCAAGCTATTGTCTAGAGGAGTAGCAGAACATATTTTTCCTCAGGAAATAATAATAAAGCATATTCTGTGATCCCATGGGTGCATGAAAATACTATAATGAATGTTTTCACCACAAAAAAACAGCTCTGAATGACTTTCACCTTCTCCTGGGATTCAGTTGACCTACTGTCTTTAAGCCAGTTACTAATACACGGCAAAAATGCCACTAAACTTCATAAGAGAGTTATTTTTCCTGAAGTTTCTGGAGAGATTCATTGCTTTCTTTCTGATATAAAAAAAGAATTGAATCAGCTGTTATCCCTGTTGTCTAACCAAGACTAGTGCACCTGCTCATTTCACAAGATCACAGGGTGATGAATCATGAAATGAGAGGCCTGTGTTTAGAAGCTGCAGAGTAAGCTGCGATAATTTGACCACTTCAGCTCACTTCCTAGAGCATTGATCATAAAACCCCACAGCAGTGACATCATAMAAKAACTTATTTTTCTCACTCTGAAATACACGAGGAAAACCTTTTTCAGCAAGCCAGGCACTACACTGGAACACCATAATGGCATAGGGGTTCAACAGCTAAGGATAAATGATTCATAAAGAGGGTTTTGTTTTGTTTTGTTTTTTACAGATACTGGATTGCAGCCCTGTGGAAACATCTACTCTGTTGATGAATTGGGTTAAAGTTTCACTTTTTTTCCCAAATGCCATTGCAAGAAAGCTTTCTCATAGTTTCGTTGGTCAGGAACTATTAGCACCAAACCATCCTCTGACCCTATCAAAAATGATTGGGAAAATCTTACTCCACTGTGAATAAAGTTTTCCTTATYGTGACAGTGGCATACTGATATTCCATAATAACATTCCATTTCAATAGTTATAAAATACATTTTTAAGTGTTTAAATTAGAAAAAACAGTGTGCTTTTTTAGGAGCATCCTACCACTCTGGTTTCATAGTTGTGTTTGATTTATTTCTTACCATTCCCCCTGAGCTACTGAGAGTTAAATAAAATTGCTAAGAGATTTCTATTCTCTAAACTGTATTTACAATTTTCCCATGACAAAGAAGTCCTCATTGTCCTCCTGGACATAAATTTTGCACAGTTATGTCCTGGCTCAAATGTAATGAAGCCATCAGGGTCTTCCTGACTATAACTACGTTACAAGAAGAAAAGCCTCCATTCTCTGTAAACACAGTCCATTTAGCAGGAGAATAAGACAGTCTAATCCATGGCAATTTAGTTATCTTAAATACAGCTGTTTTATCTTTTAAAAAAAATTCAGTAATAAAAGAAAATCCCAGGGAGTGCTAAGTCATTCTCACCTTCATCAGAATTCACTAAAAAGAGCCTCTTTAGCTCTACTGCCTTGTTTCAAAAAAAGAAAAACAGGAGTGCTGGCATGATAAACTGCTATTGCCTTCATGTCACCCTGCACTTAATTTTTCCAAATTGATTTCTCTTGAGAAACTGTAACAATTACCTGAACACAATATTTCCTGTATTGCTATGGATTGCCAAGGCATGTTGGAGAGTGATGTGCTACTGCTGCACTATATTAATTTTTTTTACTCACCTCTTTCATCAATATTACTACTTGTAGGTAACTCTTCGTCAACAGGGTTCTTTAGACTGCACAGCAGTCTGAAGCCTTTCCAACCCTGTTGAACTGTACTATAACTGACAAGACTTAAATAATTTCATTTATTAGGCAAGGAGATGGCCTTCAAGTAATTTCTCTAGCTAAGACAGAAAATTCACTCTCCTAAATTTCTGAACAAGTAGAGGTTTATTGCAATATCCCTTTCTGATGTCAATCAATAGTATTCATTCACCTCTCTCTTTTTAATAAAATTGCACAAAATTTCCTATTGATAGCACTGGAGTAGGAATGAGTCAATAATATATGAGGAGCAATGATTCATTTTAATCTCATTCAGTACATTTTACTCTCCTCCTATGGGGTYAGTGTCTCTCTGGCTGGCAGTCTGTCTCGCAGTTTTATTCCAGTCGCACATTTCACACCCTGTAAACATCTAAGTAATCTTAACAGGCATGAYTGGAGAAGGTCAAGGAAGAGACTTTGGTCACTCACAAGGCCACCTGGGTTCACTCAGGATTACGAAATGAGTCCTTAATGGTCACTCTGTATGTAGGGGGCAGGGAATGACATCATTAGAATACAATGCAGTACCATATGGTTTATTAGCAGGTCAGACTTTATCCTCTGATCACTCCATTCATGATTCAACAACGCTTTTTAAAAAAAATTCAGAATGATCATATCAGTGWGGAAACAAGACCCTTATGAGTTTAATATGGTAGAATGCAGAGTGCATTCTGAATGCAGAGAATAAGCATAAATTTAAGATTATAGCCATGTAAACTCTATATTTCTGATTAGTTAAGATTGTTTAGCAGTGAATATTTATGGATAAGCCACCTTCTCTCCCAGTTTAAGTACATCCGAAGGACTGTCCTATGAATTGCAATATCAAATCTCATTTTTCTTAGCTAATCTAGGACCAAAATAACAAAACAGAAACTCTCTTTTTGATTCTTGATGTTCTATTAATGGAAAATAAATCCAGATTTAGCAACTTATGTGAAATTTGTGATAGTGATTGCAATTTGCTGCTCATCTCAGTTTCCCTTAAATTATTCTCAAGAAATACTTGCTGGCAGTCAGTTTTTCCCCAGTTGTGGCATGGCACAGCTGGAGCAGACGCTCGCTGTGGGAATCTCAAGACTTCCTCCTCCATAAATGAAAAGGAATTCAACACGTTTTTCAGCTAAGATTATTTTTRAAAAGCAACCCGCCATGGCATATCAGTCCTCAAAGGATCATGTAGCAGGCAAAAGAGAGGGGGAAAAAGGGCTTTTGTAGAGAAAGTGATCACCAAAAGAGTCCTTTTAGAATCTACACTGGGATCTGTCCCACTCATCATATACAGAAATGATCTAGAAAAAACTGTATCATGTAATGACAGACTTTTTTGAGAAGCATAAGTTAATCAGATTATTAAAGACAAAGATTGATCACAAAGAGTTGCCAAAATACTGAACAGAAATGTTTTAAAAAGGCAGAGGGGGTACAGTGCAGGTAAAACACCATACTTGAGGAAAACCAACAACTTTACACACACTGAGTAGTTTTGAGATGACAATCACCCCCTTTGAAGCAAGGGCTTAGCATCATAAGAGAACTGTGAATGTCAGTTCATTGCTCATCAATGGCCAGAAAGCAAATTTAAGGGCATGACCAGTTAGGAGAGGAATAGAAACTAAAGGGGATCATCATTAATACACCTGTATACACTCAGGGTGTGCTGATATTTTGAATATTGCATCATGTTCTGATATCATTACTCCCACCCCAAACTATCCCCAGCATCACGTAACAGAACTGTGAAAGCTAGAGGTAGGCATTAGACCCCTAAAAATCATAGGTTAAATAGTAAGTAAGGAATGACTTGGATACAAAAGCAAACAAGGGTGATATTAAAAAAAAAAHAACAAAAAACAAAAAACCCAAATGGTAGCCCTTCCATTAAGGCATAGATGGTCTGTGGAACTCCTTGCCAAAGGATGTTATGAACACCAGAAGTTTACCTAGATACAAAGTGTGACTGAACACATGGGTGAGAAATAATCTATTCAGTATCGTCATATCTAAAAGCACCACCTCTACCTGAGGAATTCCCTGATCAGTAAAGGGGCTGGTTGGTCATTTGGCTTGTCAGGTCAGATGTTCTTCTGGCACAATCCCATTTGTAGATTACATCAAAATACATGATCAATTTTACATTGAACCACTTTCACTCTAACCCACATGATTAAAACATCCCCCACACCCCATCTGTGACACATTCCTTTTCTGTGACATATTTGTCATTTGCTGCCTTGCAGGTGCCACTTCCTGCCCTGAAGAGACAAACCAAGCTACTTCTCAAGCAGTGGACTTAAACTGAAAAGGAGATAACAGTGCTTCAAACACAGTTTCCTATGTCACCCTGAATCTTCCTTCCGAGAAACAGTTTGCAAGCAAAAGACTTATAATCCATCTTGAGGGATCCCTGATTACCAGTGCCAAAAGATGTCATGATTTCCATCAAAACCCAGTTAGAGATCTTTTTTCACACAGTAGCAAACCTTCTGTGAAGACAGCCCAGCTTATTTCATTCAATGCCTCTCAATCTCTGGGAAGCRCATTGGTGAGCAAAGCAACTCTGAAGCCAACACCTTCTTCTTGGCACAGTGTGCAGGCATCTGACAAGTCTCTCTATCCTTCTCCAGGGCAAGGAGAGTTTACACAGTCAATGCTACATGGATTTCTTAAATCTCTCCATTCCCAGTCTACTTCCTAGGGCTTTCGAGATGAGAATTCTCTGCTAGCTCAGCTAAGAACATTAGCCCTTCACAGTTCAGTGTCCGTTATCAGCATCACCTTTTGTGCTGTAGGCAATTCTTACCATCTCCCTGGGTGAGTACAATATTGAATATGTTAAGTTGCTTCAAGGGAGTTCAGGCTGTCCAGGCTTTAAGTAATCATTATCATTTAAATAATCATTTTTCAGCAGTGGGTCTTCTAAGTAAAGGCTAAAACCTAATAACGAAAATAAGTAACAATCATCTTTAACAGAGCATTTCAAAATCAGGCATTTACTTGGATGGTGTRCATTTACTTGGATGGTTTTAACTCTGTGGAGTGATTCTGGTTTACGAATCACAAACCTCTTCAGTTACTGATACTACACAAGCAGCTTAATCAGGGACAGAAGCCCTTCCTTGCCCTAGACCCCTCTGTCCCTGAGGGAGTTCAAACCTTACAGTATTTCTAGACATTAAATGATAGAAAATGTTCAAAATGATAGTTTTTAATTTGGAAAAGTGAGAGAGATGTTCTTAGATTGACATGAAAACAAAAAAAAGGTCTTTGTTTTGTTAGCTGAGCTCAGGAACCGCCTCTTGCTTTCGCCTTGCCACACCACAGCATCATTCACCACTGGGGAATGGCAGGGGCACTCAGAGCACTCATGAGTACTGCTGGAGGAGAAGGCACTGAGCCAGATTAATTTTCATATCCTCCACAAGGCTGTTCTGCAGCATGCAGAAAATCATTTCAGAGCATCCTAGGGTGAGTGGCCACTCTGAAGATGCTGAAAGATGTACTTTATTCCAGTAGAGAGATATTATTGCCAGCAAGAAAATCCAGTAACTACCCAGAATAAAAGAGAAGCCAWTACCATAGAAGTAAAGAGAAGATTTTTTCTCAAATAGACTRTTTWAAAAAAAAGAAAAAGAAAAATAACATCCTGCATGGTTAGTGGCACTTCAAAGCACACAGTCAAAAAGCTAATATTACTTGCTGCAATGTAACTGTTTAAATCCACATAYATCTAAAACACTTTTAAAATTAATAAATGGATTTCCATTTAGTTAACGTATGAGTATTTTCATAGGCATAGTATAATTTAAAAATATTTAACATAAGATGCAATCATTTTGTGAGGTTATCTGCTTTCTCATGTGAGTGAGGCTGGTGCCTCATTATGCACTGGTACCTCTCATCAGCAGGTTATAGTTTGACAGGGGCTGCTCACTGCCCAGAAGGACYCTTTGTCATTTCCCCTAGTGAAAAGGAGCCATAAAACTTTTAGAAGAGAGACATCATTGTATTCCTTCACAGGCAGGGAATTAAACCTGTTTCAGACACACTCCTGCATCCCAAAGAAGAAATATTCTGAACAGTGATAAATGACTGAAGGGTTATTTCAAGCCAGCATAATTAATTAGCTCAGAGACCGAACACATCCCCAGTTGGCCCTAGAAGGTAGAGGAAGGATATAAAGGTGGTGTTCCCACATGCACAGTTAGTCCTCAGTGTAATCTTGTCATCGGTTTGCAAGGCAGTGCTCACAGGAACGGTGTAGGAGATAAAGCTCAGAGGTGGAGGGGGAGAAGAAAGCATACGTGACTCCTGAAGCCAGCAGCTGCTCTGCCTGTAAATCTGAACCTCGATATGCTACTGCTTAGTATGCTGTGGGCTGGGTAAGTGCTTTYTGGGACATAGGTGAGGCCAACATCAAGCTTGAGATTGTGCCAAGGTCAATGTGGCCCACTGTGACAAGTGAGACTATTGTGCTTAGACTTTTTGAGGATTTCTTTTTTTTTTTTTTTCTGTAGGTGAATGGCTGTTCTGGGAAACAGAAACCAAATGCTCATTAAATCTGTAGGTACTTTTGCTGACAGCAGCTCCCGTTTAACTCTCAACCCTCTTTCCCCTATTCTGATACCCTCAGGCTCCCCTTAAGAGAAGGATGTTTCATTGCTCTCCAGTGACAGGCCCTCAATCCCACAGCTGTCACCAGTTGGTGGAGCAGCTCCACCTCTGTCAAATCGCACACTCCACGCTGGAGGTTACAAAACTCCGTCTGATGGAGCCTGTGAGTTGCAGAGCTCCCTCCCTCCACCATGAGGAACAGCTCCCGGGTTTCTGCTGTGGCCGCTGCTAGTGCTGTCTGAAGCTTTTTGCATTTGTAAGATATGACCCTTATGGAAAATATGTCTGATGAGGATTTGGCTTTGCTCCCCTAAACAAAAAGGTGCCTGAAATAAATCCAAGCAATGCTCATTTAAAGGGCAGAACATGGGAATCTAATGTAACATAAAAAAAGACGAGCAAAAAAGCACARAGCAAATTATCCTGATTCCAGCCTATTCTGTTAATTTTCTGTTAAAGCAACAAGCCAGATGTGGCTGTGCAAAAGAGCTCYGCAGCCAGCCTGTTCTTCTGCAGCACACACAGCTTCCCCCTTCTCATGTAAAACTACTGGCAAATATTTTTGTTCAACATTAATTTTTCTCCATGACCCAATTTCTACCTCCTCCACAATTTAGGATATTTTGGCAGATGCCTGTAATTTTTATGAATTAAAGTAAATGTCAGAAGGAAAGCTGCCCCTCCCATTCCACTCAAAGAGCTGGAAATAAAACCCCATGTCTAAGGTTATAAAGCTCAATGCTCCATTTTGGAAAATTGCTWGAACAAGTTTGCTTAGCAAGCTTCACATTAAAAAATGTTTCCAGAAGAGTTTCTGAATTCTCTGAAACTAAATCAAAGACCCAACACAAGCTATATCCCAATATCATTTTTGCAAATGCTTTTTCCCACAGCAGCCTCAGTTTGCACACTCATTTGTACCTTAATATTTTATACTTTTTCAGATAAATYTGTAACTGTAGAATTCTTGAAAGAGAATTTTTAAAGCCAAGCTGGTTCAAGMTGAACTAACTGTATTGCATTGATCAGAAACCTCAAGAAGGATAAGGAAAGAAAACCTTTGCATGGTTGGAGGTACAAAACTACAGAAATCGGTGCAACTTCATACTCATTCTTAGGAGTCTCATCGGGTAGTGATAGACTCTCTCTCATCAGMCCTACTTCTTTCCTTTTTCTAGTTTTCCTCCAGGCCAGTTATTGCTCCACAAAATGCAAGGAAAATGGTTTTCCCCAGCTGGACAAGAACCTTGTATACCTTAACTATTTGCCCCTTACAGGCAGCAGTGTTCTCATTCTGAGTACTTTCTGACATCCATAGCACCCCTCTTGTGATGCCTGCAAATGATTCCCATGGCCTAACTTCAGCTCCTTTTTATTATGAGGGATAAAAGACTTAGCAACGGGGAAAAGAGGAAATGTTAAATAACATAAATGTTTCCCCAGAGAGTGTGATGGGACAGAAAGGCACAGAGCCAACCAAGTATTACAGCTCTGCAAGTTATTTGGGGGTTCTTCTTCCTTTCTGTCCTTAACATAGCAAACCTTATATGCAGCCCTTGATTTGAAGCTTTTGGAGGAACTGATCAGTTTGGGGTATGTCAAGACACTATAGTGGGACAAAATACTAGAGCAAGGACATATTATCTTTTTTTTTTCTCTGTAACTGTAGAACATACATAGCTTCTAAATACCTTCAAAGAACAGAGATCACATTATGAAATATAACACGTTTTGAAAGTSTCATTTAATAATGTTGGGCTACAACTTCTGAAAAAAACCCCAGTGAGTCTGCAATACCAGATGAACACTTCTAGTCTCAAGATTAATTATGTTAATGGTCTAAGCAAAACTAATCTCCTCTAACCCAGACAAATTAGTCTTTCTGTGCAGCTCATTAATCCCTGCTTCTTCATCTGAAGAGGCCTTGTTGCATAAATACCAATAGATGCAAAAGAACAGCGTGCCAGCAATATCGCAGACTGGAAGTGCTGAAAACAGTAGAATTACCTGATTTGATCTAGACATCTAAGGTAGCATTTTGTGCTCTGTTCACCTTGTATTTATTTAAAGAAGCCTGGAGTATACCAGCAAGTGCTGTGATCTTCTGCAATCCCACTGAGGACAGAAATTGAAATTTAATGATAGGTATTGCACATTTCATCAGAGAAAGCTGCTGCCACCATGACAAAGGAGGAAGGAACCAGCACCCATAAATCTAATGACCTTGCCACTAACATTAATTCATTAATAGTAAAGGATCATCTTGCTGACAGACCTTCACGTATAGTTTCAGTAAAAGGAGACAACTGAAGAAACTTTTCCTGAACCCTTTCAGTCTTTCCTCAGAGGCTGGATTGTCCTGTCCCTACCAGCTCACCCAAGCACAACTCCTTGAGTGAAGGAGCAGCCCAGCACTGAGTTCAGGCCCCCCTCCAAGCAGCTGCTGCCTACATTGTACCAGTGCATACTGAGAATGTGCCTGGGTTATTYTCCCCAGCTGCCAATACCAATGCAAGCAACACGCATGGGACCACTCAAGGCACTGCCTGGGTTAGTGCAAAAGCTACAGGATAATTAAGTTACACTTGTGGTAACACTTGATTTTAAATGACTTTACTGCTCTCTCAAGGTGTTTGATCCCTGAGGCTTGAAATCCTCAGTGTGGGTGCTGCTTGCAAATCAATTGTTACTGTCAGATATTATATTGATTCTTGTGGTGCAGTGCCTATGAGCAGAAGAAGCAAAAATGCCAATTTCAATTACTGAGCAAAACAGAAGATTTATTTGTGATTAGATGACAAGAAGATTACCACTAGCTACATTCTGGGGAAGGAAAAAAAATCCAATGTCCTTACTTTACAAAAAGTACAGAAGTTCTACACTAAATATATCCTGCTGTATTGTTCCTTTTCCCACATAGCTGAAATAATTGATAAATAGACATATGAAGAAATAAAATACACAAATATATAAATATACACACACAGTTTACATATATATATATACATATATATATATATATATATGCAATACATACCCGTCTGAATGAATTCAGACTAGAGGGAGAAGTGTAGCATGGTGGTTTTCCCTTGAACTTYCTCTGCTACCCAAATTTTGGTGAATCAACCACATTCTTTTATTGCCCCCCCATCACCTCTGTACCATCACTGAACTTAGCCTGACAAAGCACTTCCATGTGGGAAGTGTATCTCATTGTATACCCTGGACATGAGTGGAGCTGAAAGAGTAGGTCCAAGAACAACACAGCTGGGTGTCCTTTGGCAAAGAGGAGAACCATGTCTAAATCTTCAGGCCCTTGATGTCACACTCTCTCAAAGGGCAACCCACACTAGAAGACCCACATCATCTCCTGGCAAAGAACTGAAAAAAAAAATTTCTTTTTTCCCCCCATGTTTTGGCCACTTCTCCCACTGACATTTTTTCAGCCCTAGCTGTGCCAGCAATGATGACCTTCTCTGCAGAACCCTCTTTCCCAGAASCCTCTGTCTGGGTTCCAAGGACTGTGTTGCACTGTTCAGCACACAGACTGCTGCAATGAGCCATCAGTAACCAGCCAGCTCTGACAATGGCAGTGACAACACCATCACCAGTGCCTTGCTGACCACAGTGCACCAGCCACTTCCACCAGGAGCAGGGTGTAGGTGAGGAGCAGAGGGCAGAAACTGCACTGGGGATGTCTGTAGAAGGATCCCAGTTAGGTGAATCTCTGTTAGACAGGTTTTTATGGGAACAAGGGCATGAATTGCTGTTACTGAGCAACCCAGACCACAAGACAGAGCAGGATGAGATGGAAGAGGATGGGAAAGAAGAGGACATGACTACAGCAGTGTAACATGTACCTCGCGCTGACCATGAAGACAAAACATTGTAAGAAGCAAGAACAAAGAGCAACTGAAGAACAATAGGTTGATTGAAGAAAGTGCAAAATGCTGAGAACATTGATTTAAAACTGCAAGGCATACAAAAACACGCTTTTGCAAATATACCAATCATATGCTGAAATGTAATAGACAGACTGYTAAATTAACCAATGAATAATTGYTAATCATATAGAAAGGCATTACTAATCATATAGAGAGGCTGGCTTATGAAAGTAGATAAAAAGGAGCTTGTATTAGAAATAAACGGATCATGCTCATCATATTGGTGTCTGCGTGACCTGGTGTCCCCGTTGCCCAGAAGATGTCTGCTAGGCTCTTTACATGGTGACATCTGCAGCCCCTGTCCTTGGTTCACATGTCATACCACAAGCTTTTTGTCATCTTCTGTTTCTTGGAGAGAAGGGAGACTGTTCCTGCATCTAAATGGCAGTACTGGTGTGAGTGGGCAAAGCAGCAAGATCCAAGGGAGGTTACAGGGCATTATTCAGGGAAGAATACCCACTCAATTTAATGTTTTCTCTTCTGCTGGAAGGGGAGGTAGGGAAAGCAAGAGAAAAGCTGGCTAGATAGGCTTCAGCTCTTATTAAGAGAAAGAATACTCCAGGCTGCTTTCTTTAGCTTCTGATTCAGCTCAGAGCACAGCTGCAGGGGACAAAAAGCAATGCTGTGGAGGGCAACATCTGAGGCACAAGAGATACAGAACACAAGCTGTACACCCTCATCCTTTTTTTACTCTACACTCCCCTAATCCTCCTTCTCCAGTTTACTCAGTATATTCCTGGCTAGAAGCTAGTGCCTGAGAGGAAATGGTTATTTTATTTAAAAATAACTGCTTTTTTGGTCTAGCAACATCAACACTGTTAATAACACACATAGGAAAAAAACCATTATTTTCATGTCATTTCAGCCCCTTGTAATGATCCTTGTACCGTTATACAATTGTTGAAGAATTGTTGTGCAGAGTTGAGGTTATTTCTGAGATTGTTAAAGCAAGACGAACATTTTCCTGAATCCACTGTTTGCAGAAAAATTATGTGTAGGAAATTAGTTTAAAGCTCTAAAGAAATCTGCAATTAGACATTAACTTTTCCATTGAATGTAAAACTGGGCCAAGGCAGTTTACAAACTCCAGTGCTACTTGGGCAGAGTGCAGAAAAGGGCTCGCCAAAAGCTCCCCAAATTCAAAGGCAGTGCCAGGAGAACGCAGACCCAGTTTGGAGCCAAACGGTTCAGCTACTGGAACTTGACTTTAACTATCTTCAAGAGTGCAGCTTGAACAACTGCCAGCTCTCTTAGCCAAGAGGCAGGGCTTGCTTGGTTTGGGAACATCAGTACCTCTTCCATAACCCAGTACTACCAGCCTATGGGACAWTTTTTTCATAGGGTCTTGAAGAGGGCTTGGCTGTTGTCCAGYGTTTGCTCTGTGGAAAGGTGAGGATGAAAAAAATTAGAGAAGTGCCAGATTCTCTGAAAAATTCTACTTTTACAGTCTGCAGCCACCGAGCATTACAAAAATTTGAAGAGGCCTTGGCAAATGTTTTAAAAAACCCACTTCCTAAGTTGATCTGAAGTCATGCTTAATGTCATATTGAGGATTCCTCCAAAACTAAACTTCTAGGCCAAGTCACTTTTTAGATAGAGCCTGAGAAAGAAACATTTGCAAAAAGCAAACAGCACAGTTGATATCAGAGTTTCCTTCCATCAAAACAGTTTTCAGTTACCAGAAATATGGTTTATTGGTCACATATCACACAAACAAACAATCAAGAGAATGGACTTTGTTACCAGGGGTATTTAGAAGGCTTCAAAATTGGATGCAAAGCTAGTTAAAATCATTACCACACAGGCATCACCAATTCTCCATGCTGCATGCACATGTACACCAGTTGTGCAGTCACAAGGGCCAACTGGCTGACAGAAAGTATAAGACAGTATTCCACCTTTGCAGGAGTGTTTACTTCAGAGGCACAATATGTTCTCCTGACAAGGAGGGATTATACTACACATGATTAGGAGTATCTCATTGCAGCTCTCATAAAAATTGGTCTCTGACAACACCAGAGTTGTTTAATAGCACTTGACATATTAATAGCACACACAGTATTAGCAAGTGTAACAGTCTTTGCTAAATAATCTGTGTAGCTTTATCCATGAGCAAACACTGCAGATGCACCAAAATCTTTATATGACATGCTTCACATATGTGAGCAAGAATAATATTGTCAAATCCTCTCTCAGCTGTGACATCTTGTAAGATGAGCGTGCCTAATATTGGTGGAAAACACTTTTGCCAAGGAAAAAGGCTCCTTCTCTGATAAGATTGACTTTTAATAGGGTGAACAATCCTYGTTCATAGCATAGTCTGCAATTGTTCCCATCCATATAAATTTACCTGCTAGCATGGGTCAGTATGTTTTTAGGAGCTCCCATTTTCAAAGTTATATGGCTTCAAGCAAAGTCCATTAGGGAGACGTTTGCAAGACCGAGTGACTCAGGATTCTTGCCTAAAGACTGGCACATTTTCTGTTGGATATGCCTGCATCGGTAGGGTCAAGACATACATGATATAAAGGCCAAAGTGGTCAGCTCCTTGCTTTCCCAATTCACTGGGAAATGCTCAATTGAGCAAGACTTGAACATATTTCCTTTAGCCTGAGGAAATCATGAACCCTGGGTCTACCTTAGAAGATTAGGATTTATTTTCTGAGACCAAGTAGCAAGTATCCTCAGTTCACAAAGCCTTCCTTGTGAAAGCCAAGCTTCTGTAGACTCTAGCACTTTATATTGATAAAGTTGGTATCTGCACTGGGAGCCCTGAAGAAGCACTAAGAAGCAAATTTATCCACCCAGCCTAYAGCCAGACAAAAATTAAAATATAGTGTAAGGATGTGAATAGGATACCACTCAGTGAAAGATGCAGCTTGTTAACACAAAGGCTTGCTCAGTAATAACATTTCTTGGGTGAATACCATGGGTTAGAGTTCAGACTGGATGAAGATGAGAAAAAAATTACAAAAAATTCAAATGTCTTTTTAAAACTTATTACAGAGATGACTCAGAGCATTCTGGCATGGGTTAAGAGACGCCCCAGTCTGAACTTTGCAACCTGCCAATTGACTAAAATGCATCAAAAACCAAATAATMAATTTTTCAGACTGTAGCTCTGAATGGTTATTTCGTAGCACCAACCATCCAAGGGTGAGCTGTCCTTGCGTTGTCACAGGAGATGTGTGRGCTCGTTATTGGCTTGGACAGGGGCACTGTCAGGTGTGGCAGAGGTTTATCTGTGATTTACCTGGCCAAATCCACCAATGCCCTTACACAGAAGGTCAATAGCCTTGGAAATAATACTTTGTGCTTTGGGAGACATGCTCATACTCTTGTGTGCAGTGAGATGAGCTCATTCTGGGCTGGAGTAACAAAGGAAAACTTCACCATGATGACTGACACGTGTCTAAGCCCACTCCTGCCAAGCCAGGCTGGTAACCCCAGCACTGCACTCCTTGGTGCTACCAGTGAAGGGAAGCCTTTCCAGTTCAGATCCTAAAACTATAATATAGCGCCTGTAAGTTGAGTGAAACCTTTCTGTACTTGCAGGAATCATTATCCACAGGGAGMACAACCTGCCACCAGGTGGCTGCCTGTGCAGTGACGCAGGAGCAAGGGCAGCCATGTGTTCTTCTCCACACCCACTGGCTAAGCAGCACTATGGCCCTTGSTCTCAGAGCCTCCAGTCCCAGGGGTGCATTGAATGCCATCCTGCCAGTAAGAGTCCTCTAAATGAAAWGAAAAATCCAGTTTCTCCTTTGCCTTGCCCTGCTGGCCTCCTCTCCCCCCAGCTCAGTAATGCAGTGGGACACTCCTAGAAGGCCAGGTGCTCTGTGACAGCCGGGTGACTTCATTTACATTTCTATGGCACATTTCACACTAATGGATACCAAAGGACATTTCAAAAGGTCTTTCACAGAGAAAGTCATACCTGAGTTATGACAAGACACTGCAGCACGTAAGTATCACACAGTAACCTTACGGCAAGCAAAAGAGATGAATGTTAAAGGTAGCTACAAAGGGAATTTTGGAAGCATGAGTGCAGTTTCTCAYATTGGTTCTGGCCAGAGCATCAGAACCAATATCTTCCCAATTCTTACAAAGGGTGGCACAGATGTCTCAGTGGCTACGTTTCCTGTCACAGAAGATAATGTGACCTGAGACAAAAATCATACAGARAAACCAGAATTAGCAATAAATCCAAAATAGATGAGTTCCACTTACTGGGTCAGTTCTCAACCCATCATAAGCCTATGTCTTTCCTTCAGCACACTGTCATCAGGCTCATAATCACTTGTGGTGAGATCCCAACCCAGCTCAAGGCAACATGTCTGGATGTAGAGGGCTAATCCTTTGCCCATGTGCACTGATGAGATGCCACTGGAGTGATGAAGTGGCAGCAATTTAAAGCAGCTGAGAATGTGTCACATAAGGCAATCAGACTTAAAAGAAATGTGATGGCAAGGGTCCTAAACATTTTCAAAACACTGCTGTCAGAACAAATCTCAGTGTACAAAACCATTCTTTGAGAAGTTGTCAGAGACCCAGATRGGTTACTGGCTTATTCTGTCCTTCCTGGAACACTGTGCTCCTTTCCAGTTATTATTATTCCTGTACCCTAAGCCCCAACTGTGAGGAGTCACTGGTATGACATCATCCCTGAGATTGAGCTTAAAATTGACCAAATACTTTGCTGAACTTTCTTTCCCTCCCTGTCTTGGTGGCAGAAACTTTAGCTTAAAACATTTAGTTTTCATTATGTCTGTGAAACAAGGAGTTTGAAAACCGACAGAAAAACAGCCTGTAAAAGGCAATTAATAAAACACACCAGCAATTCCAAAACTGTTCAGAACACTTCATTCAGCAATACATTCAGACAGAACTGCAGCAAAGCTACTAAATAACATGTGACAAAGGAAAACTCAGGAAAAGGCAAAATAATAACTTATGATTTTTAGCATCTTTTATCCAAAGTTCTTCGCAGCCATATGTGCATATTATATAGAGATCATTCATCTAGCTGAAATATAGCTGGCTTCGCTTCAGAATTAATTTGTATAACCACACACAATAAAACTATATAGCAAGTCAGAGAGAGGAAAATGAAAAGCAACTGTTCTAGTTGAATTACAGAACAAATGTTGAGTCAGCAGAATATCACTCTCTCTAGGAGAAATTTASAGGAACATCAAGGATAGCATTCAAACTCATGTGGAAGATATCACAGCACCACTAACAACTCAGCCTTTGRGTTTACCTCTAAATGAAAATATAGTACCTCTGGCAGCAAAATGTCTCTACTAGCATTAGAGAGGGCCCAGGTGATACCCAGTGAGCAATCAATATTCATTTCTGAATCACCTACATTTCCTCAAAGGTCTCCCAGCTTAGCACSAAATCACTGAAGCCTTCTGAAGATTAGTACTTCTCCAGAGTCAGCACGAAGCTGCTTCTAACTCTTCTGTTAGGCCAGGAGCACTGAGTAGAGTTTCAGAGAGAGGCCAGTCGGCTACAGGACATGGTTGCTTTWAGTCTAAGTACAGTGGTTAACAGAGTGATGGGAATGAAGTCCCTCATGTTAAAATGTGATTGTGTGGAGAAGGCAGGACCATTTCCAGCTGTGCTACACATTAGCTAGTTAAGGTACATGACCCCCTCTAGCTTCTGGAGCTTGGAGATCTGCATAAACGCTGCCAACAGGCCACCACACTCATCCAAAACTACAATGCTAATTGCTGTTATTCATATGGAAATTTGCCGTTGCACTCTTCATCACAAAATACATGTTACAGGCAGGAGCCTTGCTCTTAGGTGGCTCTTCATTTTCCTCACTGCCTTCAAGTGCCCAGCTCTCATGTGTTTGCATCATAACAAATTTCACACATTCAAGTGACCAGCATTTTATTCAGAAACCTTTGATGATGGATGTCTGGGGGAGTCAGCTCTGATCAAAAGCCCTAATTCTGGTGATTCGCCATTTCAAGCCTCCAAGTGCTTTGAGCTGTAAGTGGTTCCCGTGTAGAGGTTTTCCTTTGCAAATAAAGGCTAAAAAAAWTCATGTAACACCACTTGTGATACTGCAGAACCTAAATCCATTGCACAGAGCAAGGGTAATAGCTCTGCATCAGGAATTTCCTTTTTCTTACAATACACTATACTTCTAACAGCCTATCACAGACTTCAGCAGAGTGAGCCAGRACTCCTCTTACAGGTAGCCCCATGTCTCTTTACACTTTTAGCAGACTCAGAAGATTGTGTTTCTACTGTCCTATGGTTCTGCAAAGTATAATTCATTCTTCTTCACAATGAGAGGGTTGCTGGGCACACCACTTTGCATATCCTTTTCCCTGAGAAAGTTGCATCATTAGTGGCAAGAATTAACTGGGATACCCACTTGGTATTTCATCACAACACTCCTGTCTGTTGAGAAACTTCCTCTGGCTCACAGTGAGGTGCATTCCCTGCTGAAGCAATATCACTTTCTGCCACCGTCATCTCTGTCCTCGCCTCCTCTAGCCTCACAGCACAATTACAGGACAGCTGCAGGTGTACTTGCTCTCTTTCTTTTACACAGTCTCTTTCTCCTCCTCATTCACAGATATATCAATAAGGTAACTGTTTTCTGTGGTTAAAATTATATCCCCAGACATTTTAAACCCATAGTCAAAATAGATTTGGCTAGTCTGAATTCACCTTTAAAGAATAAATAGGAATATGGAAAGGTGCTGGAATAAAAGCTATCACAAGCAAAGACTGGCGATCTCCAGCTATGTCTTGAGAAACTCKTTCTGGATATAAGAGAGCCTTTCCAATTTAAGGAAGAACAACTACTGTGTGACTCTTTCACCTCCAAGTCCTCTTATAATTTCTCATCTCCATGTAGTTTTTTTCGGTCCTAAAAGCAATCCCTTTCCAAGTTATTTACTACAGCACACCATCCTGAACACAGAAAATACCTCCCCAGCCAGGGTGCTTACTGGGACAGCCACAAGTCGGTCAGCACCAAYTGATAAGGAAAAATTCAATACCGTCTATTCTGCAGTCTCTGGCCCTGGGACCCTAATCCAGAGGCTAATAAAGCAATAAAACCTTGCTGATCCTCAGGCTCTGTTTCCCACATCATTACTCCATGTTATATCTGCTCTCACCACCCTAAATCTCCATTCTTCCCCACCTTGCACTTGTCTTCACTAGCGTGACAGCCACCTTTCAGGACTCACCTAACAGAGCCATTGATACTCAGTTATTTCAACCTTCCCTCCTGAATCACTGCTATCCCAAAGCACAGACTATTTGGTTTGCTTTTTGAGCTGATGGGGTTTAGCTTGTCTTGGAAATGTCCCTGGTATCCCAGCATGGAAACTGCTTCTGGTGCCCAGGGAGCTGCTGAGAAGCAGTAAAAAAAAGGTTCCACCTCCAAAAAGAGTTTTTCCCCTCCCCTCATTCCCAGGCACCCCAACCTGCCCCTGAAGAGGAGATGTACAAATAGTCCAACCCGAGGTCCTGGTTGCAAMTTTATAATCCCCATTTACTCTGTCAGCTGCTCACTCATCTGTAACAGGAAGCTCTAAGTTTTGTCCTGGATCAGTCAACCTCCTACTTCATCTTACTGTAAACATTTCTGGCAGGCACAAGGAAGGAGAGAGCAAGGGGAAATTACATGCAGGTCCCTGGCAAAGCATGTGGCTATTGTCCCAGGCCAAGCCCTTTACACAGTTTGGTCTCCCTGAGGTCACCATCAGATATGGAGAAGGTAAATGATACAGAAGCATTGATCATTTGTGTTAGAGTTACCAGGCTCCTAATCAACAGGAATTGTCTGAGGACCTGAAGCATAGGGTTTAGCATGATATCAGTATATAGTATGTGTTCTGAAATCCCTGGATTTTCTCAGTCACTCTCACATGTCCAGCACAAATGGATCTTGCAGGGGTCTGGCATTCAGTGGTGTGCGTTTTATAGCATGCTTTTGCTTAGCAATGATCTGGAGCTTGGTTCCAAGCTTGCCATCTTTTAATTTAATCAGATGTCCTTTGATTAAGGTGCTGTATTTTAGGCATGCCAAAGAGGCTGATCCGGGGAGAGCTGAAGCGCTGCTTCTCTCTCACTTTTGGAAAAGCTCACCACTAGAATATATCCTGAGACATAAGAGACAAAGAGCAAAGACAACAAGAGATTTAAAAGGGTACAGGAAAAGAGATAGCAAATGCTCCCAACATCYATCAGTGTGTGAGCACAAATTACTTGCTTTCAGCAGGAGTCTCAGGGTGTCGAACACTTTTACAAGCAGTGAGTATAAAGGTTACAGGGTACATTACRCATTGCAGGGTAGGCTGTTCTGAGCTCTCTCCCTTGATTTTGGGGATAAGAAAGGCTCCCCATCTTTCATGTGGATTTAATTTTACTCTGATTTTAAAAACAAAGGCGCACTCAAAGTGATCCGTGTGCTCCAAATCACAAAAAAAAAAATCATGAAACACAATAGAGCCACAGCAGTTGCCCTAGCTGGTGAAGAGCTATTTGAATAGGACTAAAGCTGACTACAGTCCCCATTTTCCATTTGTGCCTCCTGCATCCCTTTCTTCTTCCCAGCTCTCCACATAAGGAGAGAAGATTCATGATAAAAATCAACAGGTTAAGATGTTTCAGCTGCTACTTTGCKGACTAAGAAATGCAAAAGCAAGCACCCAAGTTATCAGCAACATCCACAACAACTGTGTATAAAAATGACCTATGTAACAATAGAACCTCGTGTCAAAACGGCCTCCACCCCTTGGTGTGGCTTTTCWGAGCTGCCCATTAGAGGTCACCACCACCCAGTCACATCAAGAGCCCCTGCAGATGAAAACCCTGGCAGCAGACCTCCTGCCAAAAAACTTCACCCCCAAACAAGGCGGAGAACGGGAGGATAAAACACATCCCTCTTCATTCTATTGTACATGAGAAGAAAGCCTTAGTGGGAAAACAGGCACATATGACTTTGCTACAGGTTTGAAGGAGGGTTCCTGGCCTCTCCACCAGCTGCAGAAACAAACCTTTCCTGGTGATGATCAGAGCAGCCTAATCCAGCACTCTCAGCAACAAGCTCAGAGCAMTCATGAATTCTTAGATGAAGGCAAAGATTTTGACAGGCAAGCTATGACTGGGGTACTAAAACTGCCAGGCCATTCAGGCCATTCCTGTCAAGAGGAAAAATGCAGAAGAGCTGCAGGCTGCCAGCCAGGACATGGGAACTGGACCCCACCTCTGCTCCCCATATCCCTGCTGCTTCCAATCACCCACTGACCCACCCATCACCCACTGACCCACCCACCCTCCATCCCTGCCACGCACAAGGGATGCTCCCAGCACAGCCTGTCTGTGGCAAGAACAACCATGCAATGATGCTGAGAAACAATGCAGCAGTGTCCATCTGTCCTYCCTGACAACTCACTGAAGCTTTCAAACAACACACAAGCCCCAATCATTCCATGAGGGTAAGGAGACACCACATCCCTGCTGGCCCAGAACTGAGCCTAGGAAGAAGTGTGGTGACCTGAGACAACCTGCAAGTACAGGCATCTGATGGGGACAGCACAACATCTCAGGCCTCTTGAAATAAACAAAACAAAAATTACAAAACACCACCATGCCCCAAGTTGCCACCTCTTTGATATGGTCTGTGGCTGCTTAACTTGCTGTAAACACTCCAGGTGGACAATTCATCAGCCAGCTGCATCCTCCCACGTGCCACGATTTCCTTCTGTCCTGCAAAAAGGAGAATTTGCCAGCTCTCTCATTTCTCTGACAAGCACACAGGACCCTCACAGCTCCATCACAAAGCTCCTGGCTACCTGTTGGCCCTCACAGTGACCTGCCTGTATGTGATGGTACTYGTGTGAACTGAGCACAAGGACTGTGACAAAGCCATGCTGCTGCATTGATGTCTGAAGATGGAAAAGTTAGAAAACCTCTTCTGACCCCACTGCCCAGTCCAAGAGGCAGTCCTGCCAAGAGGACTCCAAGAGGCCAAACCTGTGATGGCAATGCAATCTCTCCCTATGAACACCTTGTAGCTCCTACCCTGGTAACAGCATCTGAAMTTATGCACCTGACAAATTTATTTGGGATTATAGGCACAGCATATGCTTACTGTATCCCTGTCTGTAAGCTCTCTATGGACCCCTGGCAGCATGGGGATGCAGCACACAGAGGTGGCAGGGGGCTGGAGAGAGGGAAAGGATATCTGAGTGCTGACGAGGCTGTGCTGCTGAAAGGACAATGACAGATCAGGATTCATCCACTGCAGCTGCTCCTTTTTAACTGCTTATTTTGAATATTTAGAGAAGAAGAAGAGGAGAAATAATGAAATTATGTGTTGGGATTCTTTTGCAGTGGGCTTTCTTCCAGAGAAGAGGCCAGCCTGACAGCACCCCAGCTGCCTCCAGCCCTCTGTTTATACCCAGCTGGCTGAAGCACTGTGAGTTTGTGTGCACACACACACACCTCACCCACCTCAGCACTGACCTGCAGAAGGCTAAAGGAGGAGGTCACAAAAGTCAGAGGCTGATSAAGACACTGCTTAATACTGTATTGATTTTTCTGACCTGGCAATGACAGGTCTAAACAGAAGCCTAAAGCTGTTAGACTACTGCCAAATCTCAGTTAAATGTTGATGGCTTGTTATACTGCAGACCCGGGCTAGATCCACAGCATAAGTAAGCCCAAGAGGCTTAATGCTTCCCCTCTAAGGATTTACCATCCAACACTTCCCCACTAGAAGGCAATATGATGTATTAACCAGAAACCCCACAGGTCGTACAATAAGTCTGCCTTTGCTGGACATTCACCTTCACCTCAGACATTGGCAGCAAGAGAAGCATGGCTTGGCAAACTTCATCTCATAGCTGAGATCACAGGATCAATTAGGTTGGAAAGACCTCTGAAGATCATCAAATCCCACTGTCCATGTAGCACTGCCAATCCCACCACTAAAACATGTCCCCAAGTGCCACATCTACATGTCTCTTGAATATCTCCAGGATGCTGACTGAACCAGGCAGCCTGTTCCAGTGCATCACAATCATTTTGGTGACATTTTTTTTTTTCTAATTTTCTATCTACCCCTTCCCTGGCACAATTTGAGACCATTTCCTCTGGTCTGCTCACTTTTTACTTRGGACACCATCTCCCTATGTCCACCTTTCAGGTAGCTGTACAAAGCAACAAGATCTCCCGAGACTTCATTTTCTCCAGCTTGCCCATGAGAAGGTGGCAACAATTTTCCAACAGGCTGAAACAGACATCCTTCCAACTCCCACCCTCACCTTAAGACTGACAAGAGCTCCCCCTGCTCTCTAGTCACTGATGAGCACTGCCAACAGGGTTTTTCCACCTTCTCCCCCAGCCATGGAATCYTCTGTGAGCACAGGCATGTTGTGCAGGCACTGATGGATGCTGATTGCTGTGGATGAGGGTGACTGCATGAAGAGAACCCCAGCAAAGCTCAGTGGCTTGGAAGAGTTTTCCTTAAGGGGACAGAGCAGTACAAGCACAGGATTGTYGCTGCCAGACAGCTCATTTTCCTGACCCCTGTCCAAGAGAGTGAGAGAGCACTGTCTGCCTGCATTAAGGTGATTGCACTGCTGATAATTTGCAAACAGGCAGAGCTCACTTGGGGAAAATTGCAAAGCATGGCAGGGCAGGAGAACAGAGTCTCTTCTAAAACACTTTTGTCTTTTGTTAAACAAAGTTATAAAACCTMTGGGGGAAAATCTACACCTAATTAAAAGTTGAGCAAGTCCAAGGAGATATTCAAGGCTACAGAAACCAACTGGTGGGAGCCTGAGACTTACTCACTAATCCTTAATATGTTAATTCACAATGTTTCCAAGAGAAGAATATGACCCAGAGCTTCACAGAGTGTATAAAGCACTGCTACTAGGAGGATCAGGTGCAAAGTTTTAAAGCTGTTGGTGACACCAGCCATTTTTCCTTCAGGAGAAAAGACAAAAAAGAAGTTGTTCAGAAAAAAAATTRCCTGAATCAGTCTTGCAGTCATCAAGGCTGGTCAGCCTGATTTTTCATGGCAAGTATTTCCACCAGTAGCTTAAAGCAAATGCTGACAGCAGTTTTGATGGAAGGGTGCAGAGAAAGACAGGGAGAGCAGGATGGGACAGACAAGCAGGGAACCAGGGAAGCACTTCCCACACACACAGGGCAAGCTAAGGCTGAAAGGGACACAGGGGTTTGGGCAGCTATGCTAGGGAAAAGTGTCTGTGAGTGTTCCTTGTCAACACAGAGCTGCCCCAAGGACAGACTTTCTTTCATTATCAATTATTTATTGAAAGGGCCCCTGCACTCCTGAGCCTGTTTTTCAGGTCTGGAGGGGTCACTGGCTCTGGAAGGATTTGGGGAAGRCTGCATCTCCTGCAGCAAGCACAACAAAGCAAATCCCAACAGAAGGGCTGCAARCGTAATTCAGACAGAAGGAGACAAAGCTGCTACTCACACAACCACAGAGTCACTTAGGTTGGAAAAGGCCTCTAAGATCATGGAGGTCAGCTGTTAACCCAGTACTGCCAAATTCACCACAGCTGCATATCTTTTAAATCTGCTCAGCATCTCCAGCTCCAAGCCCAGGGCAGACAAGATCACAAACACAGATCAACAAATAGAAAAGAGTTATCAGAGGGTTTTACACTGGGTCCCAGTAGCCCCAGCATCCCACACCTAAACCCCTCCAAGGCCTGGGCTTGGATGTACACAAAGGATCAGCTTCCTCTGCCCCACTAAAACACAGACCCAGCACAGCAATCCCATGGCCTGGTTGTGCACAAACACTGCTGGGAAGACAAAAAAAGAAACCAATTTGCTCTGCTGCTTGAGCACCCATTCCTGAGTTATTGAGAAAATACCATAAGTTGTGCAATGGAGCTTTTCAATAGCAGCAATAGCAGAAGGCAGACGCAGCACAGGGGACAGAKATTGCCAGCCTCCCCCGCCACCCCCGCAGCACAGGCAGACACACAAACTTACCTTTCACTCCTTCCTTCACTAACTGTCTTATCGCCATAGCAACTGTAATCCTAGGTCATGCAGCTAGGAAAAAAGAATAAATATAGCACAAATGAAGATATACACTATCGCAAAACACAGCCTCAGTSGTAGAATCAAGTTTTCATTAGAGGCATTTCAGTGGTTTTGCATAATTATACATATATTAATGCCCAACATGCCCATCTTCAGTTGAAATTCATTAATTCAGCTCTAAATAAAAAGGATTGCTCATTGCAGGTTAATTTTATTTTTTAATTTTAAAGCATAAAATATTTCTAAAAGCTCAAATCATATTTTAACAGCTTTTTCTTAATCCTGAGATTAACAGAGAAAGGAAAACACAAAGATTAAGTCAGCTCTCAAGTAAAAACATGGCAAAAACGTAACAGGAAACTTTGCTGCTTTTGCAGTGTGAGAAGTGAGAACAAGCAATAAAATATTTGGCCAGATGCTGCACTGTACCTGGAACTGAGTCCCAAAAGAAAGCATCTCACAGCTTTTGGTGCTTGTGGTGAAAGTACTACAGCAGCACCATACTGAGAACACACCACTGCAAGYGACCGAACGCAGGTTTGGCTGGCACCAGAATTTAATACACAGCTTGAGGTCAGCGTTTACAAGAGGAGTCTTATTTACTCTGATGGCACAGATACAAGATAGCAGCACCAAGGGACAGTCTCAGCCAAGCACACTGCAAAGCAGAGAAACCCTTCCTCTGCATCCTTCCTTATTTAATTTGCTCCTCAGCTTCCTTCATTGTCTGCTGAATGCAAGCACCCTGAGGCTGGTGGCTTACACCGCTGGTTATTCCTGTTCCCAGGTGGGCCTCATCTGAGTGATGGGGAGCCCTTGGTGCTGGCCAGACCCCACCTCTCCTGTGTGAGGCGGCGCCTGGGGGTGGTTTTTGTTACTTCAGGTGGCAGGTACCAGGGCATGTGGGTGCTCTGGAACCTCACTGTGAGCTCTTGTATTGCAAGCATGCATGTGGCTCTGAGGATGCTCCCAAAATCCTCACCTGGTGCACGCTGGACTAAATAATAAAATAAATGCAGCATCCTTAGGAGATGTCTCTTTGCTGACTTCATCAATATCCTAGCCAGGGAGGCAAGGAAGAATCTATTACTTGGGTTTGTTTACACAGAGGCTTATTTAGTTCCCCACTCACTGAAAAGGCAATGACAACTAGGACAAAGGGGAGAGGAGGACTGGGTTTGAAGGAAGGGTTTAGCGATGGAGGAAGGAAAAAGGGGGAGGTGGCTGTTTAAGTGGAAAGACAGAAGAATAGATGGAGAGAGGTCTGTCTTAAACAGCAACAGACATCTCTCTCATGGCTGTCAATCTTTARTTCCTCTCCTTGTGTTGTCTTTAGTACACAATTTAAAGCTCCCCAGCATGAGGGAGAAATCTCCCTTCTCACCCAAGCTTCTGCAGGAGGGAGAGGGAACTGACTGSCTGTTCAAGCCTGGGTCTGCCCTGGACAGGGTTATACTTGTCCTTCCCTCTGCAGTAGGGAGCCCTTGCTCATGTGGACTTCTGGGATGCTCAGGAGGCCCCTTCACACTGTGAGCATCTCTGGCCCTGCCCTGGAGGTACCTGAGCCCTGGAAGCCCACCTCTCCATGATGGAAAGAGAATTTTAGCAGTTTGTTTCAGATAGCACAGGTCAAAAATAGTTTTGGTTTTGTGTTTTTTTAATGATGAACATACATCTCTGGCATGCTTGTGCCTGCTATGTCTGTCCTCCTTTCTTGAGTGCAAGCCCAGACAGAAGAGGGACTTTTCAGAAAGGTCAGATCAGGCCTGGCAGAGGGTCCTGCTGGGCTTGAGCTGTGAGCTCAGTGTAAAGAACCCACCTTCTCTCTGTGGAGCCATGCTGTAGGTGTGTGCGGGTCGTTTGCCCAGGATTGCCCACTGACTACAAAGGCCACCAGCCTTCTGCCTAAACGGAAAGTAGAGGCAGAGCTAAAACCTCCAGAAAAACAGGGAAGCTGTTCAAATGTGTTGTGGGAACAGGACAGGCATTGAGATATGGTGGCTAATTTGGAGAAAAGATTCAAGATCATCTCCAAACTGGTGAAAAGAACAGACACTCCTCTGATTTTTGTGATGTCTGCAATTACCACCAATGAGCCAAACACAGGAGCTCAGGAGGGAAAGGGATGAAAAAGAGGACGGGGCATGTAGGAAGGAACTGGGATACCKTTAGGGGGCAGCTGAAATATTATTTAGGAAGCTTGTGCAGACAAACTTGTAGAGTCCCAGAAATACTGGTATCCCCTGCTTCCCTCTCACTGGCTCCTGTATTTTTGATACAAGTTTTGTCTCTCCCTAGATGTTCCTTTCCCGCAGACGTCCCTGCAGGTACAAATCCTTTGACATGGGAAACCAAGTGAGGGGAGCYTCAGTGTCCCTCCCCTCTCTACCTCTCAGGGGTTTTTTACTCAAGTTGCCTGCTGTGACTCCCACAATGCAGTGGCAGAGCAGAGAGAGGTACAGCACTGCTGGGGACCCCGGCAGGGCGGTCCCCTTCCTGCAAATATGGTCACTGAGCCACTCTGAGGAAAAGCAAAGCAGTAAAGGTTCAAGGGACACAGTCCCTGTTCCCCTTTGCAGGGACATTTAAGCCACCTGGAGAGGCAGAGGGGATGTGTGAACATATCCAGCAGGATGAGCTTGATGATTTAGGCAAACAGTGTAAATGCTGAAGTACTTACATCTAATACCTTTGCTGGCACTTCCACACATGGACTCTCCCGCCCAGCCGTGCGGAGCAGTCTCAGATGGCGTCTCACAGCAGGGACCTGTGTCATTCCAGCCTTCTGCCTGCAGGCACACCTGGAACCCTTGCACACACAGTGTGGCCCTCTCCCCCACCCTGCTTCCCCAGCGGAAGGGACAGACAGGTGACATTCAGCTGSACTGGCCATGGCTGGGGATCTCTGCGCCATGCATGGCATCTGGGAGGGTGGCATCACAGCATGTAAACATGAGGCAGGGGAGCAGGTGATTTGTTCCAACATTTGCTGAAGTCGAACAGTGATTCCTCAGCAGAAGGAGGAATGGAAGATGTGACAAAACTTGCTGGTCCAGCGCTGAGCTGAGCCTGATGCATGCCCAGTTAGGGCAGGGGATCTCCAGCCCCTCATGGGCTCTCACGTGTTCCCACAGCAACAGCGAGGCAATCGCATTCCTCCTTCCCTCTCGTGGACACTGATTAAAATCATGCTCATCACAAGTGYCTCAGCTCGAGAACCCAGCCCTTTAATTGCTGCAATGAAGGATATGAATGTAGGCAATTCTGAGACCAGCAAAGCAGAAAATTAGCATTTAGCATGAAAATGATACCACTGCATCATCACCCGTGCAAAGCAAACAACTCAACCAGCCAGGCTGCYACTTTCCCTCCCTACCTGCATGCTTGGACTCCCCCAGTGCTGCCACAACCTCACTGCTTTCTACACACCTGGGGCCTGTCCCTCTGAGGCTGCCACCAGGAGACAGGCAGGGGCTGCAAGATGGCAGCTGCTTTCTGACTCTGATCTTTTGACGAAGCAGGTTTATACCCTTCTGCTGAAATAATCCTCCCTCAGATGTCAAAAATGCCACATTAGCTGCTGCATTGATTCCTGCGGTGTTTACAGAGCAGAAGAATGCAGCAGCAAGCAGGGGCAAGGCTGGAGGGGAGAAACCTGCACCATTGGGGTGTCTTGTCCCTCAAGGTCAATCATCCATTTCGAGCCAGGAGCCCGATCCTCTCCTCCAGACACCCAGCCATCTCTCTCCATCATTAGTGCAAATTCCCTTCAGGCCGTCTCACCTCTGTTACCTCGGTTGGCTGGACACAAATAGATATTAAAATACTGTGTCCACAGAAGCCTAAAAGGCTGTTTTTTCACCAGTCAGGCTGGGATGGAGCCATCATCTGGTAGATGATAACCAACCTTCCAGATCTGTGAGCAGTGCAGGAGGACCTGCCATGCTTTCCAGCCCAGCCAGGGCTCTGCACACCGGTGGTTTTAACTGCAGACAGAGCTGGCATTTCCCCAGCCTCCCCTGTGCAGGTGCCTGAACATCTTTGCCCGAAAGGGAGAGTATTTCAACATGTTTTATCATGGATCTGTGACCTCTTTGGGCTCCTGAGCGAATCAACGATGCTGGAGTGCCACAGCTCAAGCTGTGAACAGAAGGTGGAGCAGCAATTTACAGGGCATGAGGAGCGTCCCGCTGGTCCCCAGGGACACACACACACGTGGTGGCCCCACAGCCCCAGGTCCCTTCACGCCCCACACAAGATCTGCCGCAGCTCCGTGCCAGCCCAGCACCCTCTTTCCCCCGCCTACCGATGCAGGTTGGACTGGCATGGATCGCGGCCCAGCTGTGCCCGGCCCCTCAGGCTGCCGCGCTTGGAGCGGCTCCGTGCCCCGGCCCCTCAGCGCGGCTGGAGCTGCTCCGTGCCCCGGCCCCTCAGCGCGGCGGGAGCGGCTCCGTGCCCCGGCCCCTCAGCGCGGCTGGAGC